>NC_060885.1:33243631-33843631 GCF_014805685.1 Silurus meridionalis | reverse complement strand
CCACATCTCCTCGGAAAACACGGGTCCTGCCGTCACCAGAACATACCTGAAAACACACAACATTCTCACGTCTTTTGCAAGTCACAGGAGCACACGTTCTTCGCTTCAGACCCGACAGACAGACCTGATACAGGAACAGCCGACTCTGGAGATGGTTTCTGCAGGTTCAGCCACACAAGCCACCAGCAGCTTAAATAAGTCCTTCAGCATCAGGTTTATAAGATTCTCGTAGCCCATATCTACAGGACAAGACGCAGTTTAATATACTTTCATTCAAATCTCACATGTAGAAGAAAAGCATTAGGAAACATCCATATCCACATTAGTTTTTGGATTTTGTTTCTAATAAAAGTAGGTCTTTAGTAATCAGCAGGGAAGGAAACATTTGTGGAGGAAAAATCCAGAAATCTATTTTTATTTAAGAAGTTTAGAGTGAAGCGAATGCGTTTTTCCTCTTAACAGAGAAGCTGATATGTACGAATTACATACACTAATCAGCATAACATTATGAGCACCTGCCTAATATTGTGTTTGTCCCCCTTCTGCTGCTAAAACAGTCGTGACCCATCAAACATCAACATGAACTTGTTCAGCAGTTTGAGCTACAGGAGCTCGTCTGTTGGATCGGAACCACACGGACCAGCCTTCGCTCCACACGTGCATCAATGATCCTCGTCCCCCACGACCCTGTCGCAGGTTCACCACTGTTCCTTCCTTGGAGCACTTTTGATAGATACTGACCACTGCAGACCAGGAACATCCCACAAGTTTTGGAGACGCTCTGACCCAGACGTCTAGACGTCCCAATTTGTCAAATTCACTCAAATCCTTACGCCCATTTTTCCTGCTTCTAACATCAACTTTGAGGACAAAATGTTCACCTGCTGCCTAATAAAGAAATCCACCCACTAACAGGAGCCATGATGAAGATCATCAGTGTTCTTCACTTCACCACATGTCAATATTATAATGTTAAACCTGATCGCTGTATGTAAGTAATAACCTGAGTCTTGTTTAATAGTAACTGTTACTGTGACACATTTCAGAAACAGCTCAATTTCTGCACAGATATAAAATAAATATATTAAATAAATGATTAAATACATTTATTTAAATAACGATTTTTCAAAAGACAAAAACAAAATCCGAACCGTTTCTGCATCAACACCGAAACAAAACAAAAAAATCAAAATACAAAAAAAAAACTATAATAACTGAAATCTTTGACTCACCCGAATGAATAAAACTTTGAACGTGCTCCACCACCAGCTCGCACGACAGCCCGATGGCGTGCTTGAAGTTTGCAGCTGCGATATCCCAGTACGAATAATCTCCATGACTCCTCTGGAGCCACAGTGACATGACAGGAAGAAGAAGCTGGATGACTGAGAAAAGGGCAAACCCTGGGCCTGCATGAAGAAGAACAACACGGATATGAATGGATCATCAAGAAAGACATGATGAAGTTAGATGCTGTTTCCTTGCGTACAGGATATTCACCCATTACCTGGTGTTTTCGTGACTTCTCGGAGGAGTTCGAACAGCAGCTCCAGTGTGGGTGGCTGGTGCTGACGAGGGCAGTTAGATACGGCTGCAGTGAGCTGCTCCAACAGCAGGATCCACACCTGGATCAGACCTGTACAGAACATCATTTATCATCAAACCATCATTTATTGTAAAGATGTTTTGCATCTTACGTTTTTAAATGTAATAACCACTTTTACTCGTGGGGTTCAGATGCAGATACATTTGTTGGCACCTTCAGACAATTTCTGTAGCTCTTATTAAGACTTGTGCACCTGGTCTACAGGTAATCTGACCTGCTCTTCATGAGCAAACCGCTCCAACTGTCTCAGGTTTTCAACTCTTTCCAACAAATCTGTCTTTATGTGTAGTGGTTTGGGAAAACCCTTTCCATGATCAGATCTGACTATATACAACCTGACTAAAAAAAAAAATAGAGTAGCAGACAGTGTGAGGATTCACCTGTGTCATCATCGAACTCGGCTAGAACGCTATCCATACCATCCTCGCTGCTCACCGAGCGCTCCTGAGCTCTCATGGGCAGGCTGGCGAGCCGTGCGCCCAGGAACACTGGCTTTGAAGGCATTTTGTAGATTTTGGCAAGAAGCTGTTACACATAAACATCAGTTTTTAAGAATAATTTAAATACCTCGTATAGCATCTCTAAATGAACATTTATAAAAAGTTAAACTTAATAATGTGAACATCAGGTTGTTTTTACTGACTCCATATTGCAAGTAAAAAAATCATACCAGCTACAAAGCTTCTGCTGATGGCGGTTTTGCGTCGCTGTTAAACCGGATTATTACGTACCTGTGAGCACTTCCTTAGATAATCCAGAGCAGGAAGACACAGGTCTGTAGAGCTGTATCCGTTCGCATGTACACAATCTCCAATCTCCTTATAATCCACTTCTCCTGCAAATCAAATCGGTCACAACATCAACCAAAACATCTGGAGCCCTTCAAGTCTAAGTTCACCTACACTAGTAATCCGATTTACACTGCAACATCTGATCAGACCTCGCTGGAGAATATTCTTTCAGGTTTTCATACAGGAAAATTCAAAATGTACATAAAACCAGATATCAGCTCGAAAGAGACCTCACCCAGGCCCTTCACAAACTTCATAAGGCACATGATGTAATCAGTTGCTGCATTGGCGAAAACCTGAATGTTGTCCGTGTTGATAAAGGCCTCAAATACGTCAAAGACGGGTGCGTGGGATTTGCCTAGAAAAGAAGACAAGTTTTATAGTAAAGGAACAGAATCTACACAATCAGATATTGTATATCATACAGTATTCTCACTGACCCATAGAGTATTCTCCAATCAGATAGTCCTTCATGTCGTTCTTGCTTCCATGCACAGTGCGTAGAGCACTGAAGAGTGGCCTCCAGCCTGACTGAATCTGAGGAGAGCACAACTCCACCAGCTCCCCAATGGATGTGATCACCTTCATGATGATGAAAAAACAGTGTATAAACAAAGAGGAACTCAAGTACCATAAAACCCCTGAAAAAAGAGAACAAACTAAATCTGCCCTAGAAATTGTACTGTAAATATTAGAGGTCGGCCAATAGCTAATTTTACCCGTACCGATAGATAGATTTAATCATAATTGCCGACAACCGATTAATCAACAGGTACTGGATTAAATACAATAAACTATAACACTCCATGTAATATAATACTAAACTTTATTACAAAAATAAATGAAAAAAAAAAAAACAGTATTGAATCATAAAAATAAACATTCTTTCGGCTTCTCCCATTAGAGGCGCCACAGCGGATCATCCGTATTTGTGATCCGTATGTTGGATTTGGCACGTGTTTTACGCTGGATGCCCTTCCTAACGCAACCCTCCCCATTTATCCGGGCTTGAGACCGGCACTAAGAGTGCACCGGCTTGTGCAACCCTAATGTACTGAATAAAATAAATATGAATTGAATTATCATATTAATAAATATTGAGGAAAATATGAGACATGCATTTAAACTGAAACAAAAAGTAACACTCCAAATAAATAAAAACATATTTGCAAAATTATTAAAGAAAAAAAAAAGGAAAAATAAACAACACAGTGTCACCTCTAGAGGTCGCTCTAATACTGTTTAAGGCAAGTCGGAAAATATGTATACAGTATGGATTATTGCACATAGCTGATAGACAGAGTGAGAGAGAACTATCTATCTATCTATCTATCTATCTATCTATCTATCTATCTATCTATCTATCTATCAGTGCCGATTAATCTGCAAAACTGATAAATCGATTGACCTCTATTAAATAGTATCCAACAATGTAATAAATCCTGAAGCAACAGTGTGCTGTTCACCTGGTCCTGTACATCCTCGTCACAGAGCTCCAGCTGCATGATGTGCTCAAAGGGCCGGAAAAGCGCCTCGTTGAAGTGGAAGTGAGGAAGTTCAGCCCAGCTGCTCAGCACCTCCAACAACACGTCATGGATGAATGACACGGCCTTCTGGGATACGTGCCGTTCTTTATGGCATGCAGCCTGGAGAGAAATAATGATGAGGAAGCAGGATAGACCCAGGTGACTCAAAGTCATGTTCAGTCCTTCTGTAACAACTTACATGTTTTAACATTAAACAAACATGTATATAAATTATTGAGAAACTAAACTGTCTCCATGGAAAAATCCCATTCACTTTGAATGAATCATTTGGCAGAAAATACAGAATATAATAGGGGTCCCAAACTACGGCCCGCAAGCCAAATACATCCACATTAGAAACGACCCTCTGAACAATGCCAGAGACATATTTTAAAAATATTATTTTAAAAAAATGTTTTACGCGTATCATATCTGTATTTGATAATGGAACTTTCTGCTATCGGCAAAAATCCATACCGATAGTTTTTCCGACTTCCGGTCCGCTGTCATTACAAGAGTGGCCTCTAGAGGCGAATCAATGACACTACATGCTGTTTGTTTTTACAAGTGAGGCTGCACGGAGAGCGCTATATTACATTTGTTGTTTAGAATTATATAAATATCCTTATTAATTAATATATTTATTTGTTTAGCACATTTTTTTATGATTCAGTACTGTTTTATTTTTTTTTGTAATAGTACTGTGGAGTGTTTGTTTTTTTAACCAGAATCTATTTTAACTATCGGATAATTCATCGGCTATCGGCCCAAACTAGATAGTGGTATTGGTAAAACGTTAAGAGACCCCAGTATAGAACATTAATTAAGCCCCAATGAGTCCACTAACATTTTCTTTTTACATTTTTTTTTATACCTCAACCAGATGAGGTGCCACCACACTCCAGGCTCTCATCATGTGCAGAAGTGGCCGGCTCTTACTCCGTACAATATGAAGCATGGCCTCACCCAGTCTGAAGAGGTGGAGAGCACTGCGCTTGTCCTGTGTTGACTTAGCCTCTCCTGGAAAGAAAAGCAAAGAAATACAATCCAAAAACTGTAAGAATTTTGAGAGATTTGAGAGAGAAACACTGTAGACGTTGGAAAGGCGTACCCGGCATGGCTAAGGAGTAATCCCCGGTTTCTGTGACCGAGTTGAAAAGCTGCGATTGTGAGGCTTTCCTCAGCTGGTGCAGGAAACCCACCAGACCCACCAGGTTGAGTTTATTTACTGCATCTTCAAACAGTCTTAAGAAAGTAAGCAAGAGTTGCACGTGAGAAAGGTTTTTGTGTCATTCAATCACTACGGCATAAATCGTGAATGTGGACAAAAGAAGAGATGAATCCCTCCAGGTGGGAGGTGGGAGGATCTCTACCTGTCCGCCTGCGTGGAGAGTGTGCAGACCACTTTAGCAGCACTGTTGCCTGACAGGAGACTTCCACCACGCAGGTCGAAACCTTTAGTGTTGCTCTTTTCACGCAACAGCTCCTGAATGGATGTGGGCTGGATGACAGGATGGCTGAGGCTCAGCTCCAGCTCAGAGACAGACTCCCCGCTCAGGTCCGGATTTCCCACCACCAACGAAGCCTGCGGAGTCTGGGTGATAGTCATAGCAGGCTGTGAACTCCCATCGCTGAAGTGACTGTGCTCCAGCGAGCTCACGTACTCCACCACTCTGAAACGATAACAAATAATCAGTACTGAATAAAATAATAAAAAAACGTCAAGCACTTTCATGTTTTTGCATTTCTTCCCTCGAACTGCCCAGAAAATCACCTGAGCCGTGATCTATAAACCGAGCTGCGTACCAAACTGTAAATTTTGTGTACTGTTCCACCCCTCGTACCAGTACTCATACAACAAAAGGTACCAGACTTTAATAAACATATAAAGTCAGAAAAACAGGGCATGTACCTGAAGACGTGCGGCCAACAATCATGATTATGGCTGCCCATCTCCAGACCCACGTTGAGGATGGCGTCCATGCAGAGCATGTGAGCAGTGTGCAGCTTCACTCCCTGACCCCGACCCATCTGCTCCAGTTTCTGCTCCATTCTGTGTTTCACTAACATTAGCATACAAAAACACTACAGCTTTAATGCTAATAAACAAGGCGGTGGTCCATCATAAAGCCCAGTGTGTAGAATCATGGTCTATATTACAGCGTACATCTTCTTGGACAGCTCTAAGACCATGTGTGGGTGTAGATGTGTATACCTTGAGTGATCGCATCTCCAGCTTCAGCCTGATCCTTCTCCACTTTTTCTTCTGGAACACAGGAAGCTGCTGCCATCTGAGCTACAGCTGAGGCACAGTTGGCAGCCACGCCTACATTCATGTGCATACACATTTACATATTTAATTTAGGGGTGGCAGAATTAATCCAGAGGTCAAACATCTGGAAGACTTTTTTAGGAGATCCTAAAATAACTTTGTAAGATGTAAGGATTACACAGCTACAGCTGTGAGGTTTTATGTTCTTTACCCAGAACACAGCTGAGTGCTGCAGCCTTGCGTAGGCCATCAAGACTGAGGCAGATGGTTTCTCTCTCCATCTGGTTCTGCACTTTAACCCCTTCTGCACCCAGGATGAAGGCCAGAGCCCGCGAGCTGCCCGCCATGCGCCCCGTTAGAGGAGTAGACAGAGTGTCGATCAAATTCTTCCAGCAGCCAATCAGGATGTACCGTGCAAACACTATACCTACAGAAACAGGAAAGTAGAGGTCAACCGATTTTACCGATACCGATCACTAGGTTGGATCATACTTACCGATTATTCAACAGATAGTTTTTTAAAATGGACACTGAATAAATAACATAACACTCTATGTAAAATAATTCTGAACTTTATTACAAAAATAAAAAAAATCTGTACTAAACCATGAAAAAGTGCTGAATTAAATAAAAATGAATATATTAATTCTATTAATAAATATTGTTGAAAATAAAAGATGTATTCAAACTGAAGAAAAAAGAAACACTTGAAAATAATTTGAAAAAGTTACCCCAAGATCAAAATTAGTGATTTGCTTCACTTGTGTACTGAATAACGCAACCCGGAAAAACTATCCCTATTTTGCAAATAGCCGATAGTTCCAGTAATCAACATGAATCGTTCGAACTCTCCAGGAAACTGTGTTAGCCGCTTGTTAGGGAGCTGGTAAGTCATGACACAGCTGAGCAGAGAGAATCAAGGGCCTTGCTCAAGGGCCGAAAAGTGGCAGCTTGGTGATACATGGGCTTGAACCCCAAACCTTCTAATGAGTAACCCAGAGCCTTAACCAATGAGCTCCGATTTCCCCCACGTATGAGACTAATCACCATAATACAAACAAGATCATGTAAATACCACACCCACAGGGAATTACTATTTGTGTGTATCTGAGGACACAAGTGGAGTACTGTTATTCAGCTTCCACTAGCACACCATGTAACACCCCCACCCACTCTCCAAACCAGGAACATTCTTTATTTGACCAGCACTTAGACGTTATCTTAGTTGACAGATGGCGTCATGGTAACAGAGCTGGCTTGGTACCCCCCCGCCCACCTGTGTGTGTACACACTCTCGAACGGCATGCACAAACACACAGAAGTGCTGGAAAACACACACTGCATACCTGCCAACACGGCGCTATTGTCTTTTTATCACCCGTAAAAGACGACTGTGAGGACGCTCTTCTGATCAGCTGACCTCCTATAGCACTGCTGCCAAGTCCATCAATATCTACAAAGAAATGAGAGAAAACAAAAAGACTGAGAAGATAAAGAGGAAATATGCGATAGTGAGACTGCAAATGTGAAACTAAATATAATCCTCATATTGTATAAAGCTAATAGTTCATTAGGTCTTTTTCCTGTTATAGTTCATGATGATTTTATTACCTACTGCAGATTTGTTGAGACACAACTACATGTAGACCAATCATTTATTTTCAATATACAACTGGTTGAGAGTTTGAGGTGAAGAAAGAAAGAAAGAAAGAAAGAAAGAAACAATAAGAAAAGAAACAAAGAGAAAAAGGAAAGAAACAAAGAAAGAAACAGAAAAAGAAAGAAACAGAAAAAGAAAGAAAAAGGAAAAAGAAAATTGCTTTTTTTTTTTTTTTTTTACTTGTCTCATGTACTTAACAGCTCAGTGAAATTCTTTCTTCGCATATCCCACAGATGTTTTGGAGCTGGGGTCAGAGAGCAGGTCAAAGCACCCTTGGAGCACATAGGGTTGAGGGCCTTGCTCAGGGGCCCCAAGGTTGCCAACTTGGTGATACCAGGGCTCAAACCTGACCAGTAATCCTGAGCCTTAACCACTGAGCTACAAATAAATGCACTACCAAAATGTTCCATGTTTCTGGCAGCTTTATATTTCTGGCACAATTTAATATACCTGACCATACTGACGTGTCCCATCTTCACCCTTAAACAGGTTCTTGTACCTGTCAGCATGGTGATAAGAGGAAGTGAGTGCTCCTCAGTGGACTCCCAGTATCCAGCCTCCCCGAGCAGGTTCCTCTCCAGCACTTGGTGGTACAGTTCCTCGATCCAGGCTTGAGAGAGCACCACAAGAACACCACTGCTCTGGATCTGATGCACAAAATCTTTCTGTTGAGACAAAACAATGAGAATTGAATTCGGAGTTCTACATAGAGGTTTAAGCAGAAGTTAGTGGAAAAAACCTTTTTGAGATATACAGATACCAAGCAGCAAGTTTTGTACCAGAGTGACAACAGGAGCAGCAGGTTTCCTTTGGTAGTAGCCACAGGTGCTCAGCTTCAGGTTGAGGAGCAAGGCATAGTACGACACCAAATACAATCCATCAGCGTTCATCAGAGCCTGACAGCTCAGATTCTCACTGCCTTTAAAGCCAGGAGAATGAATCCCACCTGAAAGGGAATAGAAAATCAGGGTACTTGGATGAGCCTAGAATTAAGAATTATTTTATTATTACTTTAAAAACTGTTCATAATAAAAACATGGCCGTTGTTAAAAAAAAATGATGACAAATTATTTGTTTACGTACCCACTTGCAAGCCTGAGCAAAAGGTTGAAGAAAAGTTTTGTAGGACCACGTCCACATCAGTAGAGCTGTGCTGGGATAGAAGGTGTGGCAGCAATGCTACCAGAGACTGAACAAAGAGCCGGGCACTCTGCTGGTCCGCTTCCTGGTTCTTCAGCAACTTGAGAGAAAGTGCAGCAGTGCGCAGTGAACATTGAGCAGAAACATGGCGCAGCGTCTGTTCATCGTCTGCCAACGAGCCATTGTCAGAACCAACGTCCGAAACATCAGAGCGTCCCGAGTCCTTCTCGGCAGCTGTGGAGAACTGATCGCACGAGTCGAATTCGGTGCGCGAGAGCTCTTGCTCGTCCATGCTGAAATTGCTCTCGCTGTAGCGTGAGCCGTGTGAGACCATGCGGGTCTCCACTGACAGGAAGTTGGTGAGGTCTGGGTAGGCCAGGGCATGGCTGCGCTGAACTACATCTGGAGGGGCGCCGCTTTCCCCTGCAGCACCGCCGCAAGAGGAGGGTGAAGGCAATCGCGTGTTGTCTCCGCACTCCCCCGGGGTGGTCCGCGCCAAATGTCCCTCCAGCGTCACCTGACCAGTGTCGGCGGTGACACTGATGCTGATATCTGGGCTGCGTTTAACAACGCCGGTCTCCCAGGCGCCATTTTCGGAGGACAGAATGTGCCGTTGCCATCGGAAATCAGCCTCGTTGAGCTCCACCGATTCCCTCGATAACTCTGCACCTTCTTTCAAGTCGTCCAATCGACGCAACAAAAGTTGTACCTGATCCGGGTGCAGGCCACGCCCCTGCCTGAGCTCGTCCAAGGAAGCCAATAAATTGCAAGCACAGGAAACAGAAGAATAGCACGCCTCAATGCCACCTTTCACACAGGCTTCCGTCATGCCGTCCATCACCCTGCAGGAGCAGAATAAAAAAGTGTTTACATTGCAATATGTAATGCTCAAGCTCTTTTACTCCCTGACACTTACAGCTTAAGCAGGTCAAGATGTGATTTCCTCTTCGAGAAGGATCTCTTCCTGGTCTCAGGCTCGATCACACATGGGCCAGCCAGATCAAACAAGCGCTGCGGGCTTCCGAGGATCTAGAAGAAGACCACAGAAATTAGCTTGCTTAATAGACTGGATGTCTTTACAAGGTGGTATTAAAAAAATTACAAACAAGTTGTGAAACACGCCAGCAGATGGCAGCATGCACAGTCACAAGGAGCACCGACTTTCATAAGTCAGCTAACAAAACAAATTATTAATACATTTTAAGTTTTTCTAAAGTCTCATATCAGCCGAGTTAAGAAACCCCACCTCCTTCATGATCTTAATAGCCTCCAGTCTGTGCTGTGGAGGCGGGTAAAGCAGAATGCGGTGGTACAGAGACTGCAGCACAGGCTTCATGGATTCTACACAGCTCACTAGCCGCACAAGCTCAGCTGCGATGTAGCAGATGGTGCGGATTACGGGTCCGATCATGGCAGGAGCACAAGAGGAACAGCCAGAACCCCGGCCTTGATCGCTAACTCCTGACCCCAGTGCAGCATCCAACTCTTGGGATGGAGCTCCATGAGCAGAGGTGATGGATTTGTCGTTCACAGGGTTGCCCGTGATCACCACCAGAACTGGGCACAGCTGCTTCCTGTTTGCATGTTCAAAACACACAACGGAACAATGTTGTTCATAAGTAGGGTTGCAAAGGGGAACCCTTCCATGGGAACTTGATTTTGGAAATATTCCAAGTTGGAAACTTACCAGGAATTTATGGGAATGTACAGGAATTTGTAAGAAGTTTAAACATAAATTGATGCAATATTTTTGTATTTTGCCAGGAATATTTGCCAAGATGAAAGTAATTTGACATTATTTTGTGTGCAGGATTGTAGAAATGATGTTTTGGAGAAATGCGCAGTGCATGTAGGGGGCGTGGCCTTCGCAGCCCTGCAGTAAATGTACATGTGACTGATAAATGTGCAGGTAGAAATTCAAATGAAATCGCATTAAATCTGGTTGTTTTAACCAAAATTATCCTGCAAGATTTTGTAAATTCCCATTTATTCCCATGGAAAGTTTTCAGGCAATTTCGCAACCCTATTCATACTGTAAGTACTTTTATATTATATATATATATATATATATATATATATATATATATATATATATATATATATATATATATAAGGGTATACACTTTGATGATATTGAATTTGCTGTAAATTTTATATTATGACAAGTTACCACAAATACCGTCTTGAATAAGAAATTTTACCAGACGAGATCTGTGAAGTTGCGGTTCAGGTGCATTGTGGGAGGGCAGCTAGTGAGCATGGCTAAAATGCACTCTAGATACAGCAACTGCAACAGCTGGTTCTCACTGTCTCATAGGAAAAAAAACAGAAGTGCAGACAGAGTGAATGAGAAGCATGCCTCGAGGTGAACACCTGTCACAGTTAACGCCAATAACATCCAGACACCCACCTCGAAACAGACTCCAGTTTTTCACAGAATACCGTGAGGACGGTCACCACGTCCTCATACAGCGCCGCTGTGGTGGGAGAAAAATCTAAACGCACAAAGACACACTTTAAATACACTTTGTGTGAATGTATATTAAATATATATATTAGTTAATTCATTTTTTATCCTTATATTTTTATACTTTATAGCACACTACACCTTTATATATATTTTATTTCTATAAAATAAATACATTTTTTTAGAATGATTGAGTTTATATTACATGAACACTTTCTTTAGTTTTATGAGACTTGCAGTTGGAATTAGGGAGCATGAAAAGTACTTTAATAACTTAAAGTACTAAATAAATGAATAAATGAGTGTACAAATAAATAAACTAATGCAGAAATAAATGTCCAAACAAGTAAATATTTAAATATATAAATGTAGAAATGGAGAAAATATTTTCAATGTTTTCAAATGCAAAAGTTAAAGAAATTTTTTTTATGTATTGATTTATTTAGTTATTTATGCATTTATTTTATACTTTATTTATACTTAATTCTAATTCAAATTAGAAATTAATTAGAGCTAAATTCCATTCGACTGTATGAGACTCTTTTGGATCACTCGTACTTAAAAGGTACCTTTGCGTTTGCTTGTAGGAACCGTACGCTCACGTTCATCTGCCACCTACAGACACAAAACAGAGACGTCAAAGAGAATATCAAGTTGCACAAAATAAAAAAATCTCACTTATCTTACTGATGTGAGTCCTACACATAACACACATCATAACCTTGTGCTCCAGAACATCTGATCACATGCACATCATCTTGTGCTTGTTAATATCATGAACAGCTATTTAGTTTGTTTTGTATTGTTTTAAATACTTTAATCACACTCTTGATGTCACCCAAATGAGAATGGATTCCACTTTTAAATCCGATTCCTTTCAAGGTTTCTTCCTCATAACATCTGAGGGAGTTTTTTTCTTGCCATGGTGACCCCAGTCTTCATCACTGACTGTAATTCTTAAATTCTGAGATTCTTTGAGACAATGTATATTGTGAAAAGAGTTAAAGAAATAAACTTGAACTTTGACCTTAAACAAAACCTACCATAACATCCTGGTGAAGAAGGTCTGCATCCGAATTCCACATTAAACCAGGTGGACACTGTGCGATTTTGGCCCATGGTTTGGTCGTCTGAGACAAATTTTGAGAATGCTAAAAGATTTCTAGAATCCGAGGCTGTAGTCTTTGATTGACGGTTTGTTCACTGACAGCAGATTAATATTCATTGCGATATTTTTTTCTCAGATGAAGTTCTGGTAGAAAATTTCAGACTCTTTCCTGCAGTGTGATTTGTCCTATGATGAGCGTCAACCCGAGCACCAAACCCAATGACACGAATAATTAGTGCGACGACTTTAAACCAGCTCAGGGAAAATGTCGAAGCGAGTCAGGTGGACAGAACAGCAAGAGAAGACACGTATCGAGTTCCTTTTCTCTGGACTGGACACCATCGCAAAGAACTTGGGTGCTTAAGAGACTTTAAACTGCAGTCCAAAGAGGAACCTTTACACCTGCAGTCCACTGAGAGCATCCTGACAGATAATTTTACAGCCTGGTTTGGGAACAGAACCAAGCAGGATGGACGAGTTCTTATAGGGGGGGAGGAGATCAGCTGAGCCTGCCATCCACACTGACCACCCTGACCTGCTCAGTGCTGATCTACAGCAAGCAGTGCTGGACCAAAGCCAGAAAGATAATGAAGCACCACAGCCGTCCTAACAATGGACTGTTGCGGTTAGGGAAATATTTCTGCTCCCTGAAGGCCAGATCAGAGAAGATGAGGATGAGGAGGAGGGGAAGCTTCTTTCTGGAGGCAATCTGGGCCCTCAACTAGGAGGACACCCTAGACTGGATAAACTGTTTGCTGAGTGTGTGTGTGTGTGTGTGTGTGTGTGTGTGTGTGTGTGTGTGTTGATAGATATCTCACCGAGCTGTCATGTCTGTGATGAAGTTGAAGAGTAAGGTCTCCCAGGATCTGACTGAGCGTGGCCCGTACTGCAGTGTTGATGCTGCGCTGATGGCAACTCGATATGTAGGTTTGGATACACACCTGAAAAAGCCACACACACACACACACACACACACACACACACACACACACACACACACATACACATACACACACACACACACATACACACACACACACACAATCAGCCCACCACAATCAATGTCAAGCATTATGAATGTGAATATTGTGTGACATAGTTAAAGGGGGTTAAAGGTTATGGGGCACAGTTCTAACACCCTTTCTGTGATTTTTTTTTTACACACACACACACACACACACACACACACACACACACAGAAAATGCCGAAAAGAACAGGTCTCTGATGAGCAAACAGACATTCCTTGTGTGCTCTGTTCTCCGTTTAGAAGTGGATGAATCTCGTCTCGGAGGAGGAGGAGGAGGAGGAGGAGGATGCTCGGTCACCGTGGCGACAGAATGGCGAAAATGTTCAGATTCATTGCTCAGTCATGGAAAATCAAATAAAAAAACGGACGGGGTTGAGGTGAGTCAGTTCTGAGTTCTTCATGGGTTCTTGTCTGGCTAGACAGTGAGTCATATGAAGACGTCAGAGAATGACAGATAGAAAAAAAAGAAAGAGGGGCAGGGGGCAGAGTGACAGATCCTTATTGAGATATTGAGGAAAAGAGAGAGAGAGAGAGAGAGAGAGAGAGAGAGAGAGAGAGAGAGAGACAGAAATAGACAGCGAGAAAGAGAGAGAGAGAGAGAGAGAGAGACAGAGAGAGAGAGACAGAAACAGAGAGAGAGAGAGAGAGAGAGACAGAAATAGACAGCGAGAAAGAGAGAGAGAGAGAGAGAAAGAGAGAGAGAGAGAAAGACAGAGCCTGTTAGTGAGATGCTGATGACAACCTGCCTCCAGCTGTAGTAGAAAGATATGAATGGATGTGTCTGGTGGAGGACGAACGACAGACGTGGCGTTGTGGGAGGACTGGCAGAAGGCATTGCTGTGTACTTTGGCATGGCATCTATGCAACTAAAAAAATAATAGCGAGGAACAACCGGTTTAAAATTCAATAAAAACGTTCTTTCCGTACCTCTGCAATCCTCAAGATGTTACTGCTGCTGAACTCGAAGCTGGAGGAGTACGTGATACAGAGCAAAACCTGTGATGATACAAATCAAATAAATCTGCTCTCGTTACACAGACAAATTACAGCGTTTTCATCATCTTAAAGGTTGTGCAGCATCGAAGGTTTTTCGGCTCTACACCCAGGAACAGAAGTGAAAACCAGCAGAGATTTCAGACGCCACATTTTGATGTTCACACCTCACATGGTGCTGCATAGATTAATCCTCGCCTAAAAATCTGGACTGGTGTTTAATTTAGAAATCACATTTGCACGTTTCTTTGTCTCACTGCAGCCATTAATAAAGAGAATCTGCTCCTAAGGAACAAAATGACAAGCAAAAGTCTAGTGGAACATCTTCTCAGAAAAGTGAAGGAAATTATCTTCTGGAAAAACTTCTGGAATTATAGTGTAGAAATGATTTAGTAATACATTTTTCGATCATCTAATATTAAAATATGTTACACATGAGATCTGAGAGAACTGATATAGAAACATGGCTATGTAGGAGAGACTTCACTGTCAATCACAGGAGCTTCAGCCAATCCTGGGCCTTCGTGAGGTTGTGTAGGCAGAAGAGTGCAGTCAGCACTTACCTCCACATGCTCTGTAGCACAGGAGATGGATCAATTAGCTAGAAACTAAGGAGAAACCCCCATAATATACACCACAATCTGACTAACTGATCAGGTGAATTCACATTAACCTTCTTGTTGAACTGTGAATGTTTCTATCTTTCTTTCTCTGCCCCAGGCAACTCCTCCATAGAGCTTTTAAAGACCTACAGGACCAGAACCAATGCGAAAAAATGTCTAAAAAGCGTAGGGTGAAAGAAAATGACTTGCAGACCTTCATGACTTCCACTTGTAGATCTTCATGTAGCATGGGGGTCACGCTGAGGGCATCCAGCATCTGATATAACAGCTTCTTCTCTGGTGCTTCAGGTTCCACAGCGACAAAGCGATCCTCACACAGGATCTTCTGCCGTAGTAAGTCATCATGTCGGGGCGATGAAGAAGTCTTTTTAATCGAACGTTCTCTGGACATTGTTTATGCAAAAAATCTAACCTTTTACATTTACACTCTATAAATACGCTTTTTTTTTAATATTAAAGCTGACAAATTTTATGCAAAACTCAAAATCTCACCTCACTTCATGTTATAACACAGACCATATGCTAAAAAAGCAGAAATGCATTTGCTACCTAATCATATGCATTTTACTGACTGATTAAATGTACATGTTTCTGAAAGGAGAAAAATGAATAAAAATCTGAGTAATGGCCGTACCTGCATTCCCAGCAGCGCTGTCTGGGCCAGCTTCGGGCTTTTAGACTCGAGTGCAAGCTTAAGAGGGAAGAGGCATCTCTCCCTAAAAGCACACAACTGATGAAGCATTTTCCAAACAAGAACATACAATCATGTCTGATCAACAAACCATTTCTTTACAGCAGGTGTCTACAAGCTGGTTCACTTTAAATACTGAGGAACGCTGATAATGATCATTAATGTACAATGTGAACACGTTCCTCAAAGGTGTTTCAGATAGGTCTGCCTAAATCTCCTTTCCAGCTTCTTGATCAGTGGTTTGGTTACACTAAATTATATTCATAGTGTCTTTGTGATGGACTGGTGATTCCCAATGCTCCCAGTATTCCTGGGAACTATTAGCTTGAGATCCACCATGTCTGTGAACCAGTTTGACGCTAAACAAATGTATTAATATTTTGGCGGAATGAGTCCAAATTAGAGCACTAACAAACTCTATTTAAATCTGAAATCTACACAAATCTTCTTCATCTGCCATTCTCAACTCGTCTACAGAAACGCCAGGACGCCGCTCGATTACACAAAGCATGCTGGATTGAATTTAGCATGAAATATAATCATCAAGAATGACTTTCACTCGAGAGCAGACCGAGCAAGTCAGCAGGAATGAAATCCAATCCTGAACGCTCACCTGACCTTAGAAGCTGACGTCTTAACAGATCCATTTTGAGCCTCCAGGGTTTCTGTTGCAAGCAGAGAAAACGAATAAACCCATAATGCATTATGAATATTCATGAACGCTCCGAAAGATAATCAGAAAACACATAAGCGAGGATGAAGATAAAGAAAAGTACGGTCATTAAACTGTAGCATATGCATCACTTTTTCTGTTCTTTGTTTTTTTATCGATCCAAAGAACAAATTTAAATTATTATTATTATTAGTAGTAGTTGTAGATGTTTGGATGGAGACAGGAATGTGTAGATGTTTGGATGGAGACAGGAATGCGTTTAGATGTTCGGATGGAGACAGGAATGCGTTTAGATGTTCGGATGGAGACAGGAATGCGTTTAGATGTTCGGATGGAGACAGGAATGCGTTTAGATGTTCGGATGGAGGCAGTAATGCGGCGTGTAGATGTTTGGATGGAGGCAGTAATGCGGCGTGTAGATGTTTGGATGGAGACAGGAATGTGTGTAGATGATCGGTTGGAGGCAGTAATGCGGCGTGTAGATGTTTGGATGGAGGCAGTAATGCGGCGTGTAGATGTTTGGATGGAGGCAGTAATGCGGCGTGTAGATGTTTGGATGGAGACAGGAATGTGTGTAGATGATCGGTTGGAGACAGGAATGCGTGTAGATGTTCGGATGGAGACAGGAATGCGTGTAGATGTTCGGATGGAGACAGGAATGCGTGTAGATGTTCGGATGGAGACAGGAATGCGGCGTGTAGATGTTCGGATGGAGACAGGAATGCGGCGTGTAGATGATCGGATGGAGACAGGAATGCGTGTAGATGATCGGATGGAGACAGGAATGCGTGTAGATGTTCGGATGGAGACAGGAATGTGTAGATGTTTGGATGGAGACAGGAATGTGTAGATGTTTGGATGGAGGCAGTAATGTGTAGATGTTTGGATGGAGGCAGTAATGTGTAGATGTTTGGATGGAGACAGGAATGTGTGTAGATGTTTGGATGGAGACAGGAATGTGTAGATGTTCGGATGGAGACAGGAATGTGTAGATGTTCGGATGGAGACAGGAATGTGTGTAGATGTTCGGATGGAGACAGGAATGTGTGTAGATGATCGGATGGAGACAGGAATGTGTGTAGATGTTAGGATGGAGACAGGAATGTGTGTAGATGTTTGGATGGAGGCAGTAATGTGTGTAGATGTTTGGATGGAAGCAGTAATGTGTGTAGATGTTAGGATGGAGACAGGAATGTGTGTAGATGTTTGGATGGAAGCAGTAATGTGTGTAGATGTTAGGATGGAGACAGTAATGCGGCGTGTAGATGTTCGGATGGAGGCAGTAATGTGTGTAGATGTTCGGATGGAGACAGGAATGTGTGTAGATGTTCGGATGGAGACAGGAATGTGTGTAGATGTTAGGATGGAGACAGGAATGTGTGTAGATGTTAGGATGGAGACAGGAATGTGTGTAGATGTTAGGATGGAGACAGGAATGTGTGTAGATGTTTGGATGGAAGCAGGTGCTCCACTCACCACACGCAGCGATGCAGCCATCACGAACACCTCTGTATCTGCTCCCGGAGGCGTCTTTTTGAAGCTTTCGGAGAATCTCCTCCATCCTAAAACCCTAATGACGGCTGTCTGAAGAGAAAAGCTCTGAATTCAGGCCGGTTCTCAGGCCTCCAGCCATCCCCGGGTCTAACCGTGAAGCTAGGCTAAAGATGATTCACGCTTAGCCCGAGCAGGGAGTCCACTAACCCCGGAACGAGACCGCTGTTTGGGGCTCGATTTACAGGAGAAATGTGCGCGTTATTCTGTTCCAGTCGAGTTTTTGTGAATACAGAATTCAGTAAATATTAATAATAAATAATAAATAATATAAATAATGAGCTGTGCGCTGGTCGGAGGTGCGGCGGCTGCTGCTTCCTCCTCCTCCTCCTCCTCCTAATGCGCTCCAGGGATTTAAAGCTCAGACCCAGTGTTCACAAATACACACACACACACACACACACACACGCGCACGTTTAGACCGTGGCAAGATATAATGTTTAGGGTGGGTTTAGGGTTAGTAGGTAGGGTTATGATTATTAGGCTATTAGGACTGGGAGCTCTGGTTAGATGTGGGATTAGTGTTGTGGGTTTGAGTAGAGTTGTGGGTTTAAAGAGAGATTAGGGTTATGGGTTAGGGGTACGGGTTTGGGTTGTGGGTTTGAGTAGGGTTGTGGGTTAGGGGTACGGGTTTGGGTTTGGGTTGTGGGTTTAAAGAGGGATTCGGGTTGTGTTTTGACTATAGGTTAGGGTTGTGGTGTAGGTGTAGGCATTTGGGTTCTAGGGTAGAGGTATGGGTTAAGGTTGTGGTTTGAGTAAGGGTTAAGGTTGTGGGTTTGACTATGGGTTAGGGTTGTGGAGTAGGGGTAGGTGTTGAGTTGGTGGGTTTGAGTAAGGGTTAGGGCTGTGGGTTTAAGTAAGGGTTAGGGTTTTGGGTTAGGGGTTAGATGTTGTTTAGGGGTTAGGGTAACTATTAGGGTTGTGGGGTTTGGTACATGTTGTAGGTTAGGGTTGTGGGGTAGGGGTTGGGTTGGATGTGAGGGGTTAGGGTTGTGGGGTAGGGGTTCGGGTTGGATGTGAGGGTTTAGGGTTGTGGGGTAGGGTATGGGTTATTAGGATTGGGGGCTATGGTTTGATGTAAGGGGTTACAGTTTGGGCTCTATGTTATATGATAGGAGTTTGAGTTAGATGTTTGGAGTAGTGTTGGGGTTTGATGTTAAGGGTTTGATGTTAGGTTGGGGTTATAGTAAGAGGCTAGAGTTCAGGGTAAGATATGTGTTAGGTTTAAGTTACACTTGTTGGGTTGGGTTAGATGTTTAGGGTTAGAGTTATACAAGTCCATAAAAAAGTCTAGCGTTACATTTATCTGCACCCACTTTTACCCAAACCCCAAAAAATCCCCCAAAAGAAACACAATTTTGATAAGAAGATTATCTCTGGTACTTTATTAATAAGATACTATTTAAAAAAAAATTCTGAATTACCAAACAGTTGGAAGCTGTGGAATAAAATAATACATACAAAAGAATTAGTCCCATCAAACACCAGAACTCTGGATTCCACTATGACCAGACAAGAATATGGATTTATAATTAAAGTGAGGACAGTTGGTTAAAAAAGTTGGTTCTGTATTTGGCCAAAAAAACTTTACTTACAAAAATGGTTCTAAATTTATATTTTATGACCGAAGTGTGAATTAACTGTATTTCTAGGCCTAAACAACACATTCATGACCCAGAGAAATGACTGCTGCAGTCAAAAACAAGTCACCAGTCAACTAATATAATATTTCCTAATGCATTATAGTTTGCCTTTTTGATGAATAATTTTGAGAAATAAATAAACTAACCAGGTGTTTTTTTTTATTTTGTAGCATACCATATAGTGATGGTTTAATTTACCCAGAATGGGCATTAAAAACAAATAATCATAAAAATGCCCCTGGTGATGTAAATGTGTTGCATCATCCTTGGATTTCTTCTGGTGTGGAAGGTGGACACACACACACACACACACACACACACACACACACACACACACACACACACAGAGTGTGAAATAATGAGTATTTTTTTTTTTTTTTATGTTAACAGGTGTAGAAGTTTCAAACTTTGGCCCTTTGGTAGCTTTGTATTCAAGTAAAATAGCCTTTGTTTGGTTTTCCATTATTTGTGTTAAATATCATTAATTAATCATAAATCACCTCACATTATTGTATGAATTTGTTTGTACTGTATGTTATTTGTAATATCTTTAACACTCCAGTTGAAGCAGTTTTTAAGACAAAATAATCACATGCTTATAGCGCCACCACCCGACCATTAAAATTAGATCTATTTCATTAAAGACTTTCTTTCTCGTTTATTTTATTCTGCCTGATTATTCGACCACGACTACTTTTCCTGCTGTAAAATTAGGGACTCTCATACATCACCCTATGATCCTCCTTCTTCTTGAAATACGTCTTCACCACTGCCATTTCCATTCTTTTAGCAAAATCTACCACCATCTGCTCTTCCACATTCCTCTCCTTAAAGCCATACCTACCATCACCTCCTCATCACCTCTGTTCCCTTCACCTACATGCCCATTAAAGTCTGCTCCAATCACCAATCTTTCAATCCTACGTTCACCTTCTACCACTTCATCTAATTCACTCCAGAATCTTTCCTTCTCCTCTATCTCACAACCCACTTGTGGAGCATAAGCACTGATGACATTTATCATCACCTCTTCAACTTCCAGCTTCACGTTCATCAACATATCAGAAACTCTCTTCACCTCCACTACACTCTTACTGTACTCTTCCTTCAGAATCCCCCCTACACCATTTCTTATTCCATCCACACCATGATAGAACAGTTTAAACCCACCTCCAATGTTCCTGGCCTTACTCCCTTTCCACTTGGTCTCCTGAACACACATTCATTAATCTTCACAGCATCCACATATCCGTCCGTCCATCCATCCGTCCATCCATCCATCCTTTTATTTATTTATGTAATCTTCAGTACATATACACTCATTTATCCATTTAATATCAAATGTATTTAATTGTTTTCTTCATTTTATCCTCAGTAAATTATGCAATTTTCTATTCATTATTTTCATCATCTTTAGTACATTTGCATTTATTTATCCATCCTTTTAAATTTGCCATTCAGTAAAGGTTAAGAAAGAACCCAGAGGGAAAAATCCCAGAGGAGAGGAAGCCCTCATGCACATTTTGAGAACTTTCAGTACAGCTATAATCACACTCAAATGAGGATGAGGTTCCCCTTTTGACTCTGGTTCCTCTCAAGGTTTCTTCCTCATAGTTTTTCCTGGTCACAGTTGCCATGGCTGCTCATCAGGGATAAACACACATCATTCCCCTTAACTGTTGATTTCTGTAAAGCTGCTTTGGGACAATGTCTGTTGTGAAAAGCGCAATAGAAATAAACTTGACTTGACTACAGCACTGAAACAATAACCCAATCATGACCTGGGGATCCAGGAGCTGTGACTCCAACCAGACACTCTTCATGAAGCTTTTCTTTTCTTTTCACCAGGTAAATGTGCAAAATCAATTTCATCAAAACACCATGCCATCTGTCGCTCATTAGACACACTATTTAATGGGGGATACAAAAAAAAGTAATAAATAAACTCCGTGTTTGTAAGTTTCCTCCCAAATATGTGTAACATACCAGAAGGTGGATTGGAGGAGAGAATAATTCGATCATGTGTATGAGGTGTTTTGGTAAAGTTTGGTTTTGGAGTGATGGATTATTACATGTGCTATTTTTATTATTATTATTATCATTATTATTATTATTATTATTGTGATGATGGTGGTTGAAATAATGTTGATTATGAGGCTTTTGCTTGTTGTTGGTCTCCATGTGTTGGTAGATGATGGCTGATGGCAGCCTTCACGTGCGGCTTCACGTGCCTGGGTTTAGACGCGGAACTGGACACTCGCGCTCCGCGTCTCCGAGACGGCGAACGTGATGGCGGCCGTGTCGCGCGCTCGGAGGTTTTCTCGCTGCGTCGTCCGTTTCTCTGACCGTGATCTGTAAATATATATTTCTATACACAAATATATAATATATATATATTATAGACAGCGGTATTGCACGGTCTTACGCGCCACAACAAGACGCCCGAACTCCGTCAGCATGGTAAATATAGTTCTGCACACCCGAACCAGGCCTGCTAGAAAGCTAATCGAGCTTGCTACTGTATGCTAGTTACTGCGACTAACGCTTTTCTGCACCTGTTTTCCGGCAAACCACGCCCACATCCTCATCCAATCAGCGTTTACAAACGCACGGGTGGGGCACGTGCTAACCAATCAGCGTGCTCTGCCGGAAAACGATTGGGAAAAACAACACTGCTGTCAGTCTGGCTAGTTAGTTTACACGCAGCGCCATTGTTCTGCTGTAAAGTTTTATCCTCAGCTCCTTTTTTAGAAATAAAGGAAGATTTGAATAAATTTAAACTAAAATTTGAGCTTGTATATTTAGCAGTGTACACGCCAGGTGAAACAAACAAGCGCAAAAAGGTGTCGCAAAAATACATCAACATTTGACGTCACGGGTTAATTTGCATATTGCACGTAGCTTAACGTTTATTCTTTTATTTACCTTTTTTATGTTATATTTATTATTTGATTGTTATAATGTGGAGATGCATTGTGTAATTTTGTATTAGTTGAAACTCCTTATTCTTTGAATTATTAATACAAAAACGAGGTAGGAAGATTTATCTAAATATGAAAGAGATTTTTATTTAGAATATAGACAATTTGAGTTAATAACTCGCTTCGTATAGAAATGAGGAAGAGGTACAGCGTGAGAGAATGACTGTTCCTAGAAGATTATTATTTCTATTCAGAAACAATAGCGATCTGTGATTGGTTGATAGGGAAACTATAGTGATCTGTGATTGGTTGATAGGGAAACTATAGCGATCTGTGATTGGATGATGGGGAAAATATAAAGATTTGTCATGGATTGATGCAAACATCAATTTGAACAATTTTCTTGTGGGATCAATCAAGTATTTTGATTCTGAAATTGTAGTGATCAATAATCGATTGATAGGAAGAAATAGTTATCAGTGATTTTATTTATTTATTTATTTTTTGAGTTGGAGGAACCTCCTTGTTCTTGTTTAACCAGCAGCTGTGATGCGTTCATGAAAGTTGTTGCTGCATCCCAATTCGTCTACTTATAAAAGTGTTAGTGTGTAAACAGTCACCATAAACAAACTTCAATGTCAGATTTCTTAATTTCTTATTTATTAAATAAAGATTTGGTAAATACTTCAGGACTTTTAGTGTATAATTTCTCTTGAGGACTTGGAGAAATCCAAGATCCAGGGATCTGTAAATGTTGTGTATAACATGAATTTTATTTATATTTTTTCAGGCTGAAAGCAACCAAAATGCAGATGCAGGTTCCGTCGAAGAGGCGGAAGATGAAAATTCCGAGGACTGTAACCTCCAGGTAAGTGAATGCACATTACAGAGATTTAAATCTTTGCCATTTGAGATGCTGGGAGAAGTGGTAGAGGATGGAGGGATCAGTGGAGAAGTGGTAGATGATGGAAGGATCAGTGGAGCAGTGGTAGAGGATGGAGGGAGCAGTGGTAGAGGATGGAGGGATCAGTGGAGCAGTGGTAGATGATGGAGGATCAGTGGAGCAGTGGTAGAGGATGGAGGGAGCAGTGGTAGAGGATGGAGGGATCAGTGGAGCAGTGGTAGATGATGGAGGGATCAGTGGAGCAGTGGTAGAGGATGGAGGGAGCAGTGGAGCAGTGGTAAAGGATGGAGGGATCAGTGGAGCAGTGGTAGAGGATGGAGGAGCAGTGGAGCAGTGGTAAAGGATGGAGGGATCAGTGGAGCAGTGGTAGATGATGGAGGGATCAGTGGAGCAGTGGTAGAGGATGGAGGGAGCAGTGGTAGAGGATGGAGGGATCAGTGGAGCAGTGGTAGAGGATGGAGGATCAGTGAAGCAGTGGTAGAGGATGGAGGGATCAGTGGAGCAGTGGTAAAGGATGGAGGGATCAGTGGAGAAGTGGTAGATGATGGAGGGATCAGTGGAGCAGTGGTAGAGGATGGAGGGAGCAGTGGTAGAGGATGGAGGGATCAGTGGAGCAGTGGTAGAGGATGGAGGATCAGTGAAGCAGTGGTAGAGGATGGAGGGATCAGTGAAGCAGTGGTAAAGGATGGAGGATCAGTGGAGAAGTGGTAGATGATGGAGGATCAGTGGAGCAGTGGTAGAGGATGGAGGGAGCAGTGGTAGAGGATGGAGGGATCAGTGGAGCAGTGGTAGAGGATGGAGGATCAGTGAAGCAGTGGTAGAGGATGGAGGGATCAGTGAAGCAGTGGTAGAGGATGGAGGGATCAGTGGAGCAGTGGTAGAGGATGGAGGGATCAGTGGAGCAGTGGTAGAGGATGGAGGGATCAGTGGAGCAGTGGTAGAGGATGGAGGGATCAGTGGAGCAGTGGTAGAGGATGGAGGGATCAGTGGAGCAGTGGTAGATGATGGAGGATCAGTGGAGCAGTGGTAGAGGATGGAGGATCAGTGAGCAGTGGTAGAGGATGGAGGGATCAGTGGAGCAGTGGTAGAGGATGGAGGGATCAGTGGAGCAGTGGTAGAGGATGGAGGGATCAGTGGAGCAGTGGTAGATGATGGAGGGAGCAGTGGAGCAGTGGTAGAGGATGGAGGGAGCAGTGGTAGAGGATGGAGGGATCAGTGGAGCAGTGGTAGAGGATGGAGGGATCAGTGAAGCAGTGGTAGATGATGGAGGGATCAGTGGAGCAGTGGTAGAGGATGGAGGGATCAGTGGAGCAGTGGTAGAGGATGGAGGGATCAGTGAGCAGTGGTAGAGGATGGAGGGATCAGTGGAGCAGTGGTAGAGGATGGAGGGATCAGTGGAGCAGTGGTAGAGGATGGAGGGATCAGTGGAGCAGTGGTAGAGGATGGAGGGATCAGTGGAGCAGTGGTAGAGGATGGAGGGATCAGTGGAGCAGTGGTAGAGGATGGAGGGATCAGTGGAGCAGTGGTAGAGGATGGAGGGATCAGTGGAGCAGTGGTAGAGGATGGAGGGATCAGTGGAGCAGTGGTAGAGGATGGAGGGATCAGTGGAGCAGTGGTAGAGGATGGAGGGATCAGTGGAGCAGTGGTAGAGGATGGAGGGATCAGTGGAGCAGTGGTAGAGGATGGAGGGATCAGTGGAGCAGTGGTAGAGGATGGAGGGATCAGTGGAGCAGTGGTAGAGGATGGAGGGATCAGTGGAGCAGTGGTAGAGGATGGAGGGATCAGTGGAGCAGTGGTAGAGGATGGAGGGATCAGTGGAGCAGTGGTAGAGGATGGAGGGATCAGTGGAGCAGTGGTAGAGGATGGAGGATCAGTGGAGCAGTGGTAGAGGATGGAGGGATCAGTGGAGCAGTGGTAGAGGATGGAGGGATCAGTGGAGCAGTGGTAGAGGATGGAGGGATCAGTGGAGCAGTGGTAGAGGATGGAGGGAGCAGTGGTAGAGGATGGAGGGATCAGTAAATCAGTTTTTTCCTCCTTGATTTAGTGGTGATTGAAAGTTTATGAAAGTGGTCTGTAATCTTCCAGCTATTTTTGTTTCAGATCGAGCTCAGCGCTTTCAGGGCTCAGTGGATGTCAGAACTGCGTCCCGGCTCTATGAAGAATGGACTGTCCAAAGCTGCTGATCTGAAGAAGAAACAGGAGTTGGCTAGAGAGGAAAAAGTAGGTGGTAAAATGTGTATTTTTCGAAAGTTTCACATTTTAAAGCTCAAATATATCAGATCATTTCATGATTTTATCTTCTGTGTGTCAGGCTCGAGAGCTCTTCCTAAAGGCTGTGGAGGAGGAACAAAATGGAGCCGTTTATGAAGGTACAGTTTGATGTTCCACATTGTTAATTTCTAGACTCTGATTGGTTCAAAAATATCGATTAACTATCCTTCTTGATTTTCTTCTCTGTCCTGGAACTGATATTTTCTCCATTGCAGCCATCAAGTACTACAAGAGTGCAATGCAGCTTGTGCCTGACATCGAGTTTAAGATCAACTACAGCAGATCTCCTGATCCAGACCGAGTGGGTGGAAGCTTGTAAGAGTTCATCGTTTGTCCTTGTGTGTAGCGTATTCGAGGACACGAGTAGCTCTTGCGCCTAAACGATTCTTCTCATCTTTCCATCCAGCCTGGAGGAGAACGAAAACGATGGCGAGATCGACGACCTCTTCGCCTACCTCCAACAGCAGCTGATGGTTGAGCATTCCTGCCAGAAGATATGCCAGCCCGAGGTGGAGACATCGCAGGTGCACATTTCAGGTAAAAGTTTATAAAAAAAAAAAACTCACTCAGACATACTGCAGTCGACTGAAAACCTGGTTATGAGACTCTGTTTTTTTCTCGTATAGCGTTGCCGTTTGAGGTGCTGATGTACATCTTCCGCTGGGTGGTGAGCTCGGATTTGGATATGCGTGCGTTAGAGCAGCTTTCCCTCGTCTGCAGGGGTTTCTACATCTGCGCCAGGTGACGGCCATGTTTACTCTGAAGGGTTCATTTTAGCACATTCTAGAGTATAGACAAAAGTTTGTGGACATCTGACCGTACGATTTGTGGGTGCTTCTTTTTGAACATCTCTTCCACGTTTAGTCCTCATTTGCTATTAATAATAAGCTCCACTCTTCTAGGAAGATGTTCCACTAGATTTTGTGTGGGATCTTCTTCATCCACATTGGTCTTAGTAAAGTCAGGTACTGATGAAGGTACAGTGAGGAGGCCTGGGGTGTAGCCAGAGCTCTATAACAGGCCACTCAAGATCTTCCACTACAACCAATGGAGACCATATCTTCATGCACAGGAGCATTGTCATGCTGGAACAAGGTTCGGATCTTCTAGCTTAAGCAAAGGGAAAATTTCATGCTACAGCATCTAAAGATGTCCTACACAACTTTTAGTAAAAGGGATGAATCTGGAATCTGAAGAATTTATCTAGGGATGTCAGGTGTCCCAATACTTTTAGTACACTATGTATGTGTATAGTGAGGTGAGGTGAGAAGGTCCGAGGTGCAGTCAGTGTTCATGTAATTTAATATCTTATAATTCATCTCCACAAACATCTGGCCTTCCAGTAATGTTGTTCATCTTTACATCTTCATGTAAAGGGACCCTGAGATTTGGCGTTCGGCCTGTTTGAGGGTTTGGGGTCGAAGCTGCACCAAGTTGCTGCCGTTCACCTCGTGGAGGGACATGTTTTTAGAGCGGCCACGTGTCCGCTTTGACGGTAAAATCTATCCATCTTTCTTTCCTTGTACGCTTCCCAGTATTCTGTCCTCCATAGATGGACACATGCACATCGTTCTGTTTTGTTTTAATCCGTTTTATTCGTCTTCTTCACTCGTAGGCGTTTATATCAGTAAAACGTCCTACATCCGGCAGGGAGAGGAATCTCTGGACGGCTTCTACAGAGCGTGGCACCAGGTGGACTATTACAGGTAGTAGAGTAACGAGAACCCAAGTGTTCCACCTCCATCTGCTGTACACCACCACGTCTGGTTCCAACTTTTTGTGCGTGTCTCCAAGGTACATGCGCTTCTTCCCCGACGGCTACGTCATGATGTTGACCACGCCCGAGGAGCCTCTCGCCACGGTTCCACGTCTACGCAGCAAGAACGCGAGGTCACGACTGCATTTCGTTTTTTTCTTTTTATTGTTATTGTAGTTTCCAAAAAGAAACCTTTTTAATGCAGCATCCAGAAGGTAAATATTAAGCAGGACATCTTCACTGGTTAAAGTCCACACGCTTTCGCTGCTGTAAAAAGTGTCGATAAAAGACGACGGTACAAAAAAGGTTCAAATAAGTTCAGGAGTGTACATGAGAAATACCAATAAATGTGGTTTTTTTTTTTTTTTGTGCTAATAACGAGGTGTGTACAAAGTTCACAGGTTTTGGACACATTTCTGAAAACCGCAAGAAAACGATTAGTGAAGAAATGTGCAATCGATGTGTACCAACCTTGATTGCAACATCTGTAAGCAAGCCAGCTGCCAAAATGTCTCTGGGATAATGTAATCATCAGACACAATATCACGGCCTGCCGAGCTCCGTGTCCTGTGAGCTCACAAGTCGCAATCGTGCAAAACGACAAGTGTGCACACGCTCATTAATTACTGAAAAAGACTTGTAGATTAGATTTCACTCCTTTAATGCAGAAGAGTTTTTATTATTATTATCAATCCTGTTTATTTGGATCTGTAACTCTGATTGGCTGCATGGGTCCTCACCTGATCTGCACTCAGTTTAATGCAAAGCGTGCAGAATTGATGCAAATGTGGAGAAAAGAAAAACTGGATTTGACTCCAAATGCACACGTTTACTGAAACAGCCTCGTCCATGGACATTGGTGCACAAATGTAATTATTCACTGTACTTAAATAGGTTCTTCTCGTATCTGTACTTTATTGAAGTATTTCCATTTTAACTTTAACGTCACTACATTTCAAAGTCAAACATTTTTGCAATAAACTGAACATTCAGGTTGAGAAGATCTCACTTGTGTTGAAGATGGAGATTATTGGACTACACTGCTGTAACTGTCTGTGTCTCTGTTGCTCTTTTATATATTTATATATATATTTAGGATGGACTCCATCATGATCGGTCACTACCGGCTGTCCCAGGATACGGACAATCAAACCAAAGTTTACGTGGTCGTATCTAAAAGGAAAGACGAGGTGAGCGTGTGCAGCCCCAATAAACTCCACTCCATGTTTCCGATCGTCCTGATCGCTCTACCTGTCTCCAGCCAAATTTTAATCGTGTATCTGATTTCCAGGCGATCGATTAACAACGTTTTTGTAATTGCAGAAGTTGCCCGAGTACCAGAGGAGTCGGTTCTGCAGGCGGTACCCGGCCCCTGAGTCTGAGCGCTCCTTCCATGTGGGGCTGCAGCTATCCTCTGGGGGGCGCCAGAGTTTTAACAAGCTCGTGTGGATCCATCACTCCTGCCACATCACTTACAGGTGTGTGAACCTGATGCCCAAAAACCTGCTGCTGAGATCAGACACATGCATTGTTACTCATTTATAAAAGCAGGAAGGACGTGAACGTGAGCTCTGCAATAGGGATCATATTATAGGGAAATATTAATTTGAATGACGTGACCCTGATAAAACATTCAGCTGTTCAACACAAACACGTTTTTTTGTAACCCTTTGTTCCAGATCAACTGGAGAAACGGTCATCACGGCGTTCGACCTCGACAAAATGTACACGCCGTTGTATTTCGCCCGCGTGAAGTGCTACACGGCGTTCTCAGAGCGCCCCCTGTAGGGCCCCAGCGGAGCCGCATGGAGAACACGGAGAACCGTTTTTATGCGTTTCCACCCCCCTCACCAACAAACTTTTTACCCACCCTCTTAATCCTCCAGGCTTTGAGCATGAGGCTAATGAATGTAAAAAAAAAAAAAAAAGTTTGCGTGAGAATTTTGAAAAAAATTTTTCTTTCTATCAGTGTAGCAGCATCACCTTCCAGGTTTACTGTTTGTGTGTTCCAATTGATCACTGGCTTATAACTACAGATGTTCAATAGATTTAAAGCAGCTGTTTTTTCCCTTAATTTTTACTAATGCTGAATGTTTTCACTTCAGTTATTTTTGGGGGGATTTTGATGTTTGTCTTCTGAAGACTGGAAAAAACCCAATCAACGTTTGTTGTTGTGCTCGATTTTTTTTTTTCTCTTGTTGAAGTAAATGCAAACAATTGCAACGATTATTTGTTTGTTTCATTCTAATATTTTCTCGGTTTATTTGCCTGCTTAAATGCTCTTTCCTTTTCTTTACTTTCCTTCAGGTAAATTTTTATTCATTTGGGGCTGCAGTGAGTTTTGAACAAAATTTCCTTCATGTTTCAACCTTTTTATTTTCCTTTTTACAGTTCCAAATGTATTCACACCTGCATTTTAGTTAAAGGATTTGATTATGCTAACAAGGGTTCTCAATACCTTGTATGTTAGCACCCGTCATCTCCACCATCTCAATCCTTCACAGGATGCTGAAGAGTTTTGTTTGCCTTCAGGTACGCTGACTTTCAAGCAAAGGTTTTGCTGAGAAGCATCTTAACAAACGTACAGACGTGAAAATAATTCATATCTGGAAATGACCATCACCAGCCAGTGCGTTTCTTCCCTGTGGATGCTCTACCAGGTCTATACCACAACTCTCTTCAGTTCCTGCTTGTTCTTCGATTGCCTTCACGTTTGCATTCGACAAGTCAAATGCAGCTCAGTTGGAGTTTGCCATAAAAAGAACTTAGGCTGCTTATAAGTTTTGAAGCATTTAGCCGAGTCTGAGCACATAAAACGAGGTGGTATCAAAGATTTAAGTAGTTTTAGAACACTCCAACAGATGGCAGCACATGGCTGCGCACAGTCACAGGGAGCACCAACTGGATTTGGCTACTTGTGATTGTTCTTCCCGTCATTCTTCCATCTCCATACTCTTCCCATCCCATACTATCCAAGTTAAGTTCTACAGAATTTTTTTTAGCATGTCTGGAATCAGGGTGAGGTTGAAAGGATGGCAGAGCCAGGAGAAGGTAAAGATCACGCACCTGTGCAGACCTGATTTTAGGGCTTACGGTTGGGAACAACTTCTGATGACTTCTACTGATTTTCGACTTTGGCTCCTCGATGGGTTCCTTAATCTGGATAATTGCTGTAAATGTGTTCTATTAAACAAAAATGGTGAAAATGTCAACACAAACAACTTAGGAGGAACAAGAACTCCTCCACTTTGGTTGGTGGAGAAAAGTGTCCAAACCATTCATCAAGAAACCTTTTTCTTACAATATATTGCATTATATCCAATCAGCTCTGGCTACAGATCATCAATTCTACCATTAAATACGTCGCTCTTTTCATAACAGGCAATTGCGTAAACAGATTTCGAGCACACGAGTCAGGATAAACACTACGGCCTTTATTTTAATCGTGCTATACAGTCGTTTCTACACTTTCCTGCATCACAGGTTTCAGAAAATGTGTTAAAATCATACGAGGACACATTTTTACTTCGCTTCTGTGCAACATTTACGAGCTTCGAATCCAACAGATCCGAACGTCTTTATTATATATAGTTATGATAATGAACCCTGTATCGAATAAAGAAACACAAAGCACAGAGAAAATGCTAGTTTAAAAACGATGTTAGTGTTTTATAAGGGTAAGAGATTCTATTGGTAGTGGCACGTGGGGAAAAAAGTGTACAGTCATCAAAACTCACTCGCTGACCACTTTATTTTTCCTAGCATAGCATTAATTCCTAATTAGCATAGTGTGCGCTGACACGAATGCTTCAATTGAATGAAGCACCAAACCCACAGGAATCATAAAGGAGCAGATCTACAGGAGTATCTAAGTCATTGTTTAGTATAAATGGTGCAGTAGAAGCTGAACTCCATTTGATTATTATAGGCACATAATTAGACGATGCACAGCACATGTTGTAGTGACGCACATTACTGTTGCTCTTTGTGGTTTCTAGATGGCGCTATAACACTCATTGTGCACATAAAACATTATTACTGTTGTGTATGCTGGCAGATGATTGAGCTAGCTCGTGCTAGCTCACATTGTTCTTACTTTGAACTATTAGCTTCAATACATCACTATATGAGTCACCACTAGAGGGCGGGCTTGTCACAGAATGCTGATACCCAATAGTACATTACAATTACTTTACTAAATTAGTTTATACACTGGACATGATTGCTAGAATGGTGAGAGAGTCAGAGTTTCATTATAATCTAAAGTGCTACTGAAGGTAAAGTTCACGTAGTCGCTTTAATCTCAGGTGTTTAAGTGAAACCAGACTGACTTCATGCGCTGACAACTAGATGTACAGTATATTCAAGAATCATCAAAATGAACAAAACTCAAGATCCTGCACTTTTCTAACTCCATATTTAACTGGAAGCAACTTTGATGATTTGCAGAAGTCTCACCAACGTTCGTTCTACATACACGGATCACTCAATTAGCAGGATTTTATCGTGTGATGATTTGACACACTGGGATTGGTTGATTATTTGGAGCGCATCCTGGACTTGTTTTTTATAGCAACTAGTCTTTAAGCTCCTACCTGCTCAGGAACTGGGTGTGTTCACGGATTTATACGTAAGTGGAGATGATACAGTACAGTACACTTTACAATAGCGACATGATGCTGAAGAGCAGGAACGATGCACAGAGCTTTTCGAGGTTCAACACATAATGAGGTATAAACTGGATCTGTGATAGTTTCATTTTCTGGTCAGGGGAATCTTCACGGTTTGCTCACGTCAAATCGTTAAATATATTTAAGTAGTAAAGATTTTTGTATTTAATTTTGTAAAACTGCTTGTTGAGAACTGAATATTTCACATCTACTTATTCCCAAGTTTTACTCGGACCTGTTGTGGCTCTGATATTATGAAAGCAATAAAATATTCATTTGATAAAAATAATAAACACGGTAAAGTCATTTAATGTTAAAGATTTTCAGGTGTTTCTTGGTGTTTGGATTTTCATGGATCCGATAAAACACCGATCAGCGTGGATTTACAGCGCGTCTATTCGACTCAAATACACTGTAATTAGAGCAAAACTTATACAGGAAATCCATGTTAATATTTGTAACTCAGGTGAATGCAGTCATTAAATTAAAAAAAAAAATAGAACATGTACACTAATAAGAAAAAAAAAAAAATTTTGGACCCCACAAAAAACAAACAAACAAACAAAAAAACCAAACACTGTAGATAATGCTCTGGTATTTACTAAATTCTGTTTTCGACTGTTTTGAAAATTGAAGGTCTTATTTTAATGAGAATTTTTGGCTTCTATATTAAAGAATCATCTCATCTTGTGGAACAGTGAAGTTAATATGTGTGGGGGCCGTGAAAAAACCCTTCAGATTTTAGAAAAGAAAAAAAAAAAGATATATAATGAACATAACCGTAAAAAACCCATGTACAGTATGTCCCGGGGTTTTCCAGACCCTCACACATACAACGCAATCAATTTCTCTACGAGTTTCCACGGAACTCAGATCCTTTTCAATCTACGCTCTATTTTACCTAAAGTTACGACCTTGTTGAAGATTAATATGGATTTAACTTTGATTTTCTCTTCTCCTCTCTCTCTCTCTCTGCAGTGTTTAGATTGGGGAAGGTCTTTCCAGACGTTCACAGAAGTGCTACAGGGAGGTAGAGGAACCGGGTCCAAGGACGAGTCCTCAGTCTGCCCTCAGCTTCCTGCGCGTGACTGTTTCTGTATGAGTCACGCCGTTCGAATGGCCGTTCGCCGATTTGACCGCATGATGTCTGTGGTCCTTTCTCTTCCCGGCTCCGTGCTTCTTATACGTCTGATGTACAGAGAAAAAAGAACAACTTGATCTGGGTGCAGGTTCAGGACTCTACACTAATGCACTGATAACACCAGGTCCTTCAAGATGGATACTATATCCTCAAAAGTATGTGGACACCTGGCCGTCACACCCTTATGTAATTTATCCTCTAATTAAAATTGGAAGCACAGAATTTTCTAGAATGTATCTGCTGTAGCTTTACGTAACTGCACCAGGGAGAATAAATCTGGACTGGGAAGTCCAACATTAACATCTAGATGTGATGATCAGGTGCCTCGTCCTGTACACTCTACATAATCACTGTTTTTTATTTTTTTTTGTGGCAGATGTTGCTGAATATGTAAAGCTATAAATGCTATAAAAATTAAACTGTATTTAATCCTTTCCAGCTGTTTTTTTTTAATGGTTGACTATTTAATAGAATTTAATGGAGATGACCAAACTGGAAAAAACACGCATTCCCAGAACACATGCATTTCTTTAATCTTTAAATGCTTTATGATGGTGAAATGTATTCTCACCTGGATGTAAAAGTTTAGGAAGAAAATGATGAGCGTGATCATATAACTGATCTGGAAATACAGCCAGCCTTTGGGGAAGCCGCAGGGCCACACCACAGCGCAGGACGTCTGGAACATGGTCAGGACGAACTGGATCTGTTAGAGCAAGAACACAATTCCGTATTTCATTTATATTTTACATACGTCTGAAGAAATTGTGTGTCCCAGACTTCAAAACCCGAATAATATTACTATCACTTTGGATAAAAGTGGCATTCAGTTAAGAATCACATCAACAAAATGAGTGTAAAATCTATTAAAACTCAGGTTAAAAAAAAAACAAAAAACAAAGGTCATGTGACATGGAGAAAAATTATAAATATGCGATGAAATGAAATGCAGCTCACCAGCTGTCCTTGCGTTATATACTTCTTCCACCAGAGGTATGGACGCATGGCAGGAATGGCGGAGAGCCCGTAATAAGAGTACATCAGCACATGGATGAAGCTGTTAAAGGTGGCGCCGAAATAGGCTGCGGAAACCAGAGCGAAAGAGAACGTTAAGGTCGATAAACGAAGAAAAATTCGGTTTAGACTTTAAAAAAGTGACAAAAAAAATCAGTTCATGAAGTAAAAAAAATCTTAATTAAATTAAAAGTAGGCGTGGCCTAAACCTGTTATTAAAAGTGTGTAATAAACTCTAACTGGTCTCCCGGAGGAAAGTCAGACGGCCGTGTTAATACAAGCATAGAAGTGAAAGCTGGTTCTATCAGTTCTTCAACCTCAGCAGCAAGCATTCCTTTAGGTCATGTGTGAGAGTCGGTTGTTTTGTAACCTCACTTGCAAACGTATTCATAAATATCCAAAATTGGTTCACTTGACACGAACATAAAACAAGAATTAAACAGACTCATTAAATCCACAATAACCCTGACCAGGTTCTTACTATCGATGAATTAATCAATGCTTGACCAATGCTTGGGCTGAATGAACCCAAATCTCCACAAACATGCTGTAAAATCCGAATAATCTGCACCAAAAGTTGACTATTAGCAAAAAAATCATACTGATCATTTTTACGGGTTGCGTTATACAGTACGAGAGCGACCTCTAGAGGAAAATCCCTGACACCACATGCTGTTTATGTAACCGTTTTTATTTATTTACTTTTCATTTCAGTTTGAATGCGTATTTTATTTTACTCGATATTTAATTATTATAATTTATATTCATGCATAAATTTAAATGATTAAATACCTATTAATTTAGTACCTATTAATGTTCGTGATTTAGTACTGTTTTTTATAGGTGTAAAGGGTCAGGTGTCAAACATCTGGATATGCTGACATAACATTTTAATTTGACTGACTGTGTGTGTGTGTGTGTGTGTGTGTGTGTGTGTGTGTGCGCTGCAAGACTGTATTAGAGATAACGAGTTTAAAGACCAACTGATTAGATAATGTGACCTAGAGCTTTCCGAGCCAGGTTGACCAATTCCTGAGATAGATTACCTGTTGTAGCTCTTACTGAACACACACACACACACACACACACACACACACACACACTGCGAATGATCGATGCAGTGCCTATTTCAGGAGTCTGAAAGTGTTGCCTTGGTGAACTTTCCTTTGGATTATTTTTTTAAGTGACACTCACAATGTCCACACGGCACCCAGTTCATGACGAACCACCAGATGTTCACCATGGTAGCGTGGTGGTAGATGTGCAGGAAGGTGATCTGGTAGTCGTTTTTGCGCAGGATGAAGAAGAAGGTGTCCATAAACTCGATGATCTTGGAGAAGTAGTACCACCAGAGCACGTGAATGATCTGCAGAGACGTTGGTGATTACGGTGTGAACAGTAAATAACAAAACCATCCAACAAATCATTGTTCTTTTTGCATTTTTATACACAATTAGGCTTTTTTTTAACCTAGTCCTATTATTTCTATTGGCTTGATTATACTTGAATGCAGTCTGCCTGCAATCTAAATCCTTTGAACATCACAGTTTGGTCTTCAAGAAGTAAAGATCACGCTCAGGTTTCAGATCAGAAGACTGACAGTCTTTTAAAGACATTTCTTCAGTGCTCTTGGTTTGCTTTGGATCACAAGCTGTTCCTTTCCTTCTCTACACTTCTCAGTCATCTAATCTGGCCTTTCAGTTCCTGAGCTTTACCAGTGCTGTGCATTCTTGAGATAAACCTTCTGTATTTACATTCCTGAAGGTGATTCTTGAGTGTAGACTTTGGGAGGAAAAAAAGATGTGACTACATTCTCTATTATTTATCTGCGTGTCAGTCGTGATTACTTTTGAGCCAGTGAAACTAACGGTGATTCGTACAATAAAGACTAATTCTTAAACGATTAATGCAATATTCCTTTTTCCGCTTATCTTCAGAAGAAATATGCACGGGCCTCGAGTAAAGAATCTTATCTTCACACTTTTACTAACAAAGCTGAAGGTTGTGACTTTTAACAATGAACACAAATCCAACGTGTGTGCGTTTGTGTACTTCAGTATTACACACTACTTAAATACCTTCTCTATTAAACTATAGTGAAACGTTGTGAGCAAATACTATAAAATACCCCAGAACGTGAATGTTGTATGGTACAGTTACAGCTTCAAGCTATAAAAACCTCTGATCCATGAATCACTGGCTTTGTGAGGACAGGTGAAATATTTTAAGTTGCTTAATAAGATATAATTACCTTGTTTCTGCTGCCAACAAGGTAACACAGGTATGTGTGTGTGTGTGTGTGTGTGTGTTATACAAGCTTGGCATGTTTGCTGATTCTGACTCAGGTTCATCGCACTGTGCTTGACTAGCCAATGATGTCATTAATCTGGCAGGCACACAAACGTTGCACAACATGAGGGTTTTATGCAACTCGACGTCTCAGGAGCGATTGGAGGAGAGACTTCTGAAGCACAGGATTCCAAACACAATGGAGAAATCACATTTGAAGGTGTGGTGTACATGTTTTACCCTGTCGTCAGCTGCTCCTCCGCTGTGAGTGTCCTGGCAGAAGAAATTATAGCTGCCTTGCCACACAGCAGCCACGAGCTGCAGAGGAAAGAAAAGAGCTGCGTATAAACACTTTAACAATCCAAAAACAGGCTCGTTCAATGAACTGACTGTCTGTGGAAATCTAATTAGAGGTCGACCGATTTTAACGATAGCTAGGTTGGATCGTAGTTCCAGATAACGAATTAATCAAATGAGTTTTTTATTTACATGGAAACGTATATTTACATACATGAAATTATCTCTATGCCGCGCCAAGTCTTGCGTATAAAAACAAACAGCACGTGGCGTCACTGATTCCCCCTAGAGGCCGCTCTCGGAATAACAGCGGGCCGGAAAATCGGTAGTGATTTTTACCGATATCGAATAGTTTCAGCAATCAACTATCGGTAACGATTAATCAGCAAAATCGATAAATCGGTCGAGCTCCAGTAAATATGCAGATCAGCCAAATACACCAAGATAATTAATCTGTTAGATGAACTTGTACATCTGGAGCTCGTGCTATAATACAGCACCCTCCTTCATTTCTTCCAGGGTTCTGGGTATTAATGGGTTTATTATTGTTCTAGAAGAAATTACAAAAATATTAGCAGGAATATATGAGCTCATTTTGGACACATTCAGGTGGTTCCTAAGAACAACTAAATTATTATATCACAGCATTTTTATTTATTTTTTATTAAATATTCCCATACTCGTGTAGTGTAGAATTTGTGAACTTACTACATTTACATTTGCGGCATTTAGCAGACGCCCTTTTCCAAAACGACGTATAAAAGTGCTTTAAATCTTTAGTAATGACTTACTACACTTCCTTTAGCCTTTTATAGCCATGTGTTTGTACCGACCTCTTCGTTAGAGAAATGAAACATTGCACAGGAAAAAAAATTAATAAATAAAGTGAAAAATCTCCATAAAGTTTTATTGTGCGCTGTCTTGGACAGTTGGCTTGGACTTAAGGTGGACTTTAGCCATTAGGTAATGATCAAAGATCATAACATGGCATCACACATGCCAACTCACTGCCCCCAATCTCTGCAGATTCACTTCTGCTGCGAGAACCATGTGACACGGGAGTGTTGAGAAGAAAACAATGAACAATGGTTCGAGTACAATGTGGATTCAGACGGGTGACAAACTCCAAATCAAAACAGTAGATCTGTTATACAGGGCAGGAATTTGCTGGAGTTTGCTTTGGTGTTTATTTAATCCTTTAGAATCTAAACAAATGTATCCTAAGATGAAACCTTCTTATAATCTTCCAGGAAAACCCTCACCACCATCCACAGGGCAGGAGGACCAACTGAATGGTTAAATCATTTGCTATGGTCTTCACTGCCAGTTAAACCGTTAAGTGATTTTGGATCATGCACTTCATTAAACAGCATCCACTTTAGAGGAACAACAGGCAGAATGGAGTGAATTTAAAGCCAAACTGTAATGACATAGTTGTGGAGTCTGGTAGTGAACCAACACCTTAATAATTCACTCTCTGTTATTAAATCCATTTCAGTTACTTATTTCTGTATTTAAGTTCAACAATTTACAAGCTACTTTTTTTTTTTTTTTACAGTATTTAATACACCAGTGGCTTTGCTGGGCTCAGAATCGCTGACTCAGCGTTTTTTTTAATGATATACATACTCATCGGCAAAAATATACCTTTTATTCCCAATAGTCTATTCTCTTCGTTTTATAGCGTTCTCTTTTAGAAAGTGCACCCATACACCTGTAAATCTCTATAACGACCGTAAATCAGTCACCTGAAAAAAACATCCGTCAGATGAAGCCTTTGACCCACCTCATAAAACATGTACAGGGAGAGAAGCGTGAGCGCCAGATTATACACCACTAAAATCCCCCTGCAGGAGAACGGCTGCTTGTTCCTCATGTACTTCGGCCCCATCCACACGATCAGGAGGTATATGATGGTGAAGGCCAGAGTGGGCAGGTAGTTATCCAGGAGTAACCAGCCTCTCACACGAGGATCTGGAAAGTGCAGGAATGGAAAAGCAATTGAAGCTCCATTTTATAAATTTACTTTCATGTTCCTGTAACTAATATGAATTTCTGCATTAAATCACGTTACATTAGACATCAGCATACGTGTATTTCACACCAGGTTCCTGAAGAACAAGAAACATTTAGAGGAAGAGGAAGCAATGTAAAGGATTTGACTTGACACGTAAATGTTAAGGAAATAAAATCAATTAAAACTTCATTAACAGGCATTTAAATGTAAACTAATGAAACATTTAAAAACGTTTGATCTTCTACTTTGTAGAATATGATTAATTCCACATGTGGCATTGTAGACATCTGGTTCAGTCTACGTCACAATGACGGAAAACTTGAACGATGTTTAAATCAGTAAACGCATTTTACATTTGCTTCACTGAAATAAACAGATGCTGTTGAATAACATTTTGTCCTCCAGCATTTGGACATGAAAGACATTTTACAGAGATAAATAGTTTATGTTGGAATGTATAAGTTTAGTGCCCATCAGTTTGTTCTGTATAAATGTATCCCTAATGAGTGAACAGTAGCAAAGAAAAACTCCCTGAGATGTCATGAGGAAGAACCAGACTCAAGAGAACCAATTCCTCATCCTCAACACTGAATGTCCATTCATTACAGTTCCCTGGTGAATGAGGTGTTCAGGGATGAACGCTTAAATGCAGAACTGTTCATGCGAATTGTGTTCCTGAGCACGTTGTAGCTGTTGATATTAATTACAGTCCAAATCCCTCCTCATGTAGAAAACGTTCCTTTAAAAACCAGACGTTCAGCTGTTTTTGTGTCAGAGCTGTTCACCTTATCAATGAAACAGGAAATCCTCTAAATGTTTTACTGCAGCATCCAGGATTTCTGAAGCTCCACCACAGGGAGGGGGTGAGGGTGAGGGTTTCCACGAGGGTGTTCTTTCATTCCGAAGAAATCAGAAATCACAACTGACTGCACATTTATCCGCTTGCACATCTGGAGAATCTGATGTGGCTCGTGCTTGTTTGGAATAGAAACCTGCACCAACACAGATAAGACTGGGCGTCCCTGTCCTACAAGCGTCTTCATGAAACGAGGCACAAGATCCACCATCTTGTGGACGTGCACATGAAATATAAACACGTGAAATGAAAACGTTTTCAGACTGATCTCATGCAGTGTTTTTATTTTTACTACAGAATCATTTCCAGTACTGTTTATAAATAAACGACTCGATTTGTCTCCAGTGGACAGACGTATGTCTCCGTCACAAATGACATCACATGTAGCACAAGATATGACAGAGGTTGACAAGAATTTACAATCCTTTTTTACGTGCAGAACATAGTTATAATCCATGTTTCCTCACGGACGTATTAAGTGGTGAACCGCAGGTTTGTTTAGTCTCCGCCTCGCACTTTAAACGCAGCGTAATTAATGAGAATTATTATTATTAAAATTTAAAACATACACAACGTCAGGGGGATAAAAAGGAAACCAGAGTAAGCGCAGTGTCACTGCGGCTGCTCGCGCTGGACGTTTTGTTGCGTGTTGTAAATTGTTTTTTGCGTATGCGTGAAATTGCAGCCACTTCCTGCCATCGCCAACGTTTTTAGCGAGTCTAGCGAACACGAATTCATTTGCATCTGATGTACAGCTTCAGGAATTTCTCTTGAAAAGGGAAAATCTTGACAATTCCAGAGTTTTTCATTTATTTAATTTGATATAATCCATTTAATTTGTGCCCATTTAATAAATTACTCAATTTAATCAATAATAATAAAACATGTACTGCATTAAAATCATGTTCTATTTAATTTTTATATTTATTTTATTTATATATTATTTATATTATAATTGTTTCAGAAATGCTCTAGAACATTCTTGAAACATACTTAATCGCTCTAGAGGCAGTGGAAGGTCAGGGATTAGAGCACACACCCTTCCCTCGGTCAACTCCACATGACAAACAAAGGAATGGATTCAGAGTAAGAAGATTTAAACCCGAGTTAATATCCTACCAAAAACCTGTGGAATGACTTAAAAAGGAGTGTGAGCATTAAATCACCTCACAATCGGACAGATGTTGAACATTCGGTGGCACGGAGCTCAGAACTAATTGAGCTAATTTGGTAAACTTTCCCCAAAAGGACTGTTTAGAAAGTTACAAATTTGTTAAGTGTGGGCACAGTTGAGTGACCTGTTTATTGTGAAATTGATCTATTTTATGATCACTTTTCTTTTTTCCTCCTTAAAACCTTTCTATTTGGCTGTTTATTCGAATTTTGTTGGTTGCTACGATCATAGACGATTACCGATGATCACTGATGATCACTGACGATCACAGATCATCACAGATGATCACAGACGATCAAAGACGATCACAGAGGATCACAGACAATCACAATCACTGATGATCACAGACAATCACTGATGATCACAGACAATCACAGGTGATCACAGACAATCACAGGTGATCACAGACAATCACAGACAATCACAGGCGATCACAGACAATCACTGATGATCACAGACGATCACAGAGGATCTCTGATGACCACTGATGACCACTGATGATCACAGACAATCACTGATGATCACAGACAATCACAGGCGATCACAGACAATCACAGACAATCACAGATGATCACAATCACTGATGATCACAGACGATCACAGGCGATCACAATCACTGATGATCACAGACGATCACTGATGATCACAGACAATCACAGAGGATCACTGATGACCACTGATGACCACTGATTATCACAGACAATCACTGATGATCACAGACAATCACAGGCGATCACAGACAATCACTGATGATCACAGACGATCACTGATGATCACAGACGATCATTGATGATCACAGACGATCACTCGACCGTCTAACTTTAATGGACAATAAAAGTGAGAAGGTCAACAAGTGCCTGTTTTAAAAAAACCTCCTGGAGCACAGAAGAGAAGCGACCACTCAAGCATGGAGTGAGTTTACGGTTCACTGGGACTCGTGAGAAGAATTTTATTAAAACGTGTTCACTTGGACAAACCTCAACACCGCATTGCTTACACGTGAGGCATTACATGAAGATTGAGGCAGGAACGAGAGATAACTTACCCCTGGGACCCATAAATGAGTCAAAATATTTGTTCAGCCTGTGGTTAATGCTTTCCATCTCTAGCCTGTGGAAAAGAGGAGAGAGAGTCGTTAGAATTTTTTCTGAAACTGATCACGTTCGAATATGTGGGAATTCAGTACGAGCGGCCGGTTCTGTAGCTACACCCAGTTACAACCTTCAAGCGATCACACTTTATTGTACGTCAAAATCAAAATAACATTTACCTACATACGAGGGAGGAGCAAAAAGTTTCAGTATCGAAAAAGCATCAAAAAGCTGCATGCACAGTCACAGGAAGCACCGAATATCATAATTCAGTGAACCAAAAGATATCGTCCTGTGGAGCTGTGCAACTGGTGCTGAGGAGATCCAGAGCAAATTGCAGGAAGTGTCTTCCAGGATATGGTCCAAACGTTGCAGGAACGCTTGGGAGACTATTTTGAAGGTGACTGTGTGTAAACGTAGATAAATAAAGTAGTAACCAGGGCAGGTCTCGAAGCTTTTTAATACCACGTCGCAGATGTTCTATATATTTATCAATACTCAGTGCAGTGTTATTGCAGGTTCTCTAGCACACATTAACCATGAGATGATCTATGGAACCATCCATGTTAACAGGTAGATAAAACCTTAAAGACGCTGATGTGAACGGAAACAGAATTCCAATGGTTTGTAAGATGTTGTGATATTTCCTTTTTCCCCACATGGTGGCTGGAATGAGATCCTGGTGTGAAGACACCATGAGGAGATCTTCACTTCCTGGTACTCAGCGGTGTGTGTGTGGTTTTTTTTAACCGTGTAAACATTGTTTTCAGTTATTTTACGTTACATTTGGAGGAAATGTCCACACTACATTTCTCCATTACGCTTCACTAAACACGGCCTTCCTCATTACTGTGGAGCGAAATCATCATAAATGAGAAGCTGCGGTATGAGTGTGTGTGTGGAGGAAATGTTCTCCGTGTGTGTGTGTAGAAAACTCTGACCCCTGTGATGTTCTCCGCCATAATCCCAATCAGCAAAACAACAATTACCAAGAAGTCATCGTCATCATCATCATCTTCATCCTCCTCAGTAACGCACTGACCTGTACTAAAGGAAGTAGAATTTGTTTCTATTACCAAATAAGGAGATTTCAGTCCTTCTGTGAAGTAACAGGTCACGTGACGCCGTAACGCCCGGACTTTTTGAAGTTGCTTTTACACGCCGCGTGATCGCCTACGGCAGGTCACGTGACACGGCAACGTTTCCCGAGTTTTTTCCCGGGAAAAGAAAAATACCCCGCACACACAGTGAGAGAACCCTCACCCTCACACACACACACGGGTCACAAATCTGTAGAAACTGCTGCTGAGCTGTTAAAAGTCTGGAACAAACCCGCAGCATCGCGTTTCCGCGGTCAGATCATCGGACCGGACAAATGGGTTCTTATTCTACGATTAATTAATTAATTGATTGATTAATTAATTAAGTTTGTATTGGTGCGTCCGAAATGATGAACCTACCTGCGTGTGGACCGACGTCCTTGTGTCCCTGCGACCTGCTGTTTCCGTTTCTGAGTGCGAGAGAGAGAGAGAGAGTGTGTGTGTGTGTGTGTGTGTGTGGGAAGAGTAGAGGAAGTCTGGGATGTGTGTGTGTTTGTGTAACGGGACAGATTGAAACGCCTGATAGGACAAAGTCTGCTCTAGGATTTGTGTCGGACACCCAGTCTAACACTTAATGATGATGATTTTAGGATCTACAGCAGATTAAAACACACCACAAAAACTTACAGGAAGTCCTTCAGGACCTTCTCCCACTTCCACCTGGACTATAAACCCATACTTCCTCACCGCATGTGCACTGGTGCGACTCTGGAAATGTTCAATATGGAAGAAAATATGACTTTATTTTGCTAATCAGTGTCTCCTCACACACATTCTCACACACTATCCACTACTTCCTTGTGTGGATTAGAACACAGCCCACGGGCTTCACACGAAACCTTCCAAAATCACCCCATTCGTCTGAAGTCCTCAGTGACCAATCACAGCGCAGCTCTCACAATAACGCGAAAAACAGTTGCGCCGCACTGCGCATGCGCACACCAAACAAAACCCTTTTAAAGTATTACACAGTTTTATCTAAAACACAAGTTTCTAACCACAGGTAAGTTAATTACCGGGTAATGCTTATAAGTTTGTGTCTCATATAAATCTGTACATGTTTCAGAAATAAAATTAGGTTGAATCACAGGATTTTTTTAAGATCGTGTTTTTAATGGTTATGGCACAGAATATTAATAAATTATGTTTATTGACTGATCAAGGAAAGTAAAAATATCTATATGTATATCATTTTTTCACTCAAATCTGGTCTTAGTCCATTAAAAACTGCATTTAGTGTTTAATTCAAGTGCATCCTCTAGTGGGTGAAAATAGAACTACTACTTATGCAGAAATATTGTTTCAGAAATCAGATATAATGCTAAGGATTTATTTTAATCAGAGGGAATTTAGCCTGAGAATTTCTGTATTGAAGCACAATTTTTACACCTTCAAACCACATGTGGTGTTCATGGATTTTGTGTGGAGAGAGAGAAAAAATCTCAACAGAAAGGAACAGACATTTGTTAGCTATTAAATCAACATTGTTATGCACTCGTCAGCTTAATGAAGAAACATTATTTACAGCAGGCTTTTAAAATGGGCAAAGAAAACCAATGTACAAATGCTTCCTTTACACACACAATCACAGAAAATAATCTTGAGTCAGAAAGAAGAAGAAAATATAGACAACTGATTCCAGGGACACCGATTGACTGACTTATGTTATTAAAATAATTTAGATTTTTGAGAAGCATAAAAATCTCATATGTACAAAAAAAAAAAAAAAAAAAAAAAAGAAACCCTGCAGTTCATACTCCAAAACTTCAATTTGTCTGGAATGTTTTTTTTTTTATCTTGTGGAAACATTTTGGTCATCAGTTTTCATGCAGAAATCAAAAACAACAAATAAAACATTTGTTTGCTCTTCTTCTGCCTCAGTTTCCTCTTTTCACCGGCTCACCGATCAGTTCAGGGCACTGCTCTTCTCCCTTGGCAATTCGGTCGCACTTACGGAGCAGGTCGTAGTTTATTTTGTCAGTTATCACGCTGTCTTTCTTGTACTGTGGATGCTTGGCAACGAATTCCCTCATCCACTTCGCCATGGTCATCAGTTCTCCTGAGGGTGATTACAAGCATGCACAAGACGTTAATTTAAAAAAGGTCCTATGGCAACACTTGAACATCAACAATGAATAAACCGAAATGGCTAGAAAAATAAAAACATTACTGCGGCTTTGCAATATAAGTGGATAAGAAAACACGACTGACTTTTCATAATTTTACCATCGTCATGTTGACCAACTCAGTATGTAAAACAGTGATCACAAGTATATGCAAATCATTTAGCGAACAATTCTGATTTATGTGGGAAAGGGGGCGTGGTCAAACCCTGGTTTGTGAATGGGGTGGGGCCAGAGGAAGAGAGTGGTCACCCCCCCTGTTTGTGTGTAATGAATGCTCTGTTACAGTAGGCGAAGATGATGAGAAAAAGATAAGGAAAAAAACCTTGAGAGAGAAAGAGAAGGCTGATTTTAGAGTGTTACTGAAAATGATCTTTTATTCCCAGCAGATATTAGATCAGGGGTCCAGCCCTTTGTTACAGCCATCTAAATGCCAGAGACTTTTTTTTTCTAATTCATTTTCAAAATGAATTGTATTTAATCATGCCTTTTTAACAAACATTTTCCCTTAGTTATTAACAGAGGTCGAGACACCGATAGTTTGCTCGTTACAAGAGCGGCCTCTAGCGGTGAATCACTGACACCACGGAACAGCGAGTGCTACATTACATTTATTATTTATAATGTATTCATTCATATTTATTTCCTTTGGCACAATTTCATAATTAAGTTTCATGATACTATTTTAACATGGAGTGTTATGCTTGATTGGTTTTTATCCAGTATTCATATTCATTCATTTATTATAATAAACCCTAGTTATTAACATAGCGTAATAATTTGTTGGCTTTACCCACCAACCAAACACAAGTAAATAAATGTTTTGATTCGAGTAGCAATGAAAAAAGAAAAAAAATAAATGATAGTAATAATGCTTTTTTAATAGGCGATATATATATATATATCTCTAAAATAAATGCTAATTTGACTGTTTGGTGCAGAACAAAAACAAATGTAGCATTCATAGGCATAATACATATTTTAAATCGTAAAATATCCACAATAATACGGGTAGTCACTCCGGCCTGTGAAATTTTCAGTTCCAGACCAACCCGACCAGTCACAGAAAAAAGATTTCGGGACCCCTGATCCAAGCACTTCTCTGAGTGACCTGACCATGATATCGACATCCAAGAAACCCACATTTGGTCATGTTGATTCATCTTGGTCATGTTCAGGACACGTGTGATTTTAGCATATGGAACGTAAACTGCACATGGAAAAATAGAACCGTAGTACAGGTATTTCATGCTGTGCGTACCCGATGCTCGCTTCTTAATGAGTTTCAGGTAGTTCAAGATGGTGCATCGTGTGTCTACGTCAACCTCCATATTCTCCAGGTAGCAGTTCAGAATCGGTACAAGTCCCTGGAACACTCCCTCCTTTAAAACACGTTACAATAAACATTTACTTTACGTGCAAAATCAGAACACGTCACAGGAGGCTTGATGGAGGACTGGCTGAAGATCTGTTCTTTACCTTGCCGTTGATGATCGTGTCAATGCTCATCAGAGTGTACTCCTCCTGATCTTCGTCATTCTCAACGCCATTTTTTGATTCAAATAACGGGTTACAGCCTTGAGGGATATGATTTTGGATTAGTAGCTCGTCAGAGCACAGTAAGCACTTCTTCATATTTTCTCAGTATATCTACATGTAATCATTTCGATGAACACGTTCTTCTTATTTACCTTTATAGATGTCCTTCTTGAAATAAAACATGCTTTCTTGCACGGCATTTCGTTTCTGGGCGACTTTCATGTTGTCATCAACCTGAAGAAATATGGTCATATTTTTAAACAAAAAATGACCAAAGTGTTTCAGTATTAGTAACACAAACGCTAAAAAAAAAAAAACCAGACCTTTGACAAAGGAATGAGAAAGTCTAACTTGTAGGAAAGGATCACTCGTGTGAGGAGTACAATGAACACAACATATGCAGCGTTCTCAAAGTCGGTTAACTGAACCTGAGTAGGAGAGAAATGCTTCCGTTACAAATCAGCACACGCTACAGCTGTATAAATATGCATAATTATTCGACTAGCATGCTAATCTGTCAAATTTAATAGCGTTTTGACAAACCACATACCTCCATGGGCCGAAACTCGACTCTCCATCCTATGTCAGAATTTGGAGGAGGTGGTTTGAATCTCATGGTCTGCCAGTTAGTTGACTGAAGATTCTGTACCAAAAAACAACAAAAAAAAGTTAATGCACACAGGAGGAGATTTTTTTACTGCTTTGAAAAGAATCTACTGAAAATAGCATGCAATACAACCGACCACTTAAACACCAAGTACCTCAAAGTGATCCGATTCGTTCTCATCATCCAAATGAATCTTCTCCAGAAACAGTGAAAGTGGGTCACGAATAAAAAGGTGTGCGATGTGCTGGGCCAATAGTTTGTCAATACCTGCAATATTGCTTGTTATTAACATGTAGATTTTGCAACAATGTAATGTAAAATTCTGCTCTTTTGTTTTTTTTTTACCCGCGTCCAGGAGCTGATTGTAGATCTCATCGTCTTTCGTCAATTCTATATCGTTGTATTTTTCCCCACAAAAAGAAAGGTAGCTGTCGATGGAATCGTATCTTGACTTGTGGATCCTGAACTTGTTGTTTTTTAAAGGCTGTAAGACATGAGCACACAGGCCAAAATGCTTACAAGGAATTTCAGAAAAGAAAATGTGGCTTTGATTTAATTCCATAGTTTGAGATAATTTTCAAAAGGATTCTGCTCTGACCTCCAGCCCTCGTTCTTCCCGAGTTCTGTCGTCCACCGAGGCTGAGATAACGCCCCAGCGACAGTCGATATCCGACATGTAGCCACGATAGAAAGGAGAAGCAGCACTGAGGGCCATCTGCAAAAATCGTAACACATTTAAAGCTACAGCTCAGTCAAAAAAAATCAATAAATTAGATCATCAATGTGTTCAGTCGCATATTAGTTTCACATTTTTTAATTATATGAAAAATGAATAGGATTTTTATTTTTTTTATTTAAACATCATAGTCCATCTTACTACCAACAGTTAATAAACTTCCTCAGTAGTAGACTGTATTACAGGCCTGGGGCTGACAAAAAGCACAGATCAGTCAAAATTAAAAGAACACGTTGAACTTTATGCCAACAGCGTTAACCTGTTGATCTGCATCAAACAAAGAATATTTTGCCGTTACTATGAACCTAAAGGTTCCACAACATCTACTTGTTCTTAGGATGTCTTACTGAAGGGAATGTTGGCAGACAAACAGACAACTCGCCCCTCACTCTCCCCAAACCTAAGCCTAATCCTTTATTGTTTCATGGTGTTGAATCTTAAAAATTTTATTAAAATTATATTTACATATGTATCATTACTCACCATTATGGGGCAGAATGTGGCCAGCTGATCATAGAGGTATCGAGCCTCACTGATGCTGCAAGCTTGAAATGTGACCTGAATGATAACATTTTACAGTTAGAAAAGCTTGATAATAAATAAACAAACAAACAACACTGTGATAACCTAATATACTTTATGAACAGCCTCACCTGCAGACAGCAGTTTCCCATTCCAAAGCCCATGGCGTCCATGTAGATGTGGTCAGAGAGGGCTGCGCTCGCCGCCTCCCCGTCGTCCTCAGGAAACGTCTCCACAAATGGATTTGGTGTGTTTTGATCTTTAAAGACTATAAAAGTAAAAAAGATCCACAATCCTTAACACACAACATATTGCCTTCTTTGATATGGAATTTCCGAGACAATCGGGGATAGCGTTACGCCCGCACAGTAATTCAAGCCACCTCGCTTTTGAACAAAACATATCAGGTTCTCAGATGAACTTTATAAAGTATACATTGTATCGGTCTCTCTATACTTTATCAATCCTGCAGTCACATGACCTGCTTATTTTCTTTTTTTACACTACGTTTGCTCTAATTTTCAATAAAGAACATCAAGATTTCTATAAAACTGCATCCAAATCCAACGTACATTTGTGCAGTGAACGAGTTAATATACGACTCACTCGGTACGTTGATGGCCACCTTCTCCCCCCTTCTGTGACGAATGTTCCTGGTCAAAGTGCTGAAACAGACGAATGATAAAACTCTTGATATATAGAAAACTGCACTAGTTTAGCCACAGTAATAATAACGCCGTGACTTTTAGACAGGTCAGAATTGTAGTTACATGCCCTCTTATGAGAACAAAGTACATTATGTATATATTTAATTACATTTTCTTGATTAAAAAAAAAAAAAACTTTCTCCAGATTTACGAGGTACAATTCTCAGTATCCACACCCTTTGTGAAAAACAAATAAAACCTGCTGGAGGCGATAAACCTGAAAGCAAAAAGAGAAAGTAAGAACACTGACCTGAAGCGGGGATGCCTGTTGATTGCTTCATCGGGGAAGAAGAGAGACTTGCTTGCTCCTTTTTCAACAGGAGTTGGCTTTTGTTCTGGCTTTGTGAAACCTGGACAACCCAACCTGAAAAGCATGGATAAGCTGTTAAATGCTAAAAGGCTGAACAAATGCATGACTCTAAACTGATGAAACGAAACAATTTTTAATGTCTAGAGCATGTTTTATTATTACGTATGCGTTTAAACTTTTCTCTCTGGACTTATGGGTGATTATTCTCTATGATTATCATAGATGCAGCATTCAAATTAGTGAATTATCACTGCATACACACAAAGATGATTTTCAGAAAAAAAAAAAAAAAAAAAAGACAAAGAGAGAAAGATGACTATTTGACTCCAGAATAGAGTTTCCAGTCATTATTCCAGTCATACACATAGAATAGCTCGACTCAAAGACCTAAAGAGAACGAGTGCACCACTGCTGGTCAATACAAATGATTAGGAATTGCTGACTGTATGCTCCATGCTACCGAGGGAATGACGTGATGGTGCAGAGAGTCTCGTCTTTGTTGAGCACGGAGCAGCCCTCCCTCCTCCGTTTACCCATGTTGTCCTCTACGGTGTTGAACTCTGACATCGTTCCACCATAAGGCTGCCCCGGCGTGCCCTCAATCATGTAGCTGCCATACTCTGGTCTCCACAGGGTTGGATGGCTGCAGAAATAAAAGGGGGAAAAAAAAACACAAACAAAAACTAAGACTTATCAACTCAGGGATCGGGTTTCAGCTTATCACATATTTGCATTGAGCACTAACAATTACACATGTACACTGTGCATCAACACTACACACATTTGCATGTGCAGAAAAGTCTGAATTATGCAAAATACGTATGTGTAGTATTAGGGGAATTGCACACTTGCTAGTTGTTCAGCAGAGAGGCCATAATAAAGACAATTCATTCCAACTACACTACTATAAACTGGGTCGGGCTCCATATCTCTTTCACATGCCCATGCACTGACCATTTATTTATATATTAACATATTAATTTATATATTTACCTAATAAAAAGCAAGCATCAACTAGTGCATATTACAAAAATTTTGCAAATATGACCATGATGAGAATTCTTCTTCTTAATGATCAGACATTTCAAAAACTGAATATTTAACAAGATGTTGAGTTACTGTTTGTAAAATTAAAACACTGATGCAGAAAATGTATATTCTCTCATAACGAGCTGCACAAACTACGATCTTGCATAGCAAAGGGCAGTAGTGACTCACTTAGGGTTGGCATTTTCCCCCTTTTCTTGCAACGTTTCCAACACTTCATTTCCATTCAGAACAAGACAAGCCTTTTCATTTTTTTCATCCAGTTCTACCAACATGTACTCCACCTGAGCAGAAAAAAAAAAAACAACAGGAAGTGTAAAACAAAATACAAGCACAAACTGCGAGTTACCTTTGTTAATGTTACACAAACAACATTGTTCTTGGACATCCTGATTCAAAAAACGTTATAAACCACAGTACGGGACACCACCTAGGGCTCTTTCACACATTCACATTCCTAATCTGACCCTAACATCGAATCCATTGTTTGGCCAGAGGATTAATCTAAAACTAACAACATTCCAATGCTCGCTCAGCAAAGCGCCCTGATGATACCTTGCTGTATGACAAAATTTACTTTGACCTCTCGTATTTTATAAACATGTTCGACTTACAATTAGTACTTGTTCAGTAAAAACGACATCCTGTACATGACATTTTTCTGCGTTAAACTCCTGAAAACAATAAATTGGAGCCGGAATAAACCTGTAAACTTTTCTAAAATGCACATATATTTATGCAAATGCGTTAGCATAATTGGACATGCAAATAAAAATAAATAAATAAATAAATAAAATAAAAAAAACTTATCCTACGTACATCAAGTACCACATGAAAAGTCATTTCTTGAAATTGAGAGTAAGCAACTGACTGACTCGGACATAAGCTACATTGTGATGTCTAGACTACTGGGGTCAGAGCGTCTCCAAAACAGTAGGTCTTGTGGCATGTTGCTAGAAAGGCACGGGTAAGTTTCTCACAAGGACAAGTGGGTGAACCAGTGACAGGGTCATGGCTGCCAAAAGCTCACTGCAAGGAGCAAAGTCAAGATCCCACAAAAGATCTACTGCATCACAAACTGCTTAAAAAAAAGTGATGTGCCTGTGAAAGAAAGGAATCCGAACACACAGATCATCGCATTTTACGCTGTAGGGGTTTGCTTAGCTTCAGAGCAGCAGGAGCCCTGTACATTACCGAAAGCACCTACAATGAGCACATGGGCATCAGAACTGGACCAACAGAAAAAGGTGGCCTGGTTTGCTCAATCAGGTTGTCTGGCATCACGTGGACAAATAGCACAAAAACGCACTAGGCAAGGCAGGTATCATGGCACGCCTCAAGGGTTAGAGTTCACGTCTTGACGAATCAGAACCATCGGTGGCACAAGGAGGACTTACACAATATTGCACAGGTGATAGCAGAACGAGAGAGGGTGCTTTCTTTCAGCTGATTTTTGAGCATAATAAACGGGACTAAAAAAACAAATAAAATAAAACATTACATTAAAATATGACATGTATGTCACAAATTCTAACACACTGATACATACATAGATAGATGGATAGTAGTGCTGTACGATTAATCGTATCGCAATGTCGGCTTGTGCGATTGTTGCGATTTAATGAATTATTTAATAAATAAGTGCATGTATGGACACATACTTCTGAAGTAAGTAATATTTTCCATGCCACTAACAAAAAACAACAACAAACGTGTACTAATGTGGACGGCGAGCAGATCGACACTGAACTGGTAGCCAAAAACAACGCTAGGTGTTATATGATGATATTTTAGCTTTAAGATCACCAACAGTGAGCAGAGAGGAACTATGTAAGATTCACTAAATCAAAGTGGACTGGACATTTCCTCGCTGACTGCCCCTCCTGCAAATTCATTTACTTACGGTAAGTCTTCCTTCAGTTAATAGACACGGGGCATTAACTATTTTTATTATTATTATTATTATTATTACTATGTTTCATCAAGTGGGCATTCTGACTGTTCACTTGATGAAACAAACTCTTATCGAGTGGACAGTCAGAATGTGTAACATATATTAGTAGTCAATGTTAAAATATAATAATAATAAAAATAGTTAACGCCGTGTCTATTAACTGAAGCACGACTTACCATAAGTAAATTAATTAGCAGGAGGGGCAGGTCAGCGAGGAAATGTCCAGTAGCTAATTAAACTAATATACAGTCATCACACTAAACCAGATGATATCTGCTACATCTCCATGAGAACCGGTGTTATGCGCTAAAATGATCCGCTGCCACAGACTCATAATTATGAGAACCTTTCTGTGATTTTTTCTGTGTGAATGCAATACGCTTCCGTACAACCGCATTATTGACCACAGTAACCGCAACAGGACACTTTACCGCCAAATCCTGCAGCCCTAAAGGACAGACGTACAAACAATTAGTTTGTTTAACTAGTATAACATTGTTATAGCAAAGTACAGACAACGAAATGCATTAAATGTTTTTAAAGCTACCAGAAGTGAAAACAGCAACATTGTGTAAACTGATTTGTTTATAAAGGCGCTTGACATTAAAAAATAGATGCTAAAGCTGTTGAACAAGTTTACTAAAAATGTGTGTATACACATACTACACATTTTTGTGTATTTGTGCATATTATACACACACACAACATATATACATACATACATACATACATACATACATACACACACACACACACATATACACAAAGGAGTTGATAAAATTCCATTGAAAGTGTGTTATCACGGTTATACAGATCTGCACCTGCTGCAGGCTCCATCCACAAAAGCCTCCCTACCCAACGTAGGGCACTCGTTAGGGCGCATGGATTTATCACTGCAGCCGGTATGTAGTGCACCGAAGACAAGGGGGAAGAGGGGCGTTTTAGCCACTGACCTGCAAAGCTAATGGTGCTGCCGAGTTAGAGCCGGATAAGAGCTAGACAGCGTGGCTTCCGAGTTACATCACTGTGTTGTGTGTGTGTGTGTGTGTGTGTGTGTGTGTGTGTGTGAGAGAGAATAAAACACCTCACACTTACCTCATCACCCCATTTGAGCACGTCCTTCTGCCGGTCTTTGACCTTGTTGTAGATGTTAAGAAACTGAACGATGCCGTGTTTCCTCACATGGTCGGCGTACTTCTTCGTCTCGCTCCAGTTCAGCGGGGAGCCTTGTGTCAGCAAGCCCATTAGCGCGACCGGCGGAGGCTTTACCCAAACACACGCACACACGACCTCCTTCAGGAAACTCACCGCCACACGGCCGACTCGATCCCCGGACCTGGTGCTGCTGAGGGACAGAAATAATACGGCGCTGAGGCAGAAAGAAACGCGTTAGGACCGGACACGACAGTGAGAGCGGGGGTGAGGGGGGATGTGTTAGCCTCCTAGCACGGAGACCGTGTGTGTGTGTGTGGACGGGGCCTTAACGGTATTTTTTTCACGGACGGTAACGGAGAGCAGTGAACGGGGGGGTTTACCGGCTGAGAGCTCCTCGCGCTTCGTCTCGTGCGCACTGTGAACCACCGACTGAGGGAGGGATTTTTTTCCCTTGTTCTTCTTCAGCACCGCGCGAGACGCGAGGTCGATCACGTGACCGCGCGTGCAGCGGTTCTGAGGCGCGTCATGTAATGACTCAGCGATTTCCCGCCTTCCCCCCCCCCTCTGCCAGGAGGCGGGCTGTGTTGCCAGGACAACGGAGCTCGCGCCAGAGAAAAGGCTCATCGTGACTCAGCGAAAAATGCAAACAAATAAATACACACACACTATATATATATATATATATATATATATATATACACACACAAATTTATATATATTTATACTTTCTTGTTCTCTTTCTTCATTTTCTTCATCATTTTTTCATCATCCTTTTTTGTCTTCTTGTCTATTTCATTACCTGCTCCTTTATTTTTCATAATCATCTTTTCATTTTATTATTCTTTTCCTCATCATCTTCCACTACTTTTCTTTTCTTGATCTTCTCTTCATCATCCTTTTCATCTTCTTTTCTATTTCATTACCTGCTCCTTTATTTTTATTTTTCATAATCATCATTATTTTCTTCTTCGTTATCTTTTCATCCTTTATCATCATCTTCATCATGTTCTTTTTTTTCTACTTTATCATCACCACCATCCACTGCAAGTTCCACAAGCACATTGTGTCCTAGTAACTCACTGCGTTATCTCTGTTGTACATTGTACTTGGACATTCTGATTCAAAAGTTTCTGAACAGCGGTTTGGGACACCACCAAGGGCTCCTTCACACATTCTCTTCTTCACTCTGACCCTGACATCCAGTCCATTGTTTGGCCAGGGGATTAATCTAAAACCAACAACATACCAATGTGCACTCAGCAAAGTGCCCTTCTTCTTCTTCTCCATCATCATCATCATCTTCTTATTGTTCTTCCCCCAAATTAACAATTAACCACCCAATTAATAAAGTTTTCCCCCAAATTCATCTGCAAAATCGAAAGTTTTTCATAAGACTTCTTTCTGTTGTGTTGTTTTAATTAACAAAACGATGAGCAGAGTAATTTAGAATCCAGTTCATCGACCTCCAAATATACCTGGCAGGTTGCCAATGTATTGAGGTCATGGGTGTTACTCATGTCACCTGTCCGAGGTGTTTTAGATTCCTTCATCGGTTTCCAATTTATATATTTTTTCAGAAATTCAGATCATATCATTTCTTCATTTTGACAATCAGAACTGTCATTTTGCACATCACGCTTTAATTCATAATATCATGGCTTCAAATGGCATATCCTGCAGAAGATGTTTATTTGACTTTTTGAAAAAAAAGCTTGTTCTGATTAGCTGCCAAAACCAGGCAAAGAACCGGTTTGACCTTCTACAACTTTCCAGGAGCTTATGTTTGGCAACATTTGGGAATGCCTTTGGTTTGATTGATTTTGACTAAAAAAATCAAAGTTAGCTGCATTACTGTAAAAAGCCAGAGATGATTTGCATTTGGGTCTGTGTGTGATATTTTTTAATCAGGGAATTGAAACTACTGCAAAAAAGAAAGACAGGAAGACATCAGCGGGATTTTATAGGAACCTTTAATAAATACGCAGAACTTGGTGCATGTACAATGAATCAGCATAAATACAAACGTTTCTCTTCTCAAATCAGTCACATTTTAAAAACACAATGACGTTGTTGTGAAGTTTGTCACATTGTTCAGTTTCCAAGAACCGACGGATATTTTAGAACATGAGCTGCTGGTAGGAATAATCAGAACTCTGGGTAATCAGCTCAGGCACGTAGCTTCGATTCCATTAACCGCTTAAAATCAATTTCACAAAACACACCATCCCTGTTGAGCCTTTTCAACTTCCACATGGACTTTTCCAACGCTTCTTCTGCAGGTGATTATTTTAATATTTTAAGTGTCGGATGGATGAAGTAAACTGCTTCACACTATAACACCTACTCCGGGCAGGTCAGGACTAGCGACGTTAAAAAGGTCAGTTTTTACCACCTTTACGTATTTAACATATAATATGATTAGCTTATGGCCTCACACAGAGCTGTATTTATTTAATAGTAAATCATAATTAAGAAAGAATAATTTTCGCTTTCAGATAATTATCTGTAATTGGCTTTACTGGAACTCGGTACATAAATATCATACTGTTCTGACTTCGGATCGCGATCCACATACTTCCTGATGTACCGCCATTCTATGGTCTAACCTCAAAGGTTATTGCAAAAGGGCTGATGAAATCGTTATAAGCCTTGGCCCCGTTTCAAAATGCGATTGTTGAGCGAATTAACGACTAGATATCTTGTTTTTTTCACCGTAAAACCAAAATCTTAAAGAAAACTTAATTGTATATCAACCTAATTCATCCAAAAATTCAGCACATTAAACCAAGGTTTCACATTCGCTTCAAATTGAAAAGAAATCATTGAATAACATGTTCTTTGACGTTGTAAAATCATCAAAATGGCTTTCTTTTATGCTCGCTTACTAAAATTAAAAGCTAATATAAAATTTTAATGATCAGTTTTTGTAAGAAATGATAAATGTTATGTTTTTTAATAATTTTATTACTATAAATGTGTATGCTGGGCCTGAGTGTGAGACGTATTTCACAGTTGTGAGGAAAAGCTTCAAATATATTATGCATTATCAGTTTAGCTATGTTCCCCTATCCTCTCTCCTATATACTGACCGGAGCAGACGATACTGAGCTGGCCCTGGACTCGCGTGTTTTACGGGTGGGGACGGTAAGAACACAGCATGAGATGCCTACTGTAGCCTCAGGCAGCTCATCGTCCTCAGTCCATTCATTGAGGTCGGGGTTGAATACCTGAATGCATTTCTTGTACTTCTTCTCCACCTCGTTCCATCCACCCAGGAGGTAAATTTTACTATTCAGTGTGGCCACGCCTGCTGTGCTCACTCCTGTGTGCAAAGGGGCAACGTAGCTCCACTGGCCTGAATGAGGGTTGAAACATTCAACTGGCAAGACATCAACCCTCTCCCCACGCCCTCCAAGCTGGCTACCACCAAGAACATAAGCCCGATCACCAACAGTGGTGGAACAGTGCCAGCCTCTTGGAGTGCTCAGGCTGTTTTTATCCTGCCAACTATCTGTTGATGGGTCGTAGGAACAAACAGCCCTGGAATAAGCATTATTGATGTAACCTCCAGTTACCAAGATTTTGCCATCAATGACTGTGCTAGCATGACAGCATCTTGGGACCTCCATTGGGGCTTTCAGTTGCCACTGGTTAGAAGACGGGACATAGCACTCGACAGAAGCCTGGCAGCCATCAGAGTTACGTCCACCAACAGCAAACAGGAGACCATTAAATGTGTTGATGCTGAAATGTGTACGCTTTTGAATCATGCTAGCCAGATGGATCCATGTGTTGAATCGAGGATCATATCTGTGTGGGGGAAAAAAAAACATGCATGTGCTCAGCGATCATGACATTTCTGAAAAGCAGCAGGAACACAACAGGAAAAACATATCTACCTGCAGAAATTGCTGACAGCATGTTTTGCTTGGTTCCTAGCATCATTCTGGTCTTCACCACCAGCTACGTAGAGGAAGCCATCCAGAACAGCGACACACTGATTAAAGCTCTTTGCAGGCATCTCAGTCAGCCTGTTCCAAATGTTGTCCTCATCCATGTAGAGAATGTCCCTGCTGAGGGACTTTTCAGTCAAGGCAGGTCGTCCACCCACAGTAAGCAGCACTTTTTGTCCACCACGGACCTTGGTTCTTCTAGACTGCAGGATGTTTTGTTGGTATGGCAGCAAGTGGTAATTCATGGCGTCCACCAGGAGACGGTGACACTCTGGGTCTTGCATCATCCTTGGAACCGTCTGCACATAGCTGACCAGATCCTGAGGTGTTATGGTGCCAAAGCGAATGTGCGTCAACAGGTCGGGCGCGTACTTCAGTCTCTTCTCGTCGAAGTCCAGCCACTTGATGGCAATTTGAAAGGCTGTGAGCTCAGACGGCAGCTGCAAGGAGTCATCTGTCAAGAAGTCGCTGATCTGCTCATAGGTGAGCTTCAGGAATTGTTCCATCTCTGAGAACTCGATAAAATTCTCACGCATGAACTTCTGGGCTGCCTCCTTGGTTTCTTTCAGGTGGTATGTATCGGCGATGTTGACTACATACATACAGTTTTCGACGCTGATCTCCTGCATTAGGAAGTCGCTGCACATCTTGACCAGGGTGTGAATCTGCAACAGCATGGCTGCTGAAATTGTGCTGCCAATGGTGTAGAGTGACAAGGTCAGTTTTCCGGAGTAGGCATATGTGATCGCCGTGGCCAAACCAACTGGGGAGAGCTCATTGAGGTCGATCTTTTGAAGGGACGGATCCTTCTTGAGAATGTTATGGATGTGCTCGCTACAAGACGCCATCACGACTTTGTGCACATCAAACGACTTGGACTTGGTTGATATGGTCAGATCACACAGGAAGCTGTCTTGTCTCATGTTGCTAAGGCCCTCCAACAGGTTAGGGGCATAGACTGGGTCATTGACCTCTGTTGAGATGCAGTTAAAGCCATTGCCACCTTCCAGGAGGGTGTTGAGCCCATTGATTTTATTGACTGGACTGTCTTCCACCATGATTGTCATCTCATTGATGTCTGCTTTGTTCTTTTTAGCGGCCTTGTTCTTTTTGGGTGCCATGACTGTAGCAGAGGGTCACAGCCCAGACCTTTAATGAGTAAATAAAGATATTTGATATTTATGATGATCTTTGATGACATAATTTCTCTCTAAGAAATACTTTTTATTTCTGCCATTGTAACAGCTTAATTATTTATATCTTTAGCGTGTATTTATAAACTGGTAAACATGTACCTTTAAATGATTAAAGATAAAAGGGTAAAGCTAATGAAAGGAACACCTTATGTAGCATCCCAGATAAACAGTGGCGGTATAAAACGTTCTCAGAGACAACGAAAAGACTTTAAAGAACAGCATGGTTTAAATAAAAATGATTTTTTTAACCTGAAATACTTACATTGCACATTTAACTTTATTACCTTTATAAAACATGATATCTAAGAATACCATTCGTTTTACATTTTTGAGCAAAAAATAAAAGTTGAACATACTTTTTTAAGAGCTGCTATCACAAGATATTGTGCATCAACATGCCTGTCTGTGCATCTGTCACAGTTTATCACTAGCGAGTCCAGGAATAGCAGCAGCAGCTCTGGATCGTTTACCCTAAAGGTCCTTTTATAGGCTTTGTGTCACGGCCTACAACCTCATGCTCACACTATACCTGTTTACGCACATCTACAAATCTAATAAATGTTAAATGACTGCAAAATACATACACCAATAAATAACAAATACTCAATATAAAACAGATATTTTGTTTTACATGAAGTTACTCTGCCATCCGTGAGACTGTGTGCCAGCATGCACAAAATAAACGGTGACAGTTTCTCTAAAAACAAGAAAGGACATTGTTTTTAATTTAACCTCAACCTCATTCTGTTTAATCACAAATTAATAAAAACCTCTGAGTTTATCAGCCCCCCCAGACATACACTTGAATATGACACAAAAAGAGTAGAATACCGGTGATCATACGGATATCTGCATCTCTTTAGAGCATTATGAGCAGGTATAAATGAAGAAAGACACTTCCATCTTACCTTTGCTGAGATGTAATGGGTGCCGGTGAGGGAAGGACTCACAAGTCCACGTTGGTGTGCAGGAGAAGAGACACACAAACACACACACACACAGAATGAAAGAGTGAGAGAGAGACACGCTGTAGTGGTGGTCAGGAGGTCTGAGATGAACCCCTCCTCTCACTACTGACAGAGAAGAGGTGATTGAGCAACAAGGCTCCTCTCTATTACCCTTAATACCCACATCCCCTCTTCCAGCTCATTCATTGTGTGTGGTATGGTGTTGTACACACTACCACGTTCTTAGGAAAACACTTGAAAATCTTGATAAAGCTTTTTTTCTATAGTCAACAACATAAGTATATATAATGTTTGGGAAATAATAAAACATTCACTAGCTAACTGAATTTAAAAGTTCAGACAAACATTGAATAACTGAGAATAATGAACAGTATGATTTGCAGTGTTGATGTTATCAGTGTTTATACATCGTTTGTGTTTCAACTATACTATTATACGTTAGGGTTAAATAAGGGAAGGAATACGGTGAACCTTTCAGCCTACACACTTCATTTGCTTGGCATTAGTGCATAGCATATGAAGCCTGTGTGTACTAGCAGTGTGCACACATTTACAGAATCTGGATTTATTCCATATCTAGAAATACCCGAACTCTACATTTATTACAGCAGTGTTTATAAGAAATACGTCTACGTGCGGTTAAATATGATCTTCGCAATTTGGTAGGCCTAGAGTAAGATCCATTGTTCTTGAAAAAAATTAACCTCAGATCACTTTTATAAATTAAGAATTTAATTTTTATTTATCAGAAGTGTAGATCTGAAATAAATACTTTAAAATAAGTTTTTACATAAGAAAAAATGCTGCAATCTTTATACCAATGTTACCTGACCACACTTATTGTAGATAATATATAATTTGTACTTTACAAAAGGAACATTTTTCATTTAAAACCTATTTTTTTATTATTTATTATTAGACAGACACTTAAGCTGTTTTGTGACTAATTGTGCTTTAGCTGAGTTTCCTGCGCATGCGCACATGCAAGGTCGTCCATATATACAGGATTAATTCAAATTTTATGACTTGTATTATATAAATAAAAAATCTACCGCCTGTCCTTTTGGAATCATGTACCGCCAATACAGTCAGTAAGACGTTATAAACACACTCCACAATTGTTTTATGTTGGAGAAATAAAAACCGTAGTAATAAAACCGGCTCCGACTTTATGCTCCTGATCTCCGCCTGTATAAAATGCCGGCTGCGGGCGGATGCGGCTTTTCCGCTCTCCTGTGCGCCTGTCGCTCGGCATGGCACCGGCAGACGTGAACAAAGTGCTGGAGCTGAAACTTCAGCTGAAAGAAAGCACTGAAGGACACACGGTATTGTTCTGCTCGCACCACCAAGAGGGAAAAACCAGTGGGAGAACGTGGCTCTCCAAAAACAACAGGGAAAACTAGTTTAGTTTGGGGCATGCAAACACTCTCAGTGTGTGTGGGTGGGTGGGATTAGGGATGTATGAGTGAAAAGGTAAAGGATGATAATTTTCTTTGCTTTCTTAAAGGTTCATCCACATTGGGTGTGTGTGTGTGTGTGTGTGTGTGTGTGTGTGTGTCCTCATACAGGTGGACAGCCTTTTTGCCCCACTGACTGAGGGCAGGGGGGGTGCTTGGGGTAATGGTGTCCTGGCCTAAAAATACTGCAGCAGTTGTCTCTCCGCCTGTCCAGCTGTCAATCTAAAGAACAGCATTAGAAAGCAGTTGTCCTGAAGGACCGTATGATGAAGCGGCTGATTTCTTTGCTGGTTTTTTATTAATTTCACAATTTGCCCCTCTTCAGTCTTGACATCTTTGTCACCTAATAGTTTTATTGCATGCACATGCATGGTGGCTGTGTGTTTTCTCTCCTGCACAGCCGTGTCAGTGGGGTGTAATGGCATCACCCAATTATAGCCATTTGACAGTGGAGTAGCATGTGTGCATGGGTGGGTTTTGCCAAACATAGTGACTGCTTTATCAGCACAATGTGGCTTTCTGTTGAAGTGTCAGGACTGACCTGGCAACGCTCCTTAAATGGAGTGCGTTGGATTCCTGCATTTAGGAAAAAAAAAAAAAGTTCTGTGCAACTCTTTACTTAGAGTTTAACAAAATGTAATGTCTAATCAAACAAATCTTTTGCCTGCAGGAACGTCGATACTTTAATTTTAATTATATCCTGATTTGTTTAATGTTTTATTGATGTTTTTTTTTTTTTTTAACTGCAGCTTGTGAAAACCTTGAAGAAGCTTCAAGAACTAGACATAACCCTTGAAATTCTTGCTGTAAGAAATTACAATCTTTTTTTTTTCCTTCCTAATAAATGCATTGCTAATTTTAAGGACTGGTTAAATATATTTCCTCTTTTATTAGGAAACTGGAATTGGTAAAGTGGTGAACTCCTTTCGCAAACACGATGATGCAGGTGAAGTCGCCAAATCGTTAGTGCACCGATGGAAAAAACTGGTTCAGAATCCAAGGTATTGGACGGAAAAATACCTTTTGGGTCCTTTAATATGAAAAAATGCAATTTTTACAGTTGTTTTGGTATAAATGAATGTTTCTGCTTGTTATTTAAGCACTGCACAGAATCATCCCAGCACCCCAAAGGAACCGTCTAAGACCCAAAATGAACAAACGGACCAAGAAAAATGTCCGACTTCTCAGAATGCAGTTTGTTCTGAAAGGAAACTTGAGAACGAAAACCCTGAACACAAACAGTCCAGGAGTGTTGACGGGAAACGTAAAGTAAAGCCGATCACAGGCAAATCGAATGACTGCGTAAATAACGCCAAGGAAGACGGCGTAAAGAACGACTCCGAGGTGTGTCTCGTGTCGCAGATTTCAATCCCTGATGGAAAAACATTCCAGCCAAAGGAGAAATCGAGCAGCAACTCTCACGCCGAGCGAAAGGACGACGCCAAGTGTAAAGTTTCCGACGTAACCAATAAATACAGGCCTAAAGTGTCAATGAAGGGCAAAAACAAAAGCCATCAGAGTGAGGAAAAAAGAGCAAAGAACCAAAAGAAAAGAAAAGAAAAAGACAATGACATGGAAAAGGACTTGGAGATCGATGACTCTGGAATGCCGTCCATGTCTTTTGAGGAATGCTTGAGTTATGATCTTGAGGCTCTGAAACGGAAGAGAAAATCGTGTGAAAGTAAAAACATGAAACGCGTCAAGCTTGACCAAAGACCGGAGGTCAAAACGCATGACACAAAGCCAGGAACATCCATTCCCGAAGCCCCGATCAGAGCGGTATATACAGAGCAATTGCTTACGATTTGTAATCTATGGCTGTTTTTCAGATTTCTGATTGGATGCGTATTGATTCTTAGGCCCCGAAGAGATGCGTGATGGACCTGCTCAATGTGCCGTTACCCCCGATTTCTCCAGAGTGTGAGGATGCGTCTCAGTATCAGTACTTTACAGAAAAAAAAGGTTTGTGGTTTCATTGTTCATCCATTTACATTACACAGAAAAGTCTACAGTGATTTTTGGTTTTTTTTTTGTAAAATGTCCAGACTGAGATTAAAATAATTAATTCTGCATGACTCACACACTCTGTGTTAATAGCTTTAAAATTCATTATATCGTGGTTTGTCTGAAAACTTGACCTGATTGGCTGATGATCGTTCTGCCTCAATAACAATCGTAGGATATAAAGTGGGACAGTGAATGTAAACATTCTCCAGTGACCTTTCTCAATGGAGGGTTCTGCTTAATATGGCAAGTTTTATAAAGGCACAAGATGACGATTTGAGGAACTGAAAAAATGTAAAAAAGAATTGTATATAAATATAACTAATGAATTTTTTCCATTAATATAATTTTTTTAATGCATTGTCACTTTTGCACCTCAAAACATTGTGGAAAGCTTTAAATCCTCAATGCTGTTAAGTGACCAGTGTATAAGCAGGATGACCCACAGCTAGTGGATAATCTTTGATGAAGATCTTGTGAATCACACCTGGTTGTTCCTCTTCCTTAAATGTCGCATGGTATTTTTGAATCTTTACCCATTTGGTTTTGGTGAGTCTCTGCCCCACTGTAGCTCTCGGCTGGAGGAGTGGAACTGAATGTGGTCCTCTGCTGATGTGTTCTCAACATCATGGTTTGCTGTATGTTCTGAGATGTATGTTGCTCACCACCACTGCGTAGAGTGATTATCTGCGATCATATCTGCTCAACCTGCTGCTCACTGACTTTTTTTTATTTTTCTAAACTATCTAGTGTAAAGTCAGCACTGTAATGCAGTTGATCTGATTGTTTTGAATATTAAAGTAGCTGTGACTGTATGTTTGTATCGCACCAGTCGATGAAAAGGCTGCTGAGGACTGTGAGGAAGCCCCAGTGTTCACTGGTCAGAGGCTGAACAAGAAGATGCAGGTGTACTCTGGGACTAAGGTCGTGTTCCTCCCCACCATGATGACCTTGTACCAGCAGTGCATCCGGACACTGCAGAACAACATTGACTGTGAGCGATGCGGATGGACGTCTTGGGTATTTGATGAGGGACGACTGGCGGATGAACGTTTTCTTCTCTTTTTTTTTTTTTAGCTATTTATGAAATCGGAGGCGTGCCGTTTGAAATTTTGGAGCCAGTGCTGGAACGGTGTACGCCGGAGCAGCTGCTGCGGATTGAAGAATGCAATCCTGTAAGAGGTTAAAATACGTGATTATTTATGCAAGGCGTCGTGACCCTGTTCTGTTGAGATTTCAGAGGCTGTAATATTTGAAAATAAACATAATTAGGAAAATATGAATATAAATTGTGACATCATACAGGTCTTTTTATAATTATATTGTTTTAGTTGGGAGGGGAAAAAAAAAAAAAAGATTCCTCAAATTTAGAGCAGAAATCTGGACAGGGATAATAGATAACACATGGTGGTTTTTTTTTTTTTTTTTTTTTTTTTTTCTTTTAAATAAAAGACGACAACTAGCATTTGAGTTTTTTTATTTTTTATAAAAATAATAAAGAAAATGTTTATTATTATTATTATTATTATTATTATTTATTTATTTATTTTTTTTAACCGCTTGCCCTTCAGGTGTACATCGGAGTGACTGATCACCTGTGGGAGAAGCACTGCATCAAAGACTTCAGGAACGCTCAGCTGGAGGAGTACGAGTCCTGGAGAGAGATGTACCTCCGACTGTTTGAAGAACGAGAACGCAAATTCAAAGCTCTCACCAAGAGCATTGTGTCTGCTCACTCTGGAAAGCCCAAAGGTAACTATTGTGTGGATTGAACCTTGAAAATAATTAACAATTTGACGTGACTTGGGCATTTGGGAACGTTCAGAAAATGCGTCACTGTACCTTAACGGTGTCCAGTGGTGAGATCATTAGTGTCCTGATGAATAAACTGAAAAGCTCATAAATGGGCTGCTGATGGCGTTAGTTTGGACTATAAATAGTTTATGAATAGTGAAACTATGGTTCGTGATTGATCGGGAGGTCAATGGATGTTGGTGTTTCAGTCCAGGAACCTCGTGCACTCACTTATCTAATCCAGAATGTGTGGTATGTGTCACTCGTTCAGACTTCAGCCATGTGACGTTAGTAGAAGCCTCACAATCAGATGACCTTTCGGTTTTGGCCTGAGGTGGGACTGTTAAAGGCCATTTGTTGATCTCGGTTTTAACAGCAGGTGGTACTTTGTGTTTTAAAGGAAAGGTTTTATTTATTTATTTATTTATTTATTTACACGGTTGTTAATGAAATGTGTTTGTCAACAAAAGTCATTGTGGATGAATATGGTTTTAACTCTATGGCCCTTTTTTTTTTATTTCCAAGTTAATTTTTTTTGTAAACACTCAGTTGATTTTCAATTTTTTTTTTCATGTCATCTCTTGGATTTCGCTGGTTTTCCCAGCTGTTCTGTTTTCCCCCCTCAGGAAGACAGGTGAAGATGGCGTTTATCCATTCAGCTGCCAAACCACCTAGAAACATCCGCATCCAGCAGGAACTCCACGGCACAGCAAACACCGTCCTTTCTCAAACCACAGATAAAGTCAGGTCAGTTCTGACCAGATCCTCACACTGACACACTGACACGAGCTTAATCAGAAATAATAGTTAGATATTTCTGACTTCTCAGATTATCATCCTACAAGTGAGAAATTAAAATAAAGAGCTGTCTATTGTTTTTCTATCTGATCAAATGCAAATAATCTAATCTAATCTAATATTTGGGGCTCTGACTTTGTGTTCAGTGGAAGAATTAGTGAGAGCAGAAGTCGACCAAGCCTCAGTGAGCCTCCTAAACCTTTTAACACAGGATCAGGAGCCAGCCAGCCCCAAGAGCCACGACGGATCAGACGTAAGTAAGGCGTCTGTGTGTCCTTGTTTTATGAACTCTGACCGTCCAGTGAGTTTCTGATGTAAGAGGCTGGAAAGAGCTGGAAGCTTTTCTTTTAGGCTGCATATAATTCACAAGTGTTTATCTTGATATGTTTACGGTTATATAATTATCTTGGGGGCAAAAGAAACCCAACAGACAGAAGTGGGATGTAAAGAGCAGTCACGGTGAAGTTCAGAAAGATCCGAGATGTTGAGTCAGTGTGACTGGGTTGCTAGTTTACAGAACGTTGCTAGTTTTCTTTGCAGGCATCTTGCTCAAACTGTTTCAGTGTGTTTCTAAATGTCTTCCATGGTGAAAGAGTTCGTCACATGGGTAATTTCGATTGACTGAATCCTCCTTTTTTTTTTTTTTTTATTTATTTTCCAGGAGTTGCACCAATGATGGCCAAGTCTCTGAAAGCCTTTAAAAAGCAGTTTGCACGTAGATGAAGGACGGTGGTGATGGAATTATGGATTACGCATAAATCGTAATAATCCCAATACAACTTCTTTTTTTTTTCATGGTTTCAGAGATATACTGCTTTTTCTTTTAATGTCCGAGTATATTTTCTATATGAAAGGACTATTATGCACTTTCATTCTGCATTAGAACACACTGCTGATGTGATGTATTGAAATGCACTGTCTGAATAAATTCAATCAAAGGAAGTGCGTGTGTGTCCTCTTGAGTACCTCCTGTAGAACTGTGTGTAAATGTCTCGTCTCCATCTAGTGGTTTATAAATCCTGCTTGCGTTCTTGTAATTAAAAGGGGAAGGAAATGGAGAGATGGAGAAGGGACACTGTGGATGTGTTGGTAAATCCTGTGTAGTTCATGCAATGATTTCCAGGCAACAGTGTGAGAGACGGACATACTGAAGAGTTTTATGAAAGGTGTTGAAAATTGGGCAAATAATATGAGAAATGAGACCCAGGAGGCAGCAATTAACCTCTTTTTAACATGAAAAGGGACAAAACATAACCTAGCAAACTTTTCAGATTTCCAGTTTAGCTCATGAGCAGCACTGAGATACTGTGACATCATAACTGGAAAGCTTTAAACAGTAATTGCCTGAATGTTTTTGTAACATTACAATATGTTTTAATGCAAAATGACCATAACAATCCAGTAGTATTGGTGCACAAAAAGGAAAGTGCACTGTATGTATTATCAAAGGTTAATATTTATTGCACTTGGGGAACCAGGAAGAAGTAATCATGGATCTGTAACATGGTGAAGATGCTGATTACCAGAAGAAACGGGTCCATACTGCATCCGTCGCTCCGATTATGACTGGTTCCATCATGACCTAATTATTTCATTAGGAAATACACAATAATTCAAAGGAGACAATTAAATGAAGTAGACAGAGCTGACTTATTACTTTCCTATCAAAAAAACTTATTTATTTTGGTTTTATTATGAAGAAAATGTCTTTCAGCAGCATTCCTATATTCACAAGATTCATTAAACTAGTTCTTTATTTTTTTTAATCTAAAGTAGATATACACATACATGCTTTCAAAATGTTCTTCCGAACGAATACACCTGTACCAGAAAATGCTTTTACAACCTTTTTGCTCTTCTACAGCTGTTAGAGACGTAGCTATCGACAGCAAAGGCCCATACCTGTCACCGTGATGTTGATGAGATGTCCCATAGCTGTGGCCTTGCTGTGCTGACACGAGGCTTTGCACTGATAAAAGCCGGTGTCATTGAGCCTCAGATGAGTAAACGTAATGACTGCATCTTGTTGCCTGAACCCACCATCCCCAGTGATTTTCGTTTCATCGATACGGAACGAGTATCTTTCAGGATCATTGAGCGGCTGACATGGACCTTTTGTCTCCGAGAGGCACCAAAAGAGCGAGATGTTTCCACAGTGCTGTTCCTCGTACTCGGCCGTGCACTTCAGTGTCAACTCCTGTCCTTCTGCTCTGCTCACTGGGCGCCTTGAATATTTCACCTGCACTAAAATATTCTCTGGAATAAAAGTGATTTTAATATAAATATATATAAAATATATTATTGAGGTTTGAAGAAGATATAAAAGCAGGACTCACCCGTGCAGGTACATGTAGATGGAAATGTACAAAGAGAAATAAGGAATAAAAAGAAACCAGTGATGAGCAATGACATGACTGCTGCTGCTGCTTCTTCTTCAGTGAGCTGTGAGATCTCAACTTCTGCAAGGTTCACTTCCTCTCTCAGGAAAACAAAACCCAAAACAAACTGCTTGTAGGCTGAGAAAAAAACTTGTGGTTCAAAAAGACAGATTAGACAGATAAATTGAAAAGTAAAGAGATAAGCTAGAAAGTAGAAGTAAAAGTAAAGAAGAATGTGAGAAAGCTGATTTTTTTTATATCTCACATTAAATTAATTTGATTTCATAGTCAAACCGATGGTTCGGAACTGAACTGCACACTCAGCAAAAAAACCCCAAAAAAAAAATCCTTCATGTGACCATTTTGCTGGTTTTAAAACTCCAAACAGCTTGAACGTTCCTGTTCTCAGTCTGTTATGCAATGAAAGTCCACTGCATCTCCACATTTGTTTGCAGAGGGGAAAAGACCTGAGCTCATTTTAATGTAGATTTCGATTTTTATTTCGATTTTTTATTTCGATTCCATGAATATTGCATTGTTTTTTTTTTTTATATCACTCAGACATTAGTTCATGGCTGCGTCCCAAACCACATAATGCGGTCATTAATATCGTGTCAAAACAAACAGCATGTCTGGGATAAATATCCGTTCCTGAATCCTCCCCGTACCCTAAAGCAGCACGTGAGAATACACAAAAGTGCACCCAGAACTAGCAGATTAGATTTTTTCACAAGCAGAAATGGTTCTGGCTGTTGGTCCGATAAATATTTACCAACCGCTGTGGCTGTGTCCCAACCCGCACTCCTCTGAAGTGTTGGAAAGAAGTTTGGGATGGAAACCATGAGTGTGTGTGTGTGAGTTAAATGAGATGAGTAACTGAGATGACTGTGCCTGTACTGTCTGTGTGCAGATTTCCATGAGTTCCTAAACGTGAATCATGCTGCAGCATATCTACACATACATCAGCTCCAGGAGAACAATGGCCAATCAGGTGGCTCATATGATAACCTCACAGTGAGCCATGTGAGTCACAACCAGATGCCCAAGCCTGGAGTGGGAGAGCTTTCAGGTTTTTACACACACACACACACACACACACACACACACACACACACTCCCATACACAGTAATACAGATGCTGTTATCATGCAAATCGGTATGTCAGGATGCGGTGGTGGTGGTGTTGTTTGTGTGTGTGTGTGTGTGTGTGTGTGTGTGTATGTGTGTGGTCTTTTATTCTTTATTATTATTGTTATACCTAATATTTTGATTTATTACACCTTTTCAGTGACTGTATTACATTTGGGCAGTAATGTTAATAATTGAGTATTACTTAGTGTTGCCAGGCGCCTGAGCCTGTGCCTGTGCCTGAGCCTGAGCCTGAGCCTGTGCCTGAGCCTGAGCCTGAGCCAGAGGAGCAGAAGCAGATCTTCTCCCACTTCCACACACAAACACACCCACTCACACATGTGCTCAAAATCCACTCGCTGAAGCAGAATCCTCACATTGTGGCCCTGTAGGAACAGTTTGGGGTACACATTAGAAAGTGTTTAAGCTCCGCCCACTTGCCATGATTGACGGTGGGGAGTACTCGCTCTACTTCCATAACTATAAGATAAAATACAAACAAAACACAAAGACATCTTTCTTCTCTCTCTCTCTCTCTCTCTCTCTCTCTCGCTTTCTCCCCTCTGCAGGTGAGCATCTGTTGCTATTGATCAAGGAAGACCACCAAACTACGGTGGAACCTGGTAGAATTACTGGCATGAGGCTGAAGCTCGAAACCTTAGTGCTGAGCCTTCTGAGTCTTTTTTTCCCCAGCTTTATTTGCTTAGTTAAAGAAATTCATCATGAATACAACTAATTTTGCTCTATTTTGTGATGTTTTGTTTAATAAAAAGGGTATGCTGGTCTTCCTGGCTTCTTTTTCAGCTGTTCCTGGGGTTGTAGTCAGCAATAAAATCAAAAATAAATGTATTTTTACTTTAACATACAACATTGTGCAATATTTTGCTAGTTTCAGGATCTGGAGATTCTGTGACTTTTGTGTTTTGGCCACTAGATGCCGCCACTGGGCCCCTATTGTTTACCTGTTGTGTTCCACCTGCTCCTTGTTTGTATTGTGGGTATAAGTTGTCTTTTTGTCATTTGTTCTTGTTTATTTATTGTCATGTTGTACACTTTTTCCAGAGCTATATTTTGAGTTTACTCTGGTTCCCCCGAGTCTCAGTGTAAGTCCTCGTGTTGTGATTTATTCCTGATTTGTATTTCGAGTCTCCTGTTGTTCCCCGATACACGTTAGTGTTAGTCTTTTGTGTATCTTCTTGTGTGTATCTTAAGTCCTGGTGTTATTATTTATGTTTGATATGTTACGTTGTGTGATTTCTTGTGTGCATTGTTCTCGAGTTCCCCTGGTTTGTGATTAATGTACAAAGCCTCCCTATGGTGGACTGCTAGTGTCAGCCACTCGCTCTAGCGACATGGGTTGAAGCCCCACGTCTGACTGAAAGAACTTTGGAAATTAGCAGAGACCCTGGACTTTTGGAGGCAAACACAAGGAGAACAGGGGGTGTCGCTCAGTGTTGAGGCCCCACTGGAGGATGTTTTGCATCACCCGAGCACTGCAGCAGATGTTTCTCTGATTCTGAGCCCCGACAATGAAGTCGCTCTGCTCCGGAGCCCTACAGTGAATGTTTCCCCAAAGCCCGAGCCCAGATATGGAAGTTTCTCTGCTCCCGAGCCTGGACAAAGATGTTTCTTTGTTCCTGAGCCTCTCAGAGAGTTCCAGAGAGACGGCACTCTGCTCCCAAGCCCCATGTATCTTATGTCCCGATGTTATTTCTTATGTTTTTATGTTACTAGTTATCTGTTAATCTGTAAAAACCCCAGGTTTGTTATTAATATTGTCTTGTCATTTGTTTAGGTGTGATTTCCTGTGTGCTTCTTCTCGAGTCTCTCTAAATTTGGTTTTGTTTTTTTTATATTTCATGGGATTCTTTTGAATTGTGTGGTTCCTTAGTCTCTTTTTCTGATTGTTCTGGGTTATTGTGTATTTATTTATTACTGTTGATTTTGTTTTTGGACTTTTTTTTTTATTTAAATTTCTAGTTTTGGCCCCCTGGTCTTCTGCCCCGTTTCCAAATGATACCCCAAGTTTTAGAGGGGTGTTCATTTTGTGTTGGTGTTTCCCCAAGTTTTTTCCATTGTAGGTTTTTTGTTCAGTATTCTTTGCATTTTTATTGAGATTTATTGCATTTATTTTAATTTTTTATTTTTATTTAAATTCCTATAGTGTCTCTGCGACTAGGTTCTAACGACTCTCGGTGTCACGCTGCTACTGTCTGCTGCTTGCTCTTGTGACCCGGGTTAACACCTGCACCAGACATCTAGTTTTTAGAGAAAAGCTGCAGGAGGAAAAAACAAAGCAAAAGCTTTATTTTCATTTTGTTAAACTATTAAAGGTAGGCCATGGCCAGCAAGGTTGAAAAAAACAGTAAGTCAAAAGAAATCAATTTTTTAATGAAGAAACAATATGGCAAAAAAAAAGAACATGAAAGTGCAGAGCACATCAATATTCCTGAACCCTTTCTGTTGCGATGGCAATGAGTTTTATTTATCACTGAATGAGCTTTGGTACTTCAGTACTTAAGAGCATGTACTTTAAAACATCTATTTTCACCTAATTGTACAACAGGCAGTGCCGCATGTTCCAAAGTCAATTCTTACATCCAACCTGAAATCCTAAATAACCCTTAAAGCAAAACCCAAAAAAAGTCACTGCATTTGCAGAATATTTTATTTTATTTGAATTTTACACTGAATAAATGCAGATCGTGAGTCAAATCAAAATCAGAAAAATCTTTATTGCCATGTGTGTTTGCACTTACAAGAAATTTGTTTTGGTGACAGGAGTCAAGTTGCACATTAAAAATAAAATAGGGGTCTATAGAGGTGCAGTCGTTGGTGAACAAGGAGAAGAGCAGCGGGGAGAGAATACATCCCTGGGGGGCACCGGTGCTGAAAGTACAGCTGTTTGACATGAATTTCCCCAGTCTTACTAGCTGTTGCTCCACTGGTGATCCACTGACAGAGCTCAGGACAGCGAGCTGATTAGTTTGGGATGGCGGAGTGTGAGGATGATGGAATTGAAGGCTAAACTAAAGTCCACAAAAAGGATCCTCACATAAGTACCTGGTTTGTCCAGATGTTGCAGTATGAAGTGCAGTACCACAACCCAGACCGCATCATCCACAGACCTGCATGGAGTCAAGCAAGGGTCTGGTGATGTCCTTCAAAATAAGCCAACACCAGTCTCTCAAATGACTTCATGACCACAGATGTTCGTTATAAAACAGACATCGTCACACAGAGGGAGAGCTTTGTGGAGTGTTAAAAGTAACTACTACAGAGAATGGGTTTTCACTCATTTTACTTTGATAAGCTGAACATATTTGGACTGTTTAGTACACAGATATAAAACGAAATGATTTTGAATCACACTATTTGGTGAACCCAGATGATGTCTGGTTTCTTATGTCCTCACCTGAAAATCATATAATATCGTATATGCCAAGGAGGACGACGAGCTGCAGATGAGCTTCCCTGAGACGCTTTGTGACAGTTTGAGCAGAAATTCTTTGGTTATGCAAAGCGATTGTTGCAGCAGCTGTCCGGGTGTCTGGTCTCAGACAATCTTGGAGGTGAAGATGCTGGATGTGGAGGTCCTGGGCTGGTGTGGTCAAACGTAGTCTGCAGTTGTGAGGCCGGTTCGATGTACTGCGAAATTCTCTGAAACGCCTTTGTAGACAACTTATGGTAGAGAAATTAACATTCAATTCACAGGCAACGGCTCTGGTGGACGTTCCTGCAGTCGGCATCCCGATCGCACGCTTCCTCAAAACCTGCAACATCTGTGGCATCGTGCTGTGAGAAAACTGCACATTTTAGAGTGGGCTTTTATTGTGTCCAGCCTGAAGCCCACCTGTGCTGAACGCCTTGTGTTTGTGAGCACCCTTAGCAATAAAAACACCTCCCAACCGGCCTACGTGTGTGTGTGTGTGTGTGTGTGTGTGTGTGTGTGTGTGTATTGCATTTAGCATATGCTTATTTCCTTAATGACATTCCTCACTTAATGATGAAGATGGAGTATTAAGACATTTTGGTATTTTAATGAATTAGTGTTTAACTGTTGATCTCCTTGGTGATGCCAACGTTTTCCTTGACGTGTAAAATCGCCACAGCACCGCAACATACATTCGTTTCTCAACGCTCTGACATTTATTGATTCTTCTCATGACCTTGTTTGTTTTCTCACTTCCAATGAACGAGTTTCATCCAAACCTCAATATCTCTCAAACAAGCTCCGATCGACGAAGACCACCTCAGACCTTCTGCGACCTAAAGATGGAAAAATCCGGGATTAAAAGCTTTAATATCAGCTTTATTTATTGTTTTTGTATATTAGTATTGATTACAGTAAATGAAACCGATTTGTTCAGAAGGGGGTTCAGGGTGGAGGAATGGATTTGCTGGATGATATTATAGTGTTATTGAACTTTATAAGGCGTGATTTTTCAGCAGTGTACGTGGTGAAATGGTGTAAAGTTGATTGTTGAGTAATAAATATGAACGCAGGTAACATCGCGCACCTCTTCCTGATTATTCCCCCTCTTCCGCTTTCCCGACGAACTGGGCGTGGCCTGTAGTGGGCGGGGCTCCGGAGGAAAAGTGTGTGACGCCAGCATGGAATGAAGGAGTGAGTTGTGAGAGTGAGAGAGAAAGAGAGTGTTTTCCGGGTCGGAAAGTGGAGGAACTACGAGGAAATAAAGTCGAGAAGGTGTGAGAGACCAGGCTCTGGAGAGAGAGAGAGAGAGAGAGAGAGATGTAAATCATTTCAGGTCTGGTTGGAAACACACGATGGAAAGTTTGTGAACATTCCGTGCAGGACGAGATGAACGCGATGGAAGGCGCGAGCGCTGAGACGGAGGACTGACTCGGTTTTTAGTCCATGGTGGTGTGTGCGGTGTTGAAACCCGGCCCGGGACGTGGCTCCGACGCCTGCGCGTGAGATCGACATCAAAGCGGGAAGGAAGGAAGTTGAACAGAATTGTTACTAAGTTGCGGTTTTTGTATCGTCGCGGGTGACGCGGTTGTGCGTCGCGGGTGTCGCGCGCTGTCGGTACCAGCTCGGGATGTTTAATTGTATCCCCCTGTGGCGGTGTAACCGTCATGTCGAGAACATCGACCGGCGCCACTGCTCGCTTCTTTACGTCCCGGACGAGATCTACCGCTACCACCGCAGTCTGGAGGAACTTTTACTGGACGCGAACCAACTCCGAGACCTACCCAAGGTGAGAGGCACAGCACGGACCCCGGGGGGAACAGCGTCCGCTGCCTGGGGGACCACCGAGACCTGAGTAGCGCTCACAACATACTGAGTGCTCCTCAAGCTTTCTGTTTCTCAAAGTCCTTTCCGTGTTTGTGCTAAAGTGCGTTTGGGACTCAAGATCAGAACAGAGTGGAACAGCTTCAGCATGTGGCCTGAAACTTAAACCTTCCAATCTCAAGGCCTGGGTTGGACCAGAGTCGAAGATTAGACGTTTATCTTTTGTTAGGATGGAGAGCAAGATTCCAAATTTCCTAGTTTACAAACCTCCAAACTTCAAAACATAAGTAGTAAACTTCAGTAGATTTAAAGATTCCAAAATTCGTTCGATTGCAAGATTTCAAAAGTCTCACATTCCAAACTTCCATAGATTTCAATTTTCCAAAAGTCAGAGGTTCCAGAATTTCTTAGGTTTCAAAATACACTACATTCCAGCCTTCCATAGATTCCAAAATTCCAAGTCATAGATTCCAAACTTCCTAGATTGTAGATTGTAATATTCTAAAAGTCGTGGGTTTCAAAATTCCTTCGATTTTAAATTCCTTACATTCCAAACTTCCATAGAATTCAAACTTCCCTAGTCTCCAAGATTCCAAAATTCCCAGATTTGGAAATTCTTTAAATTTCAAGAGTCCTGGATTACAAAATTCCTCAGATTCCAAGCTTCCCAGATAACCACAGCTTTATATTTGTGTGAGTGTGAGAGTGGCTCGGTGTAATCCGTCATCAGACCAGCAGCTCAGAGAAGCATTAAAAAGCTGTGCTGAATATTAAACCTGTAGAAAGAACATTGTTTTATGGCGATTGATGTAAAAGTTGAATCAACTCGAGTAAAAACAACTCGAGCAGCTTTGAATGTTGGGGTTCCTCCGGTTCTGCTATTGTGTGACGTGTTGGTGCTGAAATAGTTTTTAAGGAAAATCAATTGAAGAACAACGTGAAAATGTTTCAGTTCACGTTGTTCTTCTTGGAGCTTTACAGGTGTAATGAAACTCCAAGATGTTCAAATGAATCTCATTGGACTTAAAACTCGAGTCTCAGGGGTTTAATTTAAGACCTAATTAGTTTGGCAAGATGAGTGTTTGACTAAAACTAAACTTAGTACCTACACAGGTTCCGTCATTCCTCCTTAGTCAGCACCTGTTCAGAGTCACGGTGTTTCAGACTCTGTCGTTAGATTGTTTTATTTTTTTGAGAAATTGAACTAAATAATTGAGAGAAAATGCTGCGGTCAGAAAAGTGGAGGAACCGTGGTGATATCGCAGTCGTGTATGATCAGGAGATGAAGGAGAAACGGTGGAATTCTCTTCCTCTCCGCACTCGGTCACAGTGTGACACTCGTCAGTCTGGTGAGCTACACGAGTGTGAGACTGCTCCCTGGTGTGTCCTGAGCAGCACTCTGAAAATATTTGATGGTCTGCCTTCACATGCCTCGTGGAAGCTCATGATGGTCTTCCCTCGTCCTGGTTGGTGGGCATCATTCGATGGAGCAGAGCTGCCTGATTCTTTGGAATTGGCTCTGACTAAATGATGATGAAATGCCCCCAAAATCGGCCTCGTACTATTTTAAAATGAGAAGTATGGTATATATTAGGTATATGATGCAGTTACAGATGTTTAAAGCATTAAGCAGATGATGTAGGATACATGATATAAAATAATACTCAACAGTTGAAAAGAATATTCTAGAACAAGGATCTCATACCCTTTAAAACCAAACTGATGTTTTGGTGTGCCTCTAGCTGAGGGCTCGTTACCCCTGTGCTCAGGCTGCAGTGAGAAATAACTTTCAGACTGAAATGGGAAAAATGCACAACTGGAACTGGTCAGTCCTGTTCCTCAGCTTCGGAAGTGTGAGGCAATAAGATGTGACGGAACGAACCAGTGAGAAGTCCGGTTCATGTCGGGGGCGATTACGATGCAGTGCATTTGAATGGGATTCTGTGTGTGTGTGTGTGTGTGTGTGTGTGTGTGTGTGTGTGTGTATAAGAATCAGCCGTGCTGTTTGTGTGTTATGTTAATCAGCTCTTGGAACTGGTACCAAATATTTCAAGGGGTTCCAAACCAACCAGCTGCCCAGGAACATAGATTTTGGTTTTGGGTGGATTTTGGTGAACTTGTGTTCAACTGCATTCTATAAAGCAGGTGTTTGTTGTTGCCATTCTCATGAACCTGGTCTTTATTTTGCCCACTTTAGAAGTAAATGGGAACGTCAGGAATGTTCTCAGTGATTGCACAACATTGATGAAAGGTGGAATTTTGGCTTTTTAGAACAATTTTTAATTGTTGATGAAATGTAGTTTGTTCTGTTAGTTGGAACTCTACCCCACTGAGCCCTGTGTTTTTATCTCCCAGCTTTTCCTCAAATCAACAAAATACTGTAAATTGGTGGACTTTAGGAATGAGATAATAATTTCATGTCTCTTGACATGTTCTGCAGTAGCAGTGTTGAATGCGCTGTGCCGAGGTGTTCAATTGACCAAAAGAGCTGCTTACTGTGTTCTCTGACATGTAAATAATCAAATCCCGCAGCAGCTCAGTGAAGCGGCATCGGATAAATGGGAGACTCTTTTCTGATCAGCCGAACGTGGTGGAGTTTGAACTAAAATGGTGGTGTTGGAGCTTCACGTTGACTTGTGTGTTCAGCACGGCTTTTAATTAGAGGACAATTTAAACTTCACTAAAACGAGAAGGTGATATGCTAATGTGGGATTGTACCTGATTCCTCATTTTTAATGTCTGAAATTTCTGTTTAATAACCGAGCACTCGGACTGCTCGGGCTTCTCATATTAGTAGATCTAATTCTTGGAAACAATCCTCATGACCTTGAGAAAGCATAACAGCGAAAGCCGTCTTACCCACGTTTACATTTCTATTTCCGAGGAATTAGTAATGTTCTTTATCAGAACAAACCTGAGCGAATAGGATCGCTGTAAAACAGCCGGGAGTTGAAGCGTCTGATCTCGAGACCGTCTCTGCACGTCTCCGGAGTTTCATAACAAGATATACGACCTGCATGTCCGAGTTATCGCGTTTGATAAATGATAAAACACGAGCAGCTACTTATTCACCTGCGTGTATAAACGTGAACCGAGCGCTTTATTTCACTTTCGTTTTTATCGAGTGCTGCAGTTCCACGTGAAGAATTTGTGCTTTTAACCTTTTCAGTGCATGAATGTGTTTCCTCTCTACATGGAGATGATAAGAGACGCAGGAAGTAGGAACGTGTCGAGTGTATAATGATAAAATTCTTACAAGGACATTATTTTTGACTGTATATGAAAACATATTTCTCTGCAAAGTCTCTTTTTCTGCTTTGAATCTTTCCATTAAAGAATAATTCATTATAGCATCTCCGTCTCGCTGAACGATGATCGCGGAGCTACAGCGAGATCGCTCGCATGATTATAGGCAGGTAATATTTCATGTTCCAGCATGACAATGCCACAAATCCAGCTCCATGAAGATCTGCTTTTCATGGGTTTCAGTGGATCTTGAATAACAAATCTTCACAATCTAGTGGAACATCTTTCCATACGCATGGAGGTCATTATAACATGAGCGTTATAATGAGCCGTCATCATTCCCGTGACTGATCTTCGTACCTCATATTGCTTGTATCGGATGGAAGAGCTACACGGCCAGTTCCTCACGTGAAAATGACACGTAAAATATAGTGTAAGAAAGGCGCTGTGGTCTAAAACAACATTCCCGAGATAAGGACGATGGTTTGAAAAGTAGGCAGTGGAGGAGGGGAAAGAACCTGTTCAACAAATGCAAAATGTGAGAAAGTGCAGAGCGCCAAATGGACGGTCCAGAAATAGTTCAAATTTCACGCACTCGGAACAAATCGCAACGTAACAGCCGATTCGAAACGGAGCTGATCATCGCTTTTTATTTTAGATTTACTGACAACAACTTCACTGTATTGCATGAGAGAAATATAATCTCGACTATAAACTATAAACTCGACTCGTATGAGGGATAAAGTGTAGATCGCCGCTCATTCCTGCACAGACCTGCTGATATTCTCTTCACTCGCTTTTCCAAAGCACTGTGGTGTATTTGATTAAGTTAATGAAGTTGTTCAGCTGTTTGGAGAACAAACAGGAGTGGCACAGAGCAGGGAGTTTGTTCGTTTGTTCTTTCAAGGCCTGTCGAGTGAACGCTTCATTTCCAGTCAAAACTGTGCTCTTGTTTTTTTTTTTTCCCTCTTTATAATAAAACACCTTCATAAGCAGGGCTGCAGCTTCACTAAACTACCGAACTAACTAAACCCATTTAGCGCATTTCACTGCCGTATTACATCAAAATACAAATCGATTTCTAATTGCTCCAAAAACGGTAACCGTTTTCTTTGTTTTAGTTTGAAATGATTCCAAACTTTGGAAACTTTGTAGTTTTCGTTTTCCTGAATCTTCTCCTCGCCCCTCGCTGTTTTTTTCCCCGTCCCTCCATTTTTTTTTATTCTGCAGTCTTCTGTGTTACCTGTCCAGAGCGCTCCAGAGTTTAGCGGGTGGTGCGTCAGTAATAATGGTCCGTGGGGAAACATAGTGCTCAGTGTGGAGTTAAATGACTAAACTAAGCATTGAGGCAAATAATTTGTATTCGAGTTACTCGAGTTACTCAGGGAATCTGTTCAGCCCTGGTTATAATGCAAGAAGATGGGATGGATTTACACGTGTATTGTGTATAGACAGACAGAAGTCTTGTGGTACGGTATTTGTACGTTTATGAAGCCAGTTTATGAACAGTTTATGAAATGCAGAGTTATGGAGGTTTATGAAGCCTGATGCAGGATAAAAAGATTTAAGACGTGTGAATGATTTATTGATTTCTAATCAGCGTCTACATCTCTAACCATCTCTACTTTAAGACCTGCTTTAAAGCATGACCTTCATCTGACCTTCTGTGAAATTAATCCAACCAAATCTACTTTCTCAGGCTTTTGGTCCATCCATCCATCCACATTTCTCTTTAGAAAGTGTGTAGAATTTTTATGAAATTATTATTGTAACCAGTAGATAAACCACTTGGTTGAAGTTTTTGATGGGCCTCATGTCTCCTTCATTTTCCCTGATGAGCCTTGAACTTGATATAACCCTATTCAGATCTCTCCTCTCTGCAGCTTTTTATATTCTCTGAATTTTTTTTCATTTAAAATTGCGGTGTGCTCCAGCGATTGCCTTGTCAGGGATAAATATCGTTTTCTTTCTGTCGTTCTCCCTGTGCTCGTCTTGTTTCGCTCGTCTTTTAAACCTATAATCTGCGTATCTTAAAACTTCTTAAAAAAAAAAAAAAAAAAAAAAGCATCACTGCTAGTTTTATATTCAATTGCCAATTTTATTGCCATTGAATTGTGTAGACACTCTGGTAAGAAGCTGAACGAAGTGCAGAATGATGCTATTGAAATTGTCGATCCGTCTGAGCGATTGATAAATCGATGGCGATTGTCAGTTTAGATTGTTTATAGAGCATCGTAGCTTATAGGCTTCAGGTTTACAGATTTGTTCTATAGCCACAAACCAGCGAGTGGCTTCCTAAAGCGGTTTTTAGACGTTTTCGTTTAAAAACTCTCCACGTCCACACTTTCGTTTTTAGTCGCGTCTCAAAAGTTGCACATCTGCACTGAAACGTCTGAAAATGTTTTTTCTATTGCATCTCGTTGCATCTTTTTTGTAAGATTCCGTTTTTTACACACGGCCTCAGTGACGCGGGCACGGCCTCAGTGACGTGGCACGGCCTCAGTGACGCGGACACGGCCTCAGTGACACGGCCATGTAGACTAAATAACGGAAGATTTGACAAATAAACACAATTGTTTTGTCTACATAAATGGGACATGATTTTCTAAATGGCACGAGGTTTTGTGGCTTCATGCCGTTCTGATATTATTGCTTTAATTTCCACATATCACATAGATGTCTGGTTGAAATCTTTATCGTGGTGCAATGACAAAAAAACATTCCTGAGTGGTTTCAGTGATTTATAGAAGCATCGAGTTCATTCATAACCTGGTCCAACATCTGCTCTGGATCTGATACTATGACGAAAAAGTGTGTTTTTGTGACGTCCATCTTTGTAAACATTATATCTTTAGAACGTGACGTTTATATACATGACTGAATTCAAAACAGGGTCAAGGTTATCACAAGGTCAAATCTGTGTATGACGTTTTGTCCCCTCCCAATAGCCTTCATGTATATTTTAAGGCGAACAAGAAAGATTGGTTCATGGCAGATTCGTCTGCTTGGTTCATTCAGATTTGCTTCACATATAACAGGAAATGATCAGGTTTTTGTAAAAGGTTGGTATTTGACTGATTCTTTAAACGTAATTTTTTTTGCTTTATAGCTGAAACCCCAGAATGTGCCAGTGTTCCTCACATTCTCTAGCTTCTCTTTAATCCTAAATCTCGATTCAGAAATCTGTTAATGTATTCAGCGGTACACTTTTAGACTTGAAACAAAATCTAGATTGTTGTTTTCTCGATGTAAGTTATAAATATTCGCGTACACAGTCGCTGTGCTGCTCGGAAACGGTGCTCCGGTCAGCAAAATCTCAAGAAAGAGGTCAGTTTCTGCAGTAGAACGGAGATTTGTGTGGTTTTATTCGAATGGTATTGTTAGAAGAGTGCGAGTGTGAGAGTATTGTGGTCTTGCTGTTGTTGTTGTTGCGCTACGGGAGTGCGGTGTCTCTCAGGAGACTGTAAAACTCGCAGGCCGAGCTTGACGAACAGGGCAGTTGAGATTTTTGTCTGACATCCGTTTTAACACGGAGACCTGTGACGCTTCGTGGGATTGAATTACACAGAAGACTTGCGAAGATTACATGTGCTCAGTTTGTCTAGATTTGTGCTGCATGTTGTACCAACAAACAGTTTCGCAGCAAAAATGTGGCTCTGTTGTGCTTCGGGGAAAAGAATGGTATCGATGCATTCCTTAACACACACACACACACACACACACATGCATACACACACACACACGGTCACCTGGTTGTCTGTTTCTTGCACAGGAAGTGCTGGAGGTCTGTTCAGGATACTGCTGATATGGTTCATTCAGCGTTTCAATGGGAGACATCCAAATATAAAGTGTTCCTTCTGTCTTCACCAACCAAGTATTGGCCAAGAGCAAGTGCTTGAACGTTTCTTGAATATCGATCCAAACAATATAGAGGAGATTTATATGTACACATCTTTCTGAACGTCCTATTCAACATTTAATCTCCATTTGCTATCTTATAATAACCTTCACTCTTCTGGGAAGATGTTCCACTGAATTTTGTGGAGTTTTGTGCTCCTTTCGCTTTTTCAAATAGCTGCATTGTGCATCACATACGTTATTTTAACTTTTGTTGTCAGGTTTTCATGGTGTTTTCACCATCAGTGAATGAATTTAGCAGATTTTGGATTTGAACAGAAGATCTGACGGTGCAGTGATGCTATGAAATTGTGTTGGTACCACTGGTGTTGACGTCGCCCTGTTTATTATCGATAATCCTCTAGTATCCATGTCCACTTTTATTGATTTGTGGATTGTTACAGGACTGAAATATCAATTCTACAGATACACGTTGCTGCATGGCAACTGTTTTATAGCTTTATAATCTCCATATGATGATGCAGTGTGTGAATCATTCTCATAGGAATTGATGACATTATTTTGGGTCATTTAAAAAATCACTATGATTATATTTACTGCCCAAAAAAATGTAATACCATATAACACACAGTGTTTCTGACTCATGAACCTTCACGGCGTTTTCAGCCTTTTTGTTTACAACACAAACTTAAAATGTCCAAACACGTCTCTGCTATACAGAGTGGTTTAAGAAGACAATAAAATACCGAGCAAACAAGCAGGATGGAGATCACATGATCATCAGCTCAACCTCTTCTGTCTTGTTTTTATTTTCACTTTTCTTATGTATTTCATGCACAAGAATTCCTGCTCATTGGAGAAAATTCTACAATTTACTGACAGAATAATCCAATAAGTTCCCCATTAAAAAGCAGGACGTCTATTTCTTTTCAGTTGTTTGTAAGGAAGAAGGAACTTTGACGTCGTTATTGTAATAAGATCATGTGATTTCGAGCAGAAGTTTATACGAGTAACAGGGAGAGACGAGAAAGTCTTCGGGTTTTCTTGCAGGAGATTCTGCTGATGTATCTCGGCACGTTAGAAAGAAAAATGTGCAAAACTGTAAGTGGCACGAGGCCGAGACGTCCTGTTCTGTCCACCCCATCTGAAAAAATCATCTTCAGATACGTTTCATTCGTTTGCTAACATTAAGCAGCGATGCGTTTCCTTGCTAATGCCGGGTTGCCAGGTTTGATTAGCGCTGAGCATGTAATTAGCTAGTCGTTATGGAACATCACCTTTGTTTCAAAAACACCTCACACTTTTTCATCATTTACTTTTTTTTTTTTTATGTCTGATGCTGATTAAACGTTTTTGCCGTCATAAACCTTCTGTTTTTACTGTCACTTTTGATTTATTTTTTTCTCGTTACTTTCACTTACAAATTTCTCATTACTCACCTCTCAGTCACTCTTTCAGTTTTATATTGATGACATCATCATTTAAAAAAAACCAAAACTATTTCTACACAGGAAGTGTTTTTTTTTCTGTCTTCTTTTCACTGGAAAAAAAAAACAATAGAAAAATCTAGACACGAGTTCATCACCTAAACATCAGTTTGGACCTTTTTGAGCATCCAATTCCACATTTATATATTTCTTTATATTTGCTGTTTTCATGAGCTCCACTCTTCTGGGAAGATGTTCCACTAGATTTTGTGAAGATTTTGGACGTTCACATTCAAATACTCAAATATAATCTAATTTATTTATCTACTCTATTATGTTGTACGGTTTAGAGACAGTGGCATTGAGTAAAAGACAGGAGGTGGAGCTGGAGGTAGCAGAGCTAAAGATGTTGAGATGTTCATTGGAAGTGATGAGGATGGACAGGATTAGAAATGAGTTTATTAGCGGGACAGCACATGTAGGACGTTTTGGTGACAAGGTGAGGGAGGAGAGATTGAGATGGTTTGGACATGTGCAGAGGAGGGACATGGGGTATATCAGTAGGAGAATGATGAGGATGAAGACACCAGGAAGGAGGAAAAGAGGAAGACCAAGGAGGAGGTTTATGGATGTGGTGAGGGAAGACATGCATGACCCCTAATGCGTGACCGTGGCGTGAAACTCCCTGAGATTGTGTAAGAGAAACCTTGAGACTCAAAAGGGAACCTGCTCCTCGTCTAGGTGTTGGTAATGGTGTTCTGTATTTCACTGACAAACAGGAAGTGCATGCATCTGAGTGATGCTACTCTTTTTCTTTGGGTTCCTTTTTCTTTTCTTTTGTTATAGTTCACTTTCCGGATGTTTGCGTAATGAATAATGAACATGCCTTATTATCGACCCGAGCGTACGCTGGGCCTGCGTGTTCCTACACGTCGGGTATCTGAATGGCTTTGTGAGATTTCTTTACACGTTTCCTTTCATTCACTTTTTTATTATTCGAACAGAAGCCAGGTCACGTCTGTATCTGTGATTAAGCCTGTAGGAAGTGGGGCAGAGCAGGAGTTAACTGGGAGATTACATCAGCAGTTGGAGTGAGAGAGGGAGAGTGAGAGAGAGGGAGAGCGAGAGAGAGAGAGAGAGAGAGAGAGAGGGAGATATAGACAGAGGGGAAGAGGGAGAGGGAGATAGAGACAGAGGGGTAGAGGGAGGGAGAGAGAGGGGGAGAGAGAGAGAGAGAGAGAGAGAGAGAGAGAGAGAGAGAGAGAGAGAGAGAGAGAGAGAGGAAGAGTTTTTTTCCAGGCCACTGGACAATCTTAATTGCTAAACTGTTCGTTTTGGGAAAGGAATCGATTGTGGCCTGTCTAAAGACATTTTTCAGTAGTTTTCTGCTCGGTCGGTTCACTGGATGTGGAATTTGAATGGCTTGATGTTTACGGGGGTGATGGCGGGTTTGCCAGTGCACCTGGTGCGTTCCAGAGTTTTTTGAATGTATGATTAGTGTGTTTCAGTTTCTGCAAATTCACTTTAAGCTGATTTATACTTCCAGTTTCTGTGCTACGTACATTGACAAAAAATCAATAAAATTAAGAACCGTTTGTAAAGAGAGACATCGCTCATGACTTTGGCTTTTAAACAGTAGAAGAAATGATCTGAATAAAAGTGCAAGCCGGAGAACAGGATTAGGTTTTATGGTTTATTGTGAAGTCTCAACATACACTTGTTGTTTTTCAGCAATTCTTCCAGCTGGTGAAGTTAAGAAAGCTGGGCCTGAGCGACAACGAGATCCAGAGGCTTCCTCCTGACATCGCTAACTTCATGCAGCTTGTAGAGCTCGATGTCTCGAGAAACGGTAAGAGAAATTCCACTTTTCCACTCGTACTGTTTCGGCTGCTTTGTGCAAAACGTAGTGTTGATCCATACACACAGTTTTCCACAATTTACACAAAAAAATCATCTGTCTATTAAAGGTTCCTCAGACCTCTTATAGCATTAAACTTCCACCACCATGCTTCCATGTGCATGTGATGTTCTTTTGCTGAATTTATACCATAAATTTGTCAATATTTGGTTCCTTGGTCTTTCAAGATGATAACACACTTCACCACATGGATAGAGAAGTTATATCTCAGACCTCTTGGGTGGTTTTGTTGGGTTCTCATACACTTGTTTGTATTTTTGCATCTCCTCTATTTTCATTATTATTCTTTATTTTTTTATCATTTCTTTCCTGGTGATCATCATCAGCCTTTTCGCTACGGACACCTGGTCATTAGTATGTGCTTTTTGAGCATCGCATTTCAGTCCCAATTTTCTCTTTTATCTTCTGGAAGATGTTCCACTAGATTTTGGAGTGCGCTTGTGGACATTTGTGTTCATCAGCCACAGTGATGTCAGTAAATTCAGGTGTGGTGAGAAGTTCTGAGGTGCAGTCAGCCTTCACATTCATCCTGTTTAATAGGGTTGGAGCTCTATAGCAGGAGATCTTCCGCATTTTACAACCCGTGTAAAGGAGATCTTCATGGAGCTGGCTTTGTGCTCATTGGCATGCTGGAACAGGTTTTGGTTTTCAAGTTCAAGTGAATGGAAAATTGTGTGCCTCCGGCTTATTTGGTACCAGTTTGGAGAAGAACCACGAGAAGGTCAGGTGTCCCAACACTTTTGTCCATGTAGTGTTTCATACAGCAGTTTTTATAACCCGGACTCCATGTTTGGCCACACCCGAATTTCCTGCGTCAGCTGGAACACATTTAAACATCTGTTTCCTTCGAGTCCGTTTAGTGTCTTGTCACTTTTTGCTGAAGTGCTTCAGTTAAACATTTATAACTCGTTAGAACTTTGCCCTGCTTCTGAATTGCGTGTCCACTCCCTGCTGCGTTCAGATGCTCCGTGTTCTTGATTAGATTGAAACCGTACAGGAAATGAGGTAACTGCCCTCTTTATTACTTACTTCTGTAACACATTTGCTTTTTTTTAATTTCCTGCAGATATTATTGAGATTCCAGAAAACATTTCTTACTGCAAAGCTCTTCAGGTAGCAGACTTCAGCGGGAACCCTTTAACGAGGTAAGTGGAAAAAATCTCTCTGTACTTTGATTACGATTAAAATGAGATGATTTGTTACGCCTGTTGTTCTTTTCTTAATTTTTGGTGCATTTGATATTTTTTTGCATCTCGATTACGTTTGATTTCATTTCTCTCTGTTTTGAATCCCTCGGTTTATTCGTTCGGGCTTTTCATCAGTTCTCTTTCTGTGTTTTGGAGAGCGATGGCGTTTGGTTTATTCACGGTGATTGCTGCTACTTTTAGCATGATTAGCACTTTAAGTGCTGAGCACACGCGCTGATTACGCTGTGGACCGTGTGTGTGTGTGTGTGTGTGTGTGTGTGTTTCAGTGTTAATGGAGCTGTAATGGGCCTGTGACCTGCCTGGGCGTCCTGTAGTGCACTCACACTGACTTTGTTCTGTTTAATAAAATTACATTTTTAACATTTAATGAATAATTTAATGAAAATGTTGTACATTTTGTTTTTATTATCAGTTTTGTTTGTGTGCTCTGCTGTGTTGTTAGAGCTGAATCAGTTGTATACATAATTTTTCTGGAATTTTTCGAGATTAATTTTAGACTTATCAGTGTAGAACAGCAAGGAATCGTTTTTTTTTTCCATTTTTCCTGTTTGTTGCTTTAATCACAGATATTATCTGTTTGCATTATTATTAGGTCTGTATTTCATTTCATTAAATGGACTCTGTCTCTCTCTCTCTCTCTCTCTCTCTCTCTCTCTCTCTCTCTCTCCCCCTCTCTCCCGATCTCTCTCTCTCTCTCTCTCTCTCTCTCTCTCTCTCTCTCTCTCCCCCTCTCTCCCCCTCTCTCTCTCTCCCCCTCTCTCTCCCCCTCTCTCTCTCTCTCTCTCTCTCTCTCTCTCTCTCCCACCCCCTCTCTCTCCCTCCCCTCTCTCTCTCTTTCCCCAGATTGCCAGAGAGTTTTGCAGAACTGCGGAATCTAACATGTCTGTCCATCAATGACATTTCTTTACAAGCGCTTCCTGATAACATTGGAAAGTAAGTCCATGTTTCCCTTCACTTTCCGCCCGAATGTCGAGGGAAAAACCCACAGCACAGAATCTCTCTACACAGATCTGCAAAAACACAGCAAACAGTTGTATCGGACGTCTTTGGATGTCGTAGCATAAAATTTTCCCATCGTTTCAACTAGGAGACCCAAACCTGTTCCAGCATGACAGTGTGCACAAAGCAAACTTGATGACTTAAAAAAAAAAATCCTCAACATACCGACGATAAACCAAAAAATATTATTGTGTAATCGATATCAATATATCAAATTTACACCAATGTATCGTCCAGCCCTTTTGTATCTTTGACACAAAAAAAATAGCAATAGTTTTGTACTAATACGGCTTTAAATGGAATAATAAGTGCGTTAACTGGTTTGGGAGTGATGCTGAAGTACACACACGATCAACTGAATAATCTTACGTTTCATTATGACGATGAAACATCGCCCATTATCCCTAATAACATCGAATCTGTCACGAAACATCGGTGCGCCGACACACACTCCGCTCCTGTGAGGGCCTGAAGCAGAGCGGTTCTTAAAAAATAAAGCAAATTGTCAGAGGCTCCCGTCTGATCGCATGTGAGATAGGGCGAAGAAGTGAGCGGAAATTACACAGGAAATGAACAGAGCCATGGAATGATGAGCGTAAGAGTGTCGGAGTGAGAGGCAGGGACAGAGAGGAAACAGAAACCAGAGTACAAATCCTGCAAAACTGCAGACACATGAAACGCAGGAAAGTAAATCGTAACCGAGGCGTTTAAAGCGTATTGAAGTGATCCGATGTTTGTCAGGATGTGCGTATGAAAAGAGTCGGGCTGCCAACGAGGAAGTGACTGCTTAGATCTGAAGAAGATATGGACACATGCTCGTGGAGATGTGTGGAGATTCATTGAGCTATTAGGATGTTAGTAACGTCAGGTTCTGCTGTAGGTGAGATGAGGAGGTTCCTGGGGTGCAGTCAATGTCCACATTCGCCATGTTTAAGAGGGTTGGAGCTTTATATCAGGAGATCTTCAACTCCAACCCATGTAAAGTAGATCTTCATGGAGCTGGCTTTGTGCAACAGGTTTGGGTCTCCTAGTTTAAGTGAAGGGAACATTTTCGTCATTTTCGTGCTGTGATATGGCTGGAAAAGTCAGGTGTCCAAATACTTTTGTCACACAGTGTAATTCATGTGTATAGTAACGTATACAATCAAAAGTCTACACACCCCTGCTAAAATAGCAGGTTTGCCTTGAACTGTAGGGTTCTCCTGGTTTTCTGCCAACGTTGGATGAAGAAGAAATACCACACAGACGTGTATGTTTGTTGGTAGACAACAGGACAGAACCCTTCTGCTCTCTCATCATGCTGTTTTGTTGACGTTGTTCATGTTATTGTGCCTCATTAATACAATGGGAAATCCGGTTCACGCTGTAGGACCATGAAGCTGGATTTTTTGCCCAAATTGGATTTGACTTTGAAAAGCGACAGTAAAATTTACATCTACTTTTATTCCAATGAGAAAAATCCGATTCATGGTGCATTCCCTGAAGCCTTAGGATGACCTGAGCACTTTTTGATCCTTCATTGTTCGAATCCAGCACCAGGTTAAACCAGGATTTGTAAGAACGTTGCGGTAGCTGCTAGGGTTATATCTCGAAGGCAAATGGTTTCATGTATTTTTCTCTCATAATCACGCTGAACTCTCAGTCTGACTCACTAAACCCATCGCTGGGGATTGAGAAGGTATTATTTATAGCTATAAAATCACAGCTATAAACCTGTGTGTGTGTGTGTGTGTGTGTGTGTGTGTGTGTGTGTGTGTGTGTGTGTGTTGTGTTTAATCCTGCAGCATGTTGTGTTTTGAAGGCATCAGGAAACGTTAATGTTATTTGCATTAGAGTTGCACTGCTTTTTTCCCCTTCAACGTAATCAAAGCGTTCTAGCAATCAGGCTGCGCAAATTCAGTTCACTTCAATTGTTTTGTTTTTCTACTTTATTTGCTATAGATTTTATGAAGGCACTGATGCTGCAGGTCTTTGAACCACATTACATTTCTGACGATTCGGAAAGAAATAATCCGTGTATGATTCAGGCTCAGAAGTTGCAGGTGATAGAAGCAGGTTAAAGTTATGGTTCCTGGTGTCGTGTCTCTGGTCAGTGCTTTGTGATGCTGGTCAGCAGGTTGTGATATTAAAGATCAGCAGTGATGATCTGACACTTTACCCTTCATCTTCTCCGCCGAATAATCAGTCGCTCCGACTTCCATTATGCTCTGCCCTAAAATATATCATACTGAATTTCTTATTGAACTAATGGTTTGGGGGAATGCTGCTGCTCCAGATCAGAATACGGTACTGAATCTTGATCCAGATCAGAATACGGTACTGAATCCTGATCCAGATCAGAATACGGTACTGAATCTTGATCCAGATCAGAATATGGTTCTGAATCTTGATCCAGATCAGAATATGGTACTGAATCCTGATCCAGATCTGGAATATGGTACTGAATCCTGATCGAGATCTGGAATACGGTACTGAATCCTTATATATATCAAAATACGGAACTAAATCTTGATCCAGATCAAAGTACGGCACTAAATCCTGATCCAGATCGGAATACGGTACTGAATCCTGATCCAGATAAAAGTACGGTAATGAATCCTGATCCAGATCAGAATACGGTACTGAATCCTGATCCAGATCTGGAATACGGTACTGAATCCTGATCCAGATCAAAATACGGTACTGAATCCTGATCCAGATCAGAATACGGTACTGGATCCTGATCCAGATCTGGAATATGGTACTGAATCCTTATACAGGACTGAATACGGTACTGAATCCTGATCCAGATGAAAATGCGGTACTGAATCGTGTACAGAACCTTCTAGATATTTTTTTCTTTTTAAGCCAGTGTCCCTGTTACACAGTCTGTAGTTCCACTATTTTTGGCTCCGATTTCTATCGTGCTCATAATGTGACTGAGTTGAACTTTGAGCCAGAGGAGCACTTTGAGGCTCTTCACACTCACTCAATCACACTGATGATGTAACCAGAGCGACGGAAGCGATGTGTTGCTTCTGTTCAGGGTATTTTTAACTTTTTTTCTCTAAAACTAATATAAAAGAGCGTTCGTGTTCTGCGTGATCCAAATAAACAGGGCAGACTTCGGATAGCAAAAAGAAATTGTTAATTACTGGGGGATATTAAACGGGTAATTACGGGTGTTTGGAGACCGTCTGAAGCAAACTGTGTGCTCAGTAGGACGCTGATCTTGAGCGAGTAGCTGCTTATGAACAGTAAAAAGAAAACATCTCTACAAAAGGGTCTGCAGCAGAAACACTTTAATTAGGAAACATGTAACATATATAGAAAAAAGACCTTTTTACATCACACCTGTTAAAATATTTTATACCACCATGTCTATGCTGTGTGGCCAAAAGTTTGTGGACACCCGAGCAGAAGATTGGTATATGAATCTTTTTAAACTTCCATCTTTATTCTCTATTTGCTGTTATAATAAGCTCTACTGGGTAACTTTAAAATCAAACATTGACCATAAAAATAATCATCACCAACATTACATTAAAACCAGGTAAAAAAACACATACCACAAATAAAAAGTCCTACGACTTCACACATGGTCATTTCTGCTTCAAAGTTTTATCTTTGAATCCTGAAAAATCTTCAGTTACGCTCTTATTATATATTTTTTTCACTCCGTCCCTCTGACTTTCACTTAATGAAATTTCTGCTTGAATTCATGCGTTCTCTTTGGGCATCAGCCGTGTGCCAGATGAATAAAAATACTGGACGGATGAACGGAAAATCTTTACTTTGATGCTCATTTGACGTGTTTTGGCCCTTGGATGCAGTTTCCACCCACATCTACATACGTGTATATATATATATACATGGACCTGTAATTACAGCAGTGCAGCATGTTTTCTTTTCTTTCTCTCTTTCCTTGCTGTGATTTTAAGTTTCAGATTCAGTTTTGACATTTGGTTGGTAAAAATCTACATTTTTATGTAAAGTTGATTTGCCTTTACTTGATTCTAGGCCTGTTTAAAGCTTCATGTGTGTTTGTGTGTCTTAATTATAAACCACAGGACAGAAGTTAAACCTCTAGAGGGTTAAAATGCATCAAAATCTGTATTGAAACGTTTTTGTCCTTGTTTTTTGCAGCCTTACGAACTTGGCATCACTGGAACTCAGAGAGAACATGCTAACGTATTTACCTGAGTAAGTACACAGTGAGAAAAAGGTGTGTGTGTGTGTGTGTGTGTGTGTGTGTGTGTGTGTGTGTGTGTGTGTGTGTGTGTGTGTGTTTGGACTCTTGTAAATACCTGGATGTTGATCTAAACAGCAAACTGGACAGATTAATACAAAAACAAGTAATAAGAGGACAGAGCAGACTCTTTCTGCTGAGGAGACTCATGGAGTGCATGGAGCACTGCTGAAGATCCTGTTTGACTCTGTGGTGGCCTCAGCCATCTTCTATGGTGTCTGTATCTCTACTACAGACAGGAAGAGACTGGACAAGTTGATCAGGAAGTCCAGCTCAATTTTGGGGATTCCCCTGGACACTGTAGAGGAGGTGGAAGAAAGGAAGATGGTAGCTAAACTGTCTTCATTGCTGGAGAACGTCTCTCACTTCCTGTATGAAACAGTTATGCTCTGCAATAGTATCTGTGTAATAACAGCAATATAAACACTGTAATTTGACCTGATGCAGTTTGTTTGTTTTATAGTGTAACTACTACTAATAGTATTGTTTTCTCTTTTGTATTTATATACTGAACTGTAGCTGCTGCACATCTGCACATTTTGTTTTGCTGCTGTAACATGGAAATCTCCTCACTGTGGGGCGAATAATGTCTTATCTTATCACTGATTCTGTACTTTTTCTCTGTTGTCAGGTCTCTTTCCCAACTACACAAACTAGAAGAACTTGATGTAGGGAACAACGAGCTGTATAATCTGGTATTTCTTCTTCTTCTTCTTCTTCTTATTATTTTATTATTATTCTTAGGGGTGTAACAGTAGACAAACGTCACGGTTTGGTGCAATTCTGGTACGCTTGCAAATGCAAAACATAAAATCGCTTGTCGTTTTCAATTTACGCAGTTTGTTGTTATTAAAATTTGTGAACATCAGCAGTTTACATTTTTAAAACAATGTCAAATAAAATGCGTGCTTGGTTAAATAATATATAAATAATATTTTATCATTTTTTATTAAAAAAAATGGAATAAATCGAATAAATGCAATACACTTTTCTATTATACTGATTAAATTGTATCATTAACTTAATTAAATTGATTAAATAAAATCAAATTAATGGAAAAATTTATTTCAATTTGTTTAAGTGAAATTCTTGAAGCTGGACAGAAAACGCTAAAGAATCCATCACGCTTTTTTTGCGTTTTCATGCTTGCGCAAAACAAATCGTATTTCTGGTAGGCAGCGATCAGCCACAGTGACACTGCGCTAAATCTAGTTTCTTTTTTATACCCCTGCCATTGTTGTGCATGTTCTCAAGTTTATGAATAATAATACAAAATTATTCAGTACACGTGTGTAAAGAATTGAAAGCCGTGTACCGAAAAAAATTTGGGACGTATACGTGTATCGTTACACCCCTTATTATTATTATTATTATTATTATTATTATTATTATTTCCCCCCAGAACTTTCTTTTATTTATTCTGTTTTGTTAAGTTTTGGAATTCAATCTCAAGCAGCTCTTTGATTGATTAAAAACAAATTCTTTCATGTTTGCTTCACCTTTCTTGCATGTTTATGACTCAGCGGAGATAGCAATGTGCTGAACCAGACGAGACGAGACTAGAATGCCAGTTCACAAATATTTTGCATGGTTCTGCATTCCTGTGCAGGCTGCTGATTGTTTAACCTTTTCTCTATACACTGATTCCTTTCAGCCTGAGACAATAGGATGCCTTGTGAGCTTGAAGGACTTGTGGCTGGACGGCAACCAGCTGATGGAATTACCAAAGGTAAAGCGTTCGCTATTGCTATTGTGCCTGGTTTTAGTGCGGCTGGCGTTTAATTCAGTGGTCTTGATTTTCAGGAAATCGCAGCATTCGTTTTTATGGATGATATAAAATTTGGTTGCTTTCCATTTCCAGGGTTTCTGGTTCAGGTTCCATCCTCAGTCTGGTGTTTTACATATTTTCGTGGTCGTAACAATTTTCTCTGCTTTTCTACAAATTCCCCTCAATAAAACGTTGGTACTGAACATAAAGAGAAACCCAAAGACTGACAAAACGGCCATCAAGTGCAGAAAAAGATCTGACATTTAAATTAGTGAAACACATCAGGGTTCGAAACAAACTTTAAACATAGAAATGGAAGAGAAGTTCAAGTGCTAATGGAAAAGCTTTGCTGAGAAGCGGCAGCACAAATACACAAAAACACACACAGGTGTTAAACAGATGTGTTTACTCTTTGCAAGAATTGGACTAATCAGAACTTAATCATGTCATTACATTGTTTTGGTTTGAAAAGGAAGCATTAGCTTTAGACTTTAAGGCACTGAAATCCAAAACAGATCATTGCAGTTGTTCAGTGGCTAGAACTGACACACACACACACACACACACACACACACACACACACACACACACACATATGGAGTTTGTGGACACTTAATCATTAGATTGGTTAGGATTTGTTTATGCTTTTTGAACTTTCACATTTAGTCCTCATTCTACTGTTATAATGAGTTCCACTCTTCTGGGAAGATGTTCCACTACATTTTGTGAAAACTTATTTAGCTACAAGTGTGTTAGTAAAGTCAGATACTGATGTAGGTGAGGTGAGGAGGCCTGGGGTGCGGTCAGAGTTCACATTCATTATGTTCAATAGGTTTAGAGTTCTATAGCAGGAGATCTTCCACTTCAACCCATGGAAAGTAGATCTTCCTGGAGCTTGCCTTGTCAGGCTGAAACCTGCTCTTCTTGACTAATTTATCTCTATTAGCTAAATGCACTTATAAACATGAGTCTGAAACGGTAGATTCTGAAGTCTACACTGCGTCAGGATGTTTTTAATGAAGTGTGAACGCTTTGCTTCTCTTTTAAAGATGAAAATGAAGCCCATGATGGTGTCTGGGTGAATATTGTTGTGACCAGTGATGTGTGGAAAAAGTCCTTTCCGAGCTACGGGATGTGCACCACTATTTAATTCCATTAGTTTAGAGTCCGAGATTAGTTTTTACGGATGTTAGACTGGAGTCGAATGTGGGGGAGACTGATTGCATCTGTGAGCTATTATTAAACCAGAATCAGTCATTTCAGCTGAACTGGCAACTCGAAGATTACAAACAGCGTACTGCAGAAAAAAGGCAGATGTACAGAGCCAGTCAAACTGTAAAAACACCTAGTCTTTAATGTTTTCCAGAGACATGTTCCTTTTGTTTCTATTCAACAAACTTGAAAATTTGACCAAACAAACCTATAAATGTCCAGATGTTCCACTTCACTTTCATCCTCCTTCAGCATGAAGAACAGCTGTACACGCTTTCAGCACCTGGACAGTTCATTTCTCCAAACCTTCATTTCTCCAAACGCTTAGCTGAAATACTTTGCTGTGCGTTTTGTTAAACTTACCGAAGATGTTCTTCACTTGTTGGAGATTTCTTTACGATCCACCTCATGCCAGAGCAGTTCAGCAGGATTTAGTTGCGGTGAGCTACGTCATACGCTTCGCCTCCTTGTCTTGTTTTCCGATGAAGTCGGTTCCAATGAGGAATAAATCTCCATCCTTCCCTGCTCCAAAACAATCCCAAAACATCAAGCTTCCATCTCCATGAGTGACTGTGGGGGTGAGGCAGTCTGATCACATCTTCTCTCTGCTTCTCCAACTTACTCAACTTCTTCTGGTAGACACAAATCATTCCCTGTCCAATTCTTGTATGTTTTCAGCCTTTAATGAGTTTATTGCATATCAATAAAAGCAACATGAATGTGTCTCAAAAAAACTAACTTTTAACGTGCTCTGTATTAGTTTGCACATTTATTGTAACAAGACTTTATATTAAGACTTAGAAGAAAGATTAAACTCATACCCTGGATTGTGGAAAGCTCTAAACACAGACTGTGTGTATTTTGTTTTGTGCAGGAGCTAGGTTGTATGAAGAACCTGCTATGTCTTGATGTATCTGAGAACAAGTTGGAGCGCCTACCAGAGGAGATGGCATGCCTGCTCTCACTCACCGACCTGCTGGTGTCACAGAACCTCATCGACTCCCTTCCAGAGGGCATAGGTCAGGCTTTTTTCATCTTTCTGCTCAGAAGATGTCTGTGTGTGTGTCTGTGTGTGTGTGTCTGTGTGTGTGTGTCTGTGTGTGTGTCTGTGTGTGTCTGTGTGTGTGTCTGTGTGTGTCTGTGTGTGTCTGTCTGTGTGTGTCTGTCTGTGTGTGTCTGTCTGTGTGTCTGTGTCTGTCTGTGTCTGTGTCTGTCTGTGTGTCTGTGTCTGTGTCTGTCTGTGTCTGTGTCTGTCTGTCTGTGTCTGTCTGTCTGTGTGTCTGTCTGTCTGTGTCTGTCTGTGTGTCTGTGTCTGTCTGTGTGTCTGTGTCTGTCTGTGTGTCTGTGTCTGTCTGTGTGTCTGTGTCTGTCTGTCTGTGTGTCTGTCTGTCTGTGTCTGTCTGTCTGTGTCTGTCTGTCTGTGTGTCTGTCTGTCTGTGTGTCTGTCTGTCTGTGTCTGTGTGTGCGTTCAATGTTTATTAAAAATTTAGTAGTATATGATGCCAGGTGTACATGTCGTTTATTATTATTATCATAAATTAATTAGTTGTGTATTTAACCAATAAATTAATTAATTAAGGATGTAACACATTGTGGTTATTTTGTGTAAAGGATCTTACAGGGGTCGTGTCCTTCAGCGTGACAGTGAGTGTGTTTAAATGATCCAGTTTAACACATGGCTTTGCTTTAGCCTAATGACCTCCATCTCCCCTGTCTCTAAATGTGCTCTGAAAATATCTCCTGGAACTGTTTATTTAAGCTCTAATCCCATGTCTCGTGTCTGCCTGCAGGAAAATTAAAACGCCTTTCCATCCTGAAAGCGGATCAGAACCGCCTGGTCCAGCTGCCCGAGAGCATTGGCGAGTGCGAAAATCTTTCAGAACTGGTGCTGACTGAGAACCAGCTGGTGGTGAGCTACACACACATTCCACTTTCGGGGAAAAAAAACCCGTAGTGATGTGTTTAACGTGCCCTACATTTGACACTCAAACATTTTACATTATGTTAAAAATTCCCTTTCATTTTGGTGCAGGATCTTAATGGGGCATGAGGGCACTTAGAGAGGGCTGTTAGATGATTACTCTAGATCACCATGGCCTTGGGTTTAACCTCGGTACTTAGAAATAGTAGAAAAGTGCCATCCATTTCACTTTCCAGCCTTTATCTATTTTACAGGGGTTCATTTACTTGTTACTCTTTCAATAAATAAAGACATGAAAGGTTCAGGTTCTGGATATAAGTGACTTTATATCTGCTTCCCTCAGAGTTTGCCAAGAAGCATTGGAAAGCTTAAGAAACTCTCAAACTTCAACTGTGACCGGAATCGTCTGGTATCTTTACCCAAAGAGGTACGTAATGTTTTGCACAGAACTTTATTTATGTGTCTGATAACCCATTTGATTGAAATGGGTCATCTACCAGAATGCCACTGCTGGGCCCTCCAGCATGGCCCTCAACCCTCAACTGCTTAAATGTATAGATGAGTATGTAAGGCTGAGTCTTCTTCTTCTTTTGGCTTCTCCCATTAGGGGTCGCCTCTACATTTGCCTCTTACACCCCAACTACCTGCATGTCTTCCCTCACCACATCCATAAACCTCCTCCTTGATCTTCCTCTTTTCCTCCTTCCTCCATTCTTAGCATTCTCCTACTGATATATCCCATGTCCCTCCTTTGCATATGTTCAAACCATCTCAATCTCACCTCCCTCACCTTGTCTCCAAAACGTCCATGTGCTGTCCCTCTAATAAACTCATTTCTAATCTTGTCCATCGTCGTCACTCCCAACGAACATCTCAACATCGTCAGCTCTGCTACCTCCAGCTCCACCTCCTGTCTTTTACTCAATGCCACTGTCTCTAATCCATACAACATCTCAGGTCTCACCACAGTCCTATAAACTTTCCCTTTCACTCTCACAGATACTCTTCTATCACAAATCACTCCTGCTATCACTCTTCTCCACCCACTCCACCCTGCCTGCACTCTTTTCTTCACTTCTCTAACACACTCTCCATTACTTTGCACTGTTGACCCCAGGTACCTGAACTCTTCCACCTTCTCCACCTCTTCTCCCTGCAACCGCACCCCTCCACTGCCCCCTCTCTCATTCACACACATGTACTCTGTCTTACTCCTACTGAGTGTAATTACACTTTATAATGGAGTTTAAAGTGCACAGATTGTGTATAAATGATTGTGATGCTGCAGTCAATAATGTTATTGATAATTACTCTGAGCGTCTCATCGCTGGAAGTGAAAAGACCTTAATTGGGGTCGTTTAAGGTTCAGAACAGCAGAGAGAGAGAGAGAGAGAGGGAGAGAGAGAGAGATGGGATAAATTCCCTCTGTAATCACCCAGGGTCTGTCTTTGGCTTTCAGGGGAGAAAAAATTTCATACAAAATCATTACCACATCTTGAACTCCCAGGACTTTATTGACCGGTCTGGGAATTCTCAAGACACTCATCACTCTCATACAGCTACAGACTGAGTGGTGGAGTCTTTTTTTCCAGGTTGTTGTCAATCCGTTCATCTTCTTGTTTACTCGTGAGTTATATCTCAAGCGCCAATGTATGGTTGAATGCTTGTAGGATTTATGTGGAGTTATCACATGAACTGGGTTCAAGTTCCAAGCGAAATGTCGGAAATAGCTTTTCTTCAATAGCTTCCACAATGTTTGGATTGTGTTCAACGGCAATTTGAGCCACACAAGGCACCCACTTGAGCTGCATCTTCGGGAAGAGGGCGAAGCTAAATCTGAGTAGGGTGGGTGCAAAAGTGATATCATGTCAAGAAAGACCTCGCTGGAAACTACCAAGAGCTTGAGTCTGGAAAAACCAAGAGGTTGGGTGTTCAGAATAGTAGACGTGGTAACGCACGTGGTCAGAATAGCCCATGGCGCACGGTTCCCGATGTACACAGGACGATGTCTATTGGCACACTGACTTATGAAGGTCGGTGCTGCCTGTGACTGCGTGTGCAGCCTTGTGCTGCCATCTGTTGGCGTGTTACAAAACTAGTCTCGAAATATATCCCACATCTTGAGCGGTTGCCATTGTAACATGATAATCCGTGTTCTTTACGTCACCTGTCAGTGGCTGACCGTCTGCACAAGGCCATTATGGAGCTGCTCGTGTGCCATGTGCTCCACCATCCAATGAGATTTTCTGCTGGCTGATGCTGATGCAGCTGATTGAAAGCGCACTCTGTAATTAATAGTCCATTAGGCTGCTGTTCCGACGTGTAGTTCGCATTACATGTGGCCCCGGCTGCTTTTAACGGCTGCGTATAGACTGTGTATGGACCGTGTATGGACTGAGTGGCTTCTGTAGCATGAACTGGCTATAGAATGCAGCTTGGAATAGAAAGGGATAAAATATATTTGGATATACAAACGAATGATTACAAACAAACGAATGATAGCATTTGTCTTTTGTCCGGTCCAGTGGTTTTCAAAGTGAACTCTGAAGTGTCACCAAGGCTTTAATTGATCGATTGATTGATTGATTTTTTTAAAATAAGTGGAAATCACTCACATAGACACAGAGTAGGTTTTAGGGGTCCAAGCACCAATTTCAATGCGGACATATTGGTGGAAAGCTTAAGAATGTAAATGTCCATGGCTCCAAAACATGTTACATGACAAATTTATATAATGTTGATCAATTCAATTCGGAGGAGTTTAACACTTTTCAAAGTTTGGTATTTTTTTGTGTTAAAACTTCGTACTCTGGCAGTGGTCTTCTGTAATGGTCTCCACTGGCCTGAGAGGCTTTCAGAGTTTGGCTGTGGGGATTTGTGAATGTGGGTGAAAGAGTTTTGGCATCAGCCTCCTGCCGGTTCAGCCTTAAGTTTGAGGTCAGTGTTCTGTAGAGTTCTTACACTCCAGGTTTTCATAGAGCTCGCTTTGTCATGCTGGAGCAAGTTTGGTCCTCTTAGTTCTAGTGACAGAACGTCTTAAAGCTGAAGCATACAGACACAATTCTGCTACACGTGTGGCGTATAATAGACTGTGAACTTCTTTCTTTTACTACTTTGTTTTATAGAGATATTATAATTATATTATAATTATATAATTCGATGTTTACAGGTTTTTCTCTGGCCGATGGCGATATTTAGAAATCTCATAAAATCTAACTGTTAATTAATAAGAATTAAAAATATAAGACCAGATAAAGAACAAAGTATCGGATCTTAAAACCCGGGACCACCAAGCTGTCGTTTGTTTCGTTTTTTCGGTGTGTTCTGCACGTCCGGCTCAAGTCGGATGCCGTCAGCTGTTTTTTGGAGGCGGGAAAGAAAGATCCGATTGGCTATTGAGCTCAGCATATGAGCACACGAGAAAAAAAACGCTGACAGAGTAAAGAGGGATCACAGACACTTGTGATTGTGATTCTTGAATTCGTTGGTAATGATTGCGGCAGGTGCAAACGTTCCTCGCTTTATATATATTTACAGTTCTAGCTCTTCCCTGTTTGGATGCCCGATACAGTCTACTGCCACCTGCTGGTGTGGGAGAGCTCTGTTGTCTCACGCAAGTGCAGACGCTTTGGTGCGTCAGATGCACCTGCCTGATAATCTGCGTAATTTGCAGCACAATCATGCAGATTAATTAAAAAATCCTGAATATTGACCCGGTTAATCAGCCGACCGATCCGTAGTGTTTTAGACGATCGTCATGACGGAGCCGGTACATCATGACACTGTTATTCTGCCACACAGGTCATCCCTGGATCTCTGGCATCTCTCATATCGCACCAGTGCACTTGGGAGGTTGTTGTTAATGTACAATCTGAAAGCATTTTCTCAGACTAGAACACAATAGTCCAGTGTCCCACTGATTCAGTTTGTGTAATGAGAGTTGTTCAGTGCTCGGCTGTTTGTCTGACCTCACACAGTGATAGCACACACTGCGCTTTGGCTCGAATCCATCATGCTGGTATACACAGCACAGACTCATCAGCACAGACTCTCCATCACAAACTGGCAACCAGACTGAATTCATCAAACGGTCCGAGATGTAATGCATTAAAATCCTTAAACGCTTCTGACCTACTTTTATCAATTTTTGGTTTCGATCTCTTTATTCTCACGGAGATGAGTGTTAAATGTCCTTATTCATTTATGAGATGTGAGTGTGTGGAGAAAGAGTTACATCCTAATTACTCCTTAAATCAGCAGCATAGAATCTTACACCGATGGGTGCTGTTTTACACGCATAAACTCCTTCCATTCTTTTATCAATTCTTTTGGTAACCTACAAAATGTAAGTGTTAAAACCGATTTACATTTATTGCATTTGGCAGACACTTTTTATGCAGAGCAACTTTTTTTTTTTATTTTATCAAAATGATTTCATTTTATACAAGTGAGCAGGGATTTGAACTCACAACAATCTGACCATATTAATAAAAATTCAATGATAATAATAGTCTGGGTTTCTCAAGAACCCCCCCCTTTTTTTTTTTTCACAGCTACTGTATTACATTTAACATGTTTGTGTCTCTTTTCTTTTTTCTTGCGACAGATCGGCGGCTGCAGCAGTCTGAATGTGCTGTGCGTGAGAGACAACCGTCTGACGCGAATCCCCGCCGAGCTCTCGCAGGCTACCGAGCTGCACGTTTTTGATGTGTCTGGAAACAGGTTACGCAGTTGTTACTTTTTTTTTCGAAATCCCTCAAACGATTTAAAATCAGAAGCTGTACGTTCTCCAAATATTCAGCGTGCACTGGTTGGCATCACGAATTCAAACACACACAATCCAACACACTGAGTGCACTAGTAGGTACGACACAGTGAGTGGGTTCTGCATGTTTTATGTAACACAAGCAGGTAACATTAATGAAGGTTCCCTCCATTCTTCTGGAAGATGTTCCACTAGATTTTGGAGTGCGCTTGTGGACATTTGTGTTCATCAGCCACAGTGGTGTCAGTAAATTCAGGTACTGCTGTAGGTGTGGTGAGAAGGTCTGAAGTGCAGTCAGCCTTCACATTTATTCTGTTCAATAGGGTTGAAGATCTACAGCAGGAGATCTTCTGCATTTTCCAACCTGTGTAAAGCAGATCTTCATGGAGCTGGCTTTGTGCACAGGGGCATTGCCATGCTGGAGCAGGTTTTGGTTTCCAAGTTCCGGAGGTGACTGTGGCGAAGGAAGATCTCTCTGATACGGCATGAGAAAGAAACCTTGAGAGGAACCAGACTCAAAAGGGAACCTCATCTTCAACACTTCATTACAGTTTCATCAATATTAAGATGTACAGTGATGGACGAGAAAATACAGAACTTTTCATGAAACCAGATGACCACGTCGACTTGTTGGAGCTGAAGGAGTCCTGAAGTTGTTCTTACTCTTTATTAATAGCTTTTTTCCGATCGCTTTTTAATGATGATAAAGAAAACCGAATGTTTTGCGGATAAATGTTTTATTTTTCTTTTAGAAGCGTAAACACACGTTCTGGTGCTCGCTTGCGTTTCTGGTATGAAGTCTCGGCTCATGGTCTGCATGTTGTGGTTTGTGTTCCTTGCAGGCTGACGTATCTCCCCATGTCTCTAACCACACTGAGGCTCAAGGCACTCTGGCTGTCGGAGAATCAGTCTCAGCCGCTGCTCACGTTCCAGACAGACGTGGATCCTGACACGGGGGAGAAAGTGCTCATCTGCGTTCTTCTGCCTCAGCAGCCGTGCGATAGTGAAAAAGGTGCCTCAGAAAGAGTGTACATGTATATTACACATGGGTATTTTATACTACAACATATAAACGTATAATTGTGAACGTATATTAGCGACATCACTGACCTTGCTTTGACCTTGCATTGCCTAAATGTCTGCCAGATGCAGTATTTTTTTCCTCCTTGCATGTCTCGTAACATCCTTATAGAAGGCGAAAAACGAACTACATGTGACGATGAGCCGTAAACCTCTGATCTCGTCTGGCACGTTCTCTTTCGAGCTCGGATTAAAGGAGCTTATCTCTGCCTACATAACACTCGTCTCTAATAAGCACAAGCCCCACGGGCGTCCCGTCCACCACTGTGTACAGAATTCATTCCATACCCGTTTCTTTAGGTACGTAAATGTAGCTCTGATACAAGACAGGACGAGCCGAGACAATTAGAAAGTCGGGCTCTTCATGAAGCTCTTCTGGGTTGCAGTTGTGTTTTCATGTGTAGGCAGAAGGATTACTGTCATTTATCATGACCAGGAATGATGAGGGTAAAAACTCATGACAGACAGACAGACAGACAGACAGACAGACAGACAGACAGACAGACAGACAGACAGACAGACAGACTTTGTGTTAAAGTCTCTCTGTCTGTCAGGATTTAACAAGCAACTATAATCCCTGATCTGATATTTTTACTTTGCTGAACATCTCATACAAACCCTTCAGATGAGATCATTTGTATTTTAGTTTCACCTTCACTTGATGTAGAATACATGGAAGGTGAGTTCTTGCGTTATGTTGTGTGTTTTGTGTGTGTGTGAAGGCTCCGATAACCTCGCACGTTGCGGCGCCTTGGAGAGCCTCGTGAACGACGTGGCCGACGACACGTGGGACAACAGAGCCATGAACAGAATGAGCACCATCCGTTTCCTAGACGATGATGACGACGACGATGATAAAGAGGTGAGAGGAAAGTGGAGCGCTGCTCTGTGTGTGTCTCTGTGTGTGTGTGTGTGTGTGTGTGTGTGTGTGTGTGTGTGTGTGTGTGTGAGTGAGAGATATTGAACTGAAATTACTCAAAAATCTATTACTGATGTTCATAATGTTATTAATACTACTGCTGAAACTGCTACTGATGGATGTAGTTTTTGCATATTTAGGAAAAATGGTCTGTTGTCAGAATCTCAAAATCTTTCTTTTTCTTTCTTTTTCTTTCTTTCTTTCTTTCTTTTCTTTCTTTCTTTCTTTCTTTCTTTCTTTCTTTCTTTCTTTCTTTCTTTCTTATTCTTGTCATTGTGTAGTACAGACACACAGCAACAAAATCATCTAGCAGAACTGCAAATAGAAGAAATTGCTAATTGACAAATGATAAATATGCAAATAAATGTGCAGCATGTATATTATGTAAAGCAGATAAATCCAATACCTCTGGCAGTGAAAAATGTGCATGAGCTGCCTGAGACTTGTTGGACCTTGAGTCATCTGCATGATGTTCTTACTTGTTATGAATAGCTTTTTTGATCATTTTGTTCTGGTTATGGGGAAAAAAAAATGTTGATAAAATTTCTATTTTGTTCCTTGTCTTAAAGGTGTGCAAATATTGTGGCGCATGTTTGCATGTGTAAATGCTCAGCTCATTGTGAACCTATTGATTGACTTGCTAATTGTAAACGGTAGGCGTCTGTGAACCAGCATGCAGCTGCACAAGGCTGTCAGTAGGGGGAGCTACATGCGCGTACGCAATTGAACTCGGTGGTGGCAGAAATTTTCTAGAGAGAGATTATATTTAAATAAAGAGCATGCAGATTGCTCCTTCTGCATTAGTGTATATCGTCTGGACGACCCGCACGTCTAGATCGCTGCCGGTGTTGGAATGAGCCGTGAGGAATAGAGATGTGATGTCCGTGCTGCGACTTGTCATCCGAACATCTTAAATCGGACATGGCACACATCTCATCAATAAGCTGATCGATGCGAGACCTCATTCACGGCGTGGGACGAGTTACGCGTCAAACGCTTTCCAGAAATAATAATAATAATAATAATAAGTATGTGAGCTCGTATTTGGATATAGTTTGCAGGCATCATTAAAAGCAACTCCTTTGGTCCCTCCAGCGTTGATTTTGTTTCCCTGACGTCTTTTCCTCTCTTCTTTAGGGAACGTTGCTGCGTCGGGCCACGCCGCACCCCGGAGAACTGAGGACCATGAAGAAGACGGCGGAGAACCTGCGCAACGATCTGAACGCCGCCAAAGGCCTGGACTCCAACAAAAACGAGGTCAATAACACTGTGGACCGATTGACTACATCCGTGTGACCACTTTTTATTATTTTTTGCTCTTACCTCCGAGATGGCCCAGACCCCATCATGTCCTCCAGACCCCATCATGTCCTCCAGCCCTCCTCCTGTGCTGTTCCTTCCTCACATGTGACTGTCATTTCGTCTCTGTGTCTGTGTCCTGTTCTCTCTCTTTCTTTCTTTCTCTCTCTCTCTCTCTCTCTCTCTCTCTCTCTCTCTCTCTCTGTGTGCATCATCTCCTCAAATTCTAAATCAGGGAAAGACCACCATAATAGGTGCCTTTTTTTTTAAATGTTTTTTTTTTTTTGGTTTGTTTTTATTACATTCTTTTATTTTATTTGTATTTTTTTTTACAAAGGCAAGCACAATAATCCATGCAGGAATGCACGCTTTTTAAAATGAAAAAAAAAAAGTTTTATAATCCAGTCCTTTTTAAAGCTTAAAACACTCAAATAAGTTGCTGCACTACATTAAGTCTTGTACTACATTCAATACGGACAAGAAGCTCCAATTATATTGATTTTATACATATACTATATATACTATTTTTTTATTTAGATTTATTTACAAACACTGGGTGGATGTTTCCTTTTTTTTTTTTTTTTCTTTTTTTTTTTCTCCTCCAAGTGTTTCGGGACACGTCGAGCCCCAGCGTGTTTTTTTGTTTTTTTGTTTTTTTCATCTTACTGGTTTTTTAAAATAGAAATCGTGTGTAAATCTTTGTGAATATCAGATTGTTTTGTACTCGTGGCAGCTCAGATGGTGTGAAGCCTGGAGGGGATGAAAAAACAAACAAACAAACAAACAAACAAACAAAGCCAAAAGATTTAAAGCAGATTTCCTACGCAATGAGAATTTTTTAATTACTCCTGCAAAAAAAAAAAAAAAAAAAAAAAAAGAAGAATTTTGTGCTGTGGCACGTGTAAAGCTGTTTTTACTCTTCGGGTGTCTTCGGCTATGAATATGCGCGAACAACATTTTTACGTCTTGTAACTGGAACGAAAGTCTCGTCAGCATCGCTTTTGGATTTAATGTAAGTTTCGGTACAGTAAACTCTTCTTTATCTGTGGGTTTATAATCGGTTTTGGTCGGCGGGTTTCCTTTTGAGTGCATTAAAATAAAATAAAAAAAAACACGATGCACTTTTGCTAAACACAAAATTCTTTCGCTTTTTCTTCTCCATTTTATGGTACACTACAGACACATTCTTTTATTCCTTTATTACAAAGAGACCAACGTGTTGAAATGCTGATTTGTTCCTTTTTTTTGTTTTTAATTATTATATTTTATGTCGGTGAAAAGCTGCACAGAAAACAAATGATCTTCGAATAGACTCTAGACTTTTTATTATTATTATTATGACCTCTAACCACTGATACAATAAAGTGATTTGATCAAATCAGAACACTGAGTGTCGTTTTTCCACCTTCTCATGTTCTTGGCTACGGATTTTATTTTATTCTATAATACCGGGAAGTTTGGGATTTATTTATTTATTTTTTCTTTGCATCCTGAATATTTATAGATGTTTAATGTATTGTAATGAAAAAACTGACACATTTTATTATTATATTTTTTATATGTATTTTTTTATTAGAATTATTATTTATTATCCTGTGCCAGGATTAGGAACGAAGGTCATGTGTCCTTATTAAGAAAAAGCAATTAAACTTCTTTAAATTTGACCTTGAGGTGAGGAGGTCTGGGGTGCAGTCAGTCTGGTTGAGGTCTGAGCTCTAAAGCAGATCTTTATGGAGCTTTGTGTGCAAGTGCATTGCAGGTTTGGGTTTCCAATGTCATGCTCCAGCATCCAAAGACTTTCAAATTTGTGGTAACAATTTATGGAAGAACCACATCTGGCTTGAGAAAAAAACAAAAACCTGGTGTCCTGAGCCTTTTGTTCCATCTCGATCCCGTGAGCAGTGATGTCCCTGGTTCATTAATAATACCAATATATTCGATTTCTAAGTGGACTTAATGTATTTTCATTTCGGGTTTATTATCACGAGGACGTTCCTCTTGCTCTTTAATCATGCAGACGATGGAAATCATTTCTTCATGAATTATTGTGATTTTTTTTTTTTTTATAATTGCCTCGACAGACCGGTGTTTTTTTTTTTCTGATAAAACGACTTGTGGAATATTCTCTTTTAACGTGAGGAATGTATTTTATTCATGGGAGGTTTTGATATGCTCATTTTTATCGAGGGTTTTTCTTTCTTTCTTTCTTTCTTTTTTATTTAATGTAACATCATCCAGATGTTCCAGATCCAGATTGGGGGGCAGAGCGTGGTGGAGCTCACTCACGACAACCTTAAAAACAAAACAAAACAAAAAATCTAACAATTAAAACAAATTTTGTAGCAAACAAAAAAATGGCTTAATGTTCCTATAGATTTACTGTTTATTTGTTGACTGTAATTTATTTATTTTTTGTACCAAACACAATTGTGTTCTTTTCATTCTTTTCAACTCATTTATCCCTCTCTATTCTTCCTGATGTTGAAATCTTTTGCTTGCCTACCTGTAAGGAGTCCCTGGTGGATGTTGATGTTCTCCCCACTGGTGGACACATCCTTCTTTTAGCTTTTATAATAATCCCCACTCTCCTGCGACGGCTTTCTTCTACCACATTTTAGAGGGTATTGATTTATCAATTCCGCCACTAAAGCATTAGTATGGGTCAGGCGGTGATGTCAGGTGGTCTGTGTTTCAGTTCATCCCAGAGGTGTTCAGTGGGGTTGAGGAGGTCAGTGCTCTTTGCAGGACCCTCAAGATTTTCCACTTTAACCTTCACAGCAACAACAGTGTCCTCATAGAGGTCGCTTTGTGCTCAAGTTCCAGAGAAGGGACATGTTTCATTTACAGTGTATAGAGACGTTATCTACAACTGATTGCTCCAACATTGTTTGGGGGGAAGAACAACCTATGGCTTTGATGGTCCACAAATTCTGCCCATATTATATATAGCAACTGCTACTTTTATTAGTACCTACAAAAAAAATACATTATTGAATACTAGATTGCATTCAATTTCACAATGCAAGTGAGCAAAATGTGTCACTGGATGGATAATAAACATGCTAATATTCCAGCCTCATAGCACCAGGGTCCCTGGTGGGGTCCCGATCAGTTCAGGTGGATTACTGCCTCTCTATGTGATTCCGAATCTTCTTCTACATGTTCTGAGGTTTTATCCCGTTAGGTGGATTGGCTACACTAAATTGCCCCTAGGTACAGCTCTGCCACCATAAAGGGGATGAAGGACAGTGTTCCAGGAACAGCAGGGTTTAATAAACATGCAGAATCAAATCAGTGGTCAGTAGATATCCATAATGTGTGCCTTGTTTATAAAAGGATGTCATGATGACAAGCCGACGGATTGTTGACCTCAGCTCCTCTTCTATTAAGTATGGGGCAGCGGGAGTCAAGTCCCAATGGGCCTCAATTCGCACTTGTTGCAGTTCCCATTTTTGTCCAGTAGGTGTAACGATTAACCCCAAAGTCAGGAAGTGATCTCTTAGTCCCAAGACTGAGCAACGTTTAGGAAGGTGAGCAGCATAGCAATGAAATATTAGCTCATGTTTGTGAAACCTTTGCCCACCCAAGCGAGATCATTAATATTTCAACAGAATTTAAAGTCCTGAATTTGATATTAAATTTATTTATTGTATGCAAAACGAGCATGTTACACTTCCAGCCCGAGGGAAGACACCTGAGGTCTACATGTATTATTTCTCAAACAGACAGTGACCCTCGGAGCCGGCGAGAAATATTTCACCATAAAATTGAATATTGCGTTTAGGACTAGTTCACCAGTTTTACATATAATTTTATTCCCAAGTGGATTTAAATATATTTTCGCCCCGTTTTTATACAGGTTTTGAAAAAATTCACCAAATCACACTTTCTGCCAATGGAGAAAAATTATCATTTCCAACAAGTGTTAGAACTGTAGATTGAGTTTTTCAGCATGGGTGATCAGTAGCAGTAGAGTTGCCTCTCATACTCCCAGGGTTTAAGTCTGAACTTGAGTCATATGTGTCGGCTTAGGGATTCTTTTGGGTTCTCCGAGCAGCTCCAAACCTCCCAAAAACAAGCCAGTAGGTTCACTGGCCAGGCTTAAGAGCTCCAAGTTTTAGCTTTGTTGTAATATGTGCATGTGTCTGTGTGGCCATGTTTCTTTCCACCTTTTACCACCCCAGTTTCCAAATTCCATAGTGTACATACGAATAAATGCGACTCCCCACAGCCATGTTCTAGTTGAAAGAAGAGTGAAGGCAGCATGTGTGGAAACCAGCTCTAGATCATCAATCGGTGTGCCAGTTAAAAGATCTTCACTTCTCACCACGATGTGCTCTGTTGTCACCTGTAGGGCCACCAGGCCGCTAAGCATTTTGGGAGTAATGCCAACCACGTCTGGGGTCTTCCTGGCCTTCGCTGGATTTTGGGGAGCGAGAAGTTCCGTGGCACTCTCGGCCTCTTTCCGGTGAACAGCTCGAGCCCGGAGAAAGACGCTGAAGAGATACAGCAGCACAATCCTGAGGTCACAGCATCTCACAAGCTCCATTCAGTTCGTATTATTTGTGTGTGTTGACGACGTTGTGGAATTTATCCTGAGGGCTTTTCAGTTACAGAAGTCCTAATAGGCCACGCGTTACATTTGTTTTTTCTTTCTCGTCATCGCGACATCATTTTTTTTTAGAGTCTTGACAAAGCAAACATTGTTTCCTCGTGATTATGACTTCATTTTTCTGTTTATTCTGCAAAAAAAGCATGTTCTAGAGGAAGCATCATCACAGAAAACAACTCGTTATGTCAAGAGCTCGAGAAAACAAGAAAGAAAAAATAATTATAATTCATGGCCTCGTGTTGTTCTGGTTTATAATTTGAGAGCTTTACATCTGGAAATATTTACTTTATTTCTTCTTAGAATCCTAGAATTCTTAATCCTTTTGAAAATAAAGGCTTCAATATTCTATTTAACAATCATGACCCTTGTGAGGTCTGTTCCGAGTGAAACCCTTTGTAAGACCCTGATCACTGTACTGTTACTCAGTTTCAGGGTGATACTGATCTTCTTACAGCTTCTGCATCTTCATGCGGAGCCACAATTCTAATTCTCAAATCCTCCCAGTTGAACATCCAGTGGTCAGTATGAGAGAATTGGACTCAAAGCACCAAATTTTAACTGCGTTAATAGAAGATACACAAATTTGCATGAACATGATGATATGACTTAGGGTCTACTCACTTTTGTTGGCAGTTATTCAGACAATAATGTCTGTATGTTGTTATTTTTAGAGGACAGTAAATCTGTGCTGCTGTACAAACTGCACACCGACTCCTCTAAAATATACCCAAGTTTCGTTTCTGTAGTATTGTCTATTGAGAAGATACGAAAATAGATGCTGAAATGTAAGGGGTGCACTTACTTTTGACATGTATGTATGTATGTATACAACCCTTTCATAAACACTGTATGCAATATCTCCTTCATTGCACTATCCATGACCATTGTACTCATTGTATATAATCCTCTATTCGTGTAATGTTTATTTATATTCATATTATTGATTTCATTAAATATTCATTAATTATTCATTAAATATTCATGATTTATTCATTACATTAATCATTACTTACCAACCTGCACATCTGTACATATTTCACACTAGATGTTAGATGCTCACTGTATTTCTACACTTGTACTGTAACATGTGCAATGACAAAGATAAATCTAATCTAATCTAATCTAATCTAAGTGACACATGTGTTAGACACAACATGTCCAATACAAATCCAGCTGCTTGATTAGGTGTGATTTTGGTTCTTCCTTTAGAACCCATTAAACGTTGGAATTCTCTGAACTGCAATGTCCAAAGTTCACTAATAAAACTGCGCTAAAGTCATTATTAATGTCTCTTTCTTTACTTTTTCTCAGACTTTTTCCTCAGAGACCGGAAGAACTGTACAGAGGTTGAGGCAACCGTGTAGGAACAAGAAGCTGCAGGTATGCCGAGCACACTATCCGGCTGCTCGTCCTCCAGGGGAACGAGGCCAGGAGCACCCTGATCCAGAGGCAGGTGTATCAGAGCTTTTTCATCCACACAAGTCAGGCATCTCACAAGGGCTGTAAAGAGTGAGGCATCAAGAACGAGATGTTGCATCATTTGTCAAACCCACATATTCTTTGTATGCTGCAAACACAGAAATGCATGTCATTTGTCATATATGTCAGAGCTGGTGTGCTTTTCCTTATATCAGCTTGCTCTCTTTTACTCTGCTCTCTCTTTCTCTTCCACTCTCTTCCTGTCAGCTCCTAATCAAAGTAAGTGGCCTGAGAGATGGTTTAGGGATCAGTATTGCTGGAGGCAGGGGCTCTCTGCCCTTCATCCAGAACGATGAGGTGATTTTTCTCACTTCTCTTTCTAACACATGAACACATTAGTATTAACCTGGTGATGATTCACTTCCCACAATAAAACCACATTGTGATATTGTTTGATATCTAAACTGGAATATTCCCGGGATTGGGAATTTTTAGACTGACGACCCTGATGATCAGTAATCCAGGGCCTTAACCAATGAACCACCTCAGATCACTGCCTATACATATCTACACACTTATATTCAATAAACTGGAACTTAGCATAAGCAATCAACTTACACTATATGGACAAAAGTATTGGGACACCTGACCTTTCCTGCCATTTAAGGTTCTTCTCCAAACTGTTTCCACAAAGCTGTAGGCACACAACTCTACAGGATGTCTTTGGATGCAGTATAAAACATTTTGTGTTCACTTAAAGTTGAAGATCCAAACCTGTTCCAGCATGGTAATGCCCCTGTGCACAAAGTGAACTTCATGAAGATCTAATTTACATGGTTTGGAGAGGAAGATCTTGAATGGCCTGCTACAGGGCTCTGATCTCATCCTATACATTTGGGATGAATGTGAACGCTGACTGCACCCCAGGTCTCCTCACCTTCTCACCTGCATCACTACCTGACTTTACTCACACACTTGTGGCTGATGAACACAAATGTCCACAAGCACATTCCAAAATGTAGTGAAACATCTTCCCAGTAGATTGAACCAGGTGTCCACAAACTTTTGGCAAAACGGTGTATATGCATGTTTTTGGAAGGTGAAGATTTATCAAACAAGAAAATCCAGAAGAAACCCGAATAAATTTAGACAGACACATTTCCCATTCTTTTACAAATCCCTATTTCCAAAGATCACTTAGCAAACAAATTCAAAAATCCATCAAGAAAACGTAATTAAAGTCCATAGGATGCACGAGCGCATGTCATGGACAAACTATTCTTTCTTTATTACGTCGTACAATTTAATTCTTGTCCAGCTTCATTTCAGCTTCTTACTTGTACAAATTATAACAGATGGAAACTCTTTGTTCTCTGCTCAGCTTTTTTTTTTCGTTTCTCTCCTGATTTATATAAGACCGAAAAAAAATCCATCGCATCTTTTTCGACAGCTTCGACAAGCCGCAATACGCTCTGTCCTGAACAATTTCCCATGTCAGGAAGCAAAACAGTAGCTTTGGCTCTGACTGACACAGGAGACTTAAATACAACGAGGCTCCTTATGTCTCCTTGCAGGAAACATCTCCTTATCAGCAATAACACACTTTTTATTTTTATTTTAAAAAATGAATGAGTCCCTATAGAGAGACTGTGTGTATAATCTTTGTGTTGTTGCTATAGAAACGGGACGATATTAAGACGAGTCGTGCCTTTTGAAAAGTGTACTGGTAATGAAAAACACTAATCGACAGACTGGTGTATTTATATAAATATATGTGGGGGAAAAAAAAAAGAATAAAATCAGACATTCCAGCTGTGATTTAAATAGTGACGAATATAAATAAAACTGCAACCCAACCCTGATTTTGTTCTTTCTGTCTAAGGGGATCTTCATTTCAAGAGTAAGCAAAGGAGGTCCAGCTGAGAAGGCAGGGGTTCACATTGGAGACAGGGTGCTAGAGGTGAGAACATTTTATAGAGAACCACAAAAAAGCAAACAACAAAAAAAACCCCACAGCTTCATTGCACAGGGGTTACATTGCAGTCCATGGAGATATTTCTCTGCTGGCCATTGGAGGTCATTAGCACTTAGTAAATGCCCTCGGAGACTTTATCAGCAACCAGACTTAATGAATATGGTTCTACTGAGTTTCGTCCACAGCTCCAATATTGGCCGCAGCTCCAGTGCCTTCAGATTTCCCCTGCTGATTCGCTTCACATTCGCGAGGTTTCTTCACCTCTCAATCTGTGTCTAATTTTATTTTCATGCCTGTAGGTGAACGGGCAGGACATGCAGGGGGTCAGCCATCACGAGGCGGTCAGCACGCTGCACCAGGCAGGCGGCTGTATCGAGATGAAAATACTCAGACAGAGACTCGAACCAGCAGAGAATCGAGTGTCCCACGAGCCTGAAGACTCAAACGCAGGGCTTCTGATTGGTTACAAGGAGAACGCAATTAACTGCAGCTCGTTAGCTAACAGGATCGAAGCTGTGGTCTGCAATGGCAAAGGACTGGTGTGTGCAAATCTATACAACAAGATCCTTCACACCATTTGTCACCCCTTTGTCACTTTCCCCTTAAATGTATACGCGTGATTTATTATTTTCCTTAAATAAAATCCTTCTCTTGTTTTGTCATTAGAGTGACCTTGAACAGGACAGAACAGCAGGAAGTGACACGTTTAAAAAAAAACAGTCTGCAGGTTGGGACTCACGGCACGACGGTAAGCAAATATCTGCGTTTGCATCTTCGAGCTTTTCGCTACATGTTTAGAATGAAATTCATGGCCTACACACAGATCTACATGGGTTCCACAAGAGGTTCATGCGGCACAGAAGCTTCTTTAATCTGTAATTAAATATTAATATTCAAAAAATTGGATGCAACAACAAATCATTGGTCAGAGAATAAACAAGAACTAAACACACCCTATGAGACGCGACGACGCAAATTTCTGCTGCTTACTTTTGCCACAAAAATGTAAACACTCACTTTATTCTGCCTTCTTGCACAAAAGAAGGTAAAATCCTGATAATTAAAACGTTTGATAAAAATAATTCAATACATTTCACTTAAACATCAAACAAATAGCAGAAGCGACAGTATGTTATAGTGAGTATGGGAGAGGTGGTAGCGCAGTAGTTAAGGCTCTGAGTTACTCATCAGATGGTTGTGGGTTCAAGCCCTGGTATTGCCAAGCTGCCACTCCTGGGGCCCCTGAGCACGGCTCTTAACCCTTAATGCGCCAGGGGAATGCACTGTTTAATGGCTGAACCTGCGCTTTGATCTCAACTTCTCACATCGCTGAGAAATGCAAAGAAAGTATTTCACATTCATACTGTAAAGTATAAAGCTTCTTTCTTTTTTCTTTCTTTTTTTAAATTTTTTCTAAAACTCATTCTAAACAATGCACATTAAAAGTGTCCTATTTTGCCTGTGTTGTGTTTGTTGCTCAGGAGTTTACTCTTAATGAAACTGCTTTAAATCTACATCTATGTATCATTGCTCAGTGTGAAGATTATGGCCCTGGACTACAGCAGTGGAACAAATACTTCAGTACTGTAATTAAGACGATTTTTCCCGTATCAGTATTTTACTTCAATATTTATTTTTCGGCTTTTTACTTCCCCGTCGTAAAATTTTGGACACAAATATCTGTACTTTTTACTTCTTCCATTTTCAAACCAGGCTTTAGTTTGAATCTATTTGGTGACATGATCGATATTTCGCAGTTTTCAGCACATCAACCTGCTTCCTGTCACTTCTTCAATCCACTGCTGTATCATTTCCCGTCTCTTTTACAGCACAGACGTAGACTAGTTTCTGAAGCTCAGAATGAGCAGGCAGAAGGCAGTAAGACGTCTCGGGTTAACGTAGATGAGACAGAGGGAGTCAGTGATGAGAACATGACTGAGAACAGAGACGTTCCTGATCACCTGATCATCATTATCTTTTCTCTGCTTGTGTTCTATATGGTGATCTTCAGCCTGAATACATTCATTAGAGAACAACATTTAAAATTATTTTTATATTAATATGATAAGGGGCAGTTTCCAGCGTGACACTAAAACAGGTAGAAATAATCACTACTTTTTACTGAAGAACATCTCGAACATCTCTTTACTTTAACTTGAGTGAAAAAAGTGCAGTCAGAACTTCAACTTTTACCAGAATCTTTTAAAACCTTAGTATGTGCACTTCTACTGAAGGATGTGTGGACTTTTACCACCTCTGCTGCACTACGATCTCCATTATATCATCACATGACCTGGTCACATGACTAAACCGATCACGGCTCTACCACGCCACCTTGATTAGCACTTGCATAAATCCTCACCACGTCTCATATTTATTGCTCCGTGTTTCTCATTGTTTGCTCATGCTGTAAAGAGCCAGGAGCAGATGCGAGCACGGAATATAGAAGCATGGAACAACAAACGTGAGACAACACGCTGTGAAAACTCCACCCAAGTGCTCATCACGGTGAAAGGAAGTGATGCGTGAGTGATGATTGACACGTGACAGTCATATCAGGGTGAAGTGGCTGATAGAAATTGTATTCCAGGGCCATAATCCTGACACTCGCTTGATTTAAAAAAAGAATCTACACCTGCGTCTCCTCCCAAATTATTATCTCCAGATACCTCGAATTATTCTGACTCGTCCCTCTACCTCAGATGAAGACGTGGACGCGCTGACACTTAGCGACCTCGAGGAAATCAATAACCCTGATAACCACATCTATTCAGACTTCAACAGTGCCTTTTATTCACCATGAAAATACTGGATTCTACATGAAGCCCAGCGAGACAGATGTTCCACGAATTCTCACGAACCTGAGAATTTCCTCTGACTGTCGGACATTGTATTCCTTGTAGGAATAAGATCTAGTTTAATATTCATGCAGGTAGAACTCTTATTTATTTCACTATAAATACACTATATAAACAAAGGTTTGTGGGCACCTGAGAAACAGGGTGTGTGCTTATTTTTGAACATCCCATTCTCCACTCTTTTGGGAAGATATTCCTCTCAGTGGAGATTCATTCTCCACTAAGTGTGTGAGTGAAATCAGGTAGTGATGTAGGTGAGAAGGTAAGAAGGTGAGAAGGTGAGAAGGTTCCTGGGGTGCGTTCAGCGTTCACATTCATCCCAGAGGTTTTCAGTAAGTTTGGAGCTTTATAGCAGGAGATCTTCCACACATTTGCATCCCATGTAAAGCAGATCTTCATGGAGCTGTCTTTGTGCACAGAAGCATTGTCATGCTGGAACAGGTTTGGGTCTCCTTTTTCAAGTGAAGGGAAAATGTAATGCAACTGTATCCAAAGACGACCGATACATTTGTGTACCTCCAACTATTTGGTAAACTTGTTTGAAGAAGAACCAAAAACCAAAAGTCTGGTGTCCTCTTGCTGTATTATATTTAATTGGATGTTTTTTTACACACAATCCTGAATCCTGCCTGAGAGTGTGTGTTGAAAGGTTGACAATAAGCTGATAAGCAACTGATTATAGCAATAAACAGACAAACTAACGAAGCCTTTGGGTACAGTATCGATATAAAGGAATATTGATTGCACTGTTATTTAGACCGAAGGCGTCCATTATGTTCTAGTGTCCATGTGAAACCTATTAATTTTAACGTTTTAATTTCCAGTCAATTCGTCTTTAATTAATATATGTTCATATTAATATATATCGTATTTCCATACATTTTTTAAATAACTCCTATTAGTCATTTGGTGTATTTAATATACATCATGTTTATATCTATATAAAAATGCATTGAGAAAATGGTAATAAATAAGTATTCTGATTATTTTCTTGACATGTAAAGGCATGTGACGATGCTAATGGAGAAAAGTTGAAAAAAACTCTTCTCACGTTTACTGCAAAATATCTACATCTGGAATCACCTCCAAGTAAAAAACCTTCGTATCAGCTGTTTGCCTACTAGTGGAAATTTCTTCATCAATAGCTTCATCAGTAACTCGTCTCTGTGACGGGAATCGATTTTTGCATCTATCAAAACAATTTGCACACAGGAGCCGTGGCATCCTTTTTGTTTGAAGATTCGCTGCCGATAGGCGACGCGCCGCAAACTGACGGCAGGATGCATCTCGAATCTCTTGGCGAACACATGAAATATGCATCTGTTCTTCTTTTGAAATGCAATGTGCATCAAAACGACTTGGCTGCTCGTGCATGCGTGCTCATTACCAAGCTTCACTTCTAAAAAAAAAAACGGATGCTACAATAGGAATAATAAGAAGAAGAAGAAGGATGAAAAACAGTCGGTGAAGCGAGATCACAAAGAAATCCGTTCCCAGATAACTGAGTACTCGAAGCACTACAGAGAACTACTGTAGGAATGAAGTACATCTAAATATTCTGACTGATTTAGTGTGGAGCTCCTTCACTTTCCTCGCTCGCTGACTTCTAAATTTCTCAGTACTCACTGATTTTTTCAGCCAGATGTTGTTCTTCACCAAACTGTTACCACAAAGTCTCACAATAGTAGTCTTTAGATGCAGCATAACATTTTGCCTTTACTTGAACTAGGAGACCCAAATCTTTTCCAACATGACAATGTGCACAAAGATGAAGATCTACTGCTATAGAGCTCCAAACCTATTCAACACCTTTGGGATGCATGTGAACTCTTAAAGCACCCCAGGCCTCCTCACCTTCTTACCTTCTCACCTTCTCACCTACATCACTACCTGACTTTACTAACACCCTTGTAGATAAATGAATCTCCACAAAATCTAGCAGAACGATATGATGCTTTATGCAAATGTATGTTTATTATTAGTGAAACCAAACTCAACATAGAGCATGAAGACCAAATATTCTTGTAAATGTTTTAAAATAAATGTGGTGTTTTAAATTATGTCAATCATCAGGACACCAAACGGAACTTTTGCTACAGTGTGTTTCCGCACGGACGGTTTTAACTGCCGGATTTGTGCATCATGGCGGATTTTGGAGCTCGATTTGAGACTCGGCGCATCAGAAAACGAAATGTTTAGTGAATTAAAATAAATTTTCTGAGTAAAGAAAGGACATTAATGTTTTCATTTCTCCTCTTTTATATATATATATATATATATATATATATATATATATATATATATATATATATATATATATATATATATATATATATACAGGAGTGCAGAATTATTAGGCAAATGAGTATTTTGACCACATCATCCTCGTTATGCATGTTGTCTTACTCCAAGCTGTATAGGCTGGAAAGCCTACTACCAATTAAGCATATTAGGTGATGTGCATCTCTGTAATGAGAAGGGTGTGGTCTAATGACATCAACACCCTATATCAGGTGTGCATAATTATTAGGCAACTTCCTTTCCTTTGGCAAAATGGGTCAAAAGAAGGACTTGACAGGCTCAGAAAAGTCAAAAATAGTGAGATATATTGCAGAGGATGCAGCAGTCTTAAAATAGCCAAGCTTCTGAGCGTGATCATCGAACAATCAAGCGTTTCATTCAAAATAGTCGACAGGGTCGCAAGAAGCGTGTGGAAAACCAAGGCGCAAAATAACTGCCCGTGAACTGAGAAAAGTCAAGCGTGCAGCTGCCAAGATGCCACTTGCCACCAGTTTGGCCATATTTCAGAGCTGCAACATCACTGGGTGCCCAAAAGCACAAGGTGTGCAATACTCAGAGACATGGCCAAGGTAAGAAAGGCAGAAAGTCGACCACCACTGAACAAGACACACAAGCTGAAACGTCAAGACTGGGCCAAGAAATATCTCAAGACTGATTTTTCTAAGGTTTTATGGACTGATGAAATGAGAGTGAGTCTTGATGGGCCAGATGGATGGGCCCGTGGCTGGATTGGTAAAGGGCAGAGAGCTCCAGTCCGACTCAGGCGCCAGCAAGGTGGAGGTGGAGTACTGGTTTGGGCTGGTATCATCAAAGATGAGCTTGTGGGGCCTTTTCGGGTTGAGGATGGAGTCAAGCTGAACTCCCAGTCCTACTGCCAGTTTCTGGAAGACACCTTCTTCAAGCAGTGGTACAGGAAGAAGTCTGCATCCTTCAAGAAAAACATGATTTTCATGCAGGACAATGCTCCATCACACACGCCCAAGTACTCCACAGCGTGGCTGGCAAGAAAGGGTATAAAAGAAGAAAATCTAATGATATGGCCTCCTTGTTCACCTGATCTGAACCCCATTGAGAACCTGTGGTCCATCATCAAATGTGCGATTTACAAGGAGGAAAACAGTACACCTCTCTGAACAGTGTCTGGGAGGCTGTGGTTGCTGCTGCACGCAATGTTGATGGTGAACAGATCAAAACACTGACAGAATCCATGGATGGCAGGCTTTTGAGTGTCCTTGCAAAGAAAGGTGGCTATATTGGTCACTGATTTGTTTTTGTTTGGTTTTGAATGTCAGAAATGTATATTTGTGAATGTTGAGATGTTATATTGGTTTCACTGGTAAAATAAATAATTGAAATGGGTATGAATTTGTTTTTGTTAAGTTGCCTAATAATTATGCACAGTAATAGTCACCTGCACACACAGATATCCCCTAAAATAGCTAAAACTAAAACTACTTCCAAAAATATTCAGCTTTGATATTAATGAGTTTTTGTGTTCATTGAGAACATGGTTGTTGTTCAAATTAAATCCTCAAATAAAATTAATCCTCAAAAATACAACTTGCCTAATAATTCTGCACTCCTGTATATATATATATATATATATATATATATATATATATATATATATATATATATATATAAATGGTCAAACAGAAGTGTGTGCTGCATTAATTGCGCGCTAATAAAATTCGGTCCTGTTGAAATAAATTTTTGTCAATGAGTTATTTTGATATATATACTACCTGCTCAGTGTCCTGAGTACTGAATTATGTAGCTGCTTGAGATCCATGCACCGTAAAACGTTTTGACTTTAGACAATCAATATTTTGAATTGTTGCCACTTGTCAACTGGATATTTGTAAAATTCTTAATGAAAAGTGTTTCTTGGCATCTTGCAAACGTCTTGAAAATGTGATTCAGTGAGGACTTGTCAGTATTGCCCGATTTATCCCTGTGGCATTTCCTGTGCTGCCACTCTTTAAATTGTTTACTTCGATAGGGATCTTTTGAACAAGCGACGACATCATGTCGTATAAATCAGCGCCGAGAAGTGGCCAATTTTCTTTTCCATATTAATCATCTGTTAGCGGCGTCAAATCTGTCCGGCGAATCGAACAAGGCAGCAGCCGACGTCTGTATTTGTCAACAGGGAGAAAAGCTGTGAAGATTAAAGCAGGGATGTAATTTTCAGCTGGACTCGATAGCAGATTCCAAGATGCCACTTGCCACCAGTTTGGCCATATTTCAGAGCTGCAACATCACTGAGTGCCCAAAAGCACAAGGTGTGCAATACTCAGAGACATGGCCAAGGTAAGAAAGGCAGAAAGTCGACCACCACTGAACAAGACACACAAGCTGAAACGTCAAGACTGGGCCAAGAAATATCTCAAGACTGATTTTTCTAAGGTTTTATGGACTGATGAAATGAGAGTGAGTCTTGATGGGCCAGATGGATGGGCCCGTGGCTGGATTGGTAAAGGGCAGAGAGCTCCAGTCCGACTCAGGCGCCAGCAAGGTGGAGGTGGAGTACTGGTTTGGGCTGGTATCATCAAAGATGAGCTTGTGGGGCCTTTTCGGGTTGAGGATGGAGTCAAGCTGAACTCCCAGTCCTACTGCCAGTTTCTGGAAGACACCTTCTTCAAGCAGTGGTACAGGAAGAAGTCTGCATCCTTCAAGAAAAACATGATTTTCATGCAGGACAATGCTCCATCACACACGCCCAAGTACTCCACAGCGTGGCTGGCAAGAAAGGGTATAAAAGAAGAAAATCTAATGATATGGCCTCCTTGTTCACCTGATCTGAACCCCATTGAGAACCTGTGGTCCATCATCAAATGTGCGATTTACAAGGAGGAAAACAGTACACCTCTCTGAACAGTGTCTGGGAGGCTGTGGTTGCTGCTGCACGCAATGTTGATGGTGAACAGATCAAAACACTGACAGAATCCATGGATGGCAGGCTTTTGAGTGTCCTTGCAAAGAAAGGTGGCTATATTGGTCACTGATTTGTTTTTGTTTGGTTTTGAATGTCAGAAATGTATATTTGTGAATGTTGAGATGTTATATTGGTTTCACTGGTAAAATAAATAATTGAAATGGGTATGAATTTGTTTTTGTTAAGTTGCCTAATAATTATGCACAGTAATAGTCACCTGCACACACAGATATCCCCTAAAATAGCTAAAACTAAAACTACTTCCAAAAATATTCAGCTTTGATATTAATGAGTTTTTGTGTTCATTGAGAACATGGTTGTTGTTCAAATTAAATCCTCAAATAAAATTAATCCTCAAAAATACAACTTGCCTAATAATTCTGCACTCCTGTATATATATATATATATATATATATATATATATATATATATATATATATATATATATAAATGGTCAAACAGAAGTGTGTGCTGCATTAATTGCGCGCTAATAAAATTCGGTCCTGTTGAAATAAATTTTTGTCAATGAGTTATTTTGATATATATACTACCTGCTCAGTGTCCTGAGTACTGAATTATGTAGCTGCTTGAGATCCATGCACCGTAAAACGTTTTGACTTTAGACAATCAATATTTTGAATTGTTGCCACTTGTCAACTGGATATTTGTAAAATTCTTAATGAAAAGTGTTTCTTGGCATCTTGCAAACGTCTTGAAAATGTGATTCAGTGAGGACTTGTCAGTATTGCCCGATTTATCCCTGTGGCATTTCCTGTGCTGCCACTCTTTAAATTGTTTACTTCGATAGGGATCTTTTGAACAAGCGACGACATCATGTCGTATAAATCAGCGCCGAGAAGTGGCCAATTTTCTTTTCCATATTAATCATCTGTTAGCGGCGTCAAATCTGTCCGGCGAATCGAACAAGGCAGCAGCCGACGTCTGTATTTGTCAACAGGGAGAAAAGCTGTGAAGATTAAAGCAGGGATGTAATTTTCAGCTGGACTCGATAGCAGATTCCAAATATTGTTACAGAATAATAGGAAGCTGCAACGTTCCATCAGATGTGATTAAATTCCTTTAAAAGAATCTCAGGCATGATTCAGTCCATTACTCACTCCAACACCATTTCCCCCTGATTGGTTTAAGCCTAATTGATGTTGAAATGAAAGTTATAGTGGCACTGTGGGTAAATAAATATAGGGATAAAGTAGGAGTGTAAATGGATCAGAGTGTTTTGTTTAGAGATTTAAACCCATATGTTTGTCAGATGTTAAATAAAAAAGTCTTCCATGTCAAGATGCTTTTTGTGCAACATTCTTTACTCGTTTATTAATTAAAAGCGAAGACCTACAAAGCTATGACTTTTCTACAGAGTTTTACCACTTTCTCTGCAAAAATCTTCCAAAATATCAGATAAGAGTGTTAGTAGGAGTTAAGGTAAGATATTCTCTTATCACATTATAATATCTGCATTATGCATGTTTCTGTATCATCTTCTCCCACTGCTCCACTGATCCCTCCATCTTCTCCCACTGCTCCACTGATCCTCCATCCTCTACCACTGCTCCACTGATCCCTCCATCCTCTACCACTGCTCCACTGATCCCTCCATCCTCTACCACTGCTCCACTGATCCCTCCATCCTCTACCACTGCTCCACTGATCCTCCATCCTCTACCACTGCTCCACTGATCCATCCATCCTCTACCACTGCTCCACTGATCCCTCCATCCTCTACCACTGCTCCACTGATCCCTCCATCCTCTACCACTGCTCCACTGATCCCTCCATCTTCTCCCACTGCTCCACTGATCCCTCCATCATCTCCCACTGCTCCACTGATCCCTCCATCTTCTCCCACTGCTCCACTGATCCTTCCTTCTTTTCCCACTGCTCCACTGATCCCTTCATCATCTCCCACTGCTCCACTGATCCCTCCATCATCTCCCACTGCTCCACTGATCCCTCCATCCTCTACCACTGCTCTACAGATCCATCCATCATCTCCCACTGCTCCACTGATCCCTCCATCCTCTACCACTGCTCCACTGATCCCTCCATCCTCTACCACTGCTCTACTGATCCCTCCATCATCTCCCACTGCTCCACTGAACCCTCCATCATCTACCACTGCTCCACTGATCCCTCCATCATTTCCCACTGCTCCACTGGTCCCTCCATCCTCTACCACTGCTCTACTGATCCATCCATCCTCTACCACTGCTCCACTGATCCCTCCATCTTCTCCCACTGCTCTACTGATCCCTCCATCTTCTCCTGCTGCTCCGCTGATCTCTCCATCCTCTACCACTGCTCCACTGATCCCTCCATCCTCTACCACTGCTCCACTGATCCCTCCATCCTCTACCACTGCTCCACTGATCCCTCCATCCTCTACCACTGCTCCACTGATCCCTCTATCTCTCAGGGTACAAAGACAACATGCTTTAAGACTCTTCTCTGTTCTGAAACCTCTGTGGTTGGAAAAACCTCCACTTGATGCCTTCAGAACTGAGTCTCTAGCAGTATTTGAACCTCGTCTAAAGATCTTGGTAAAAGGTAATGTAGATTTATCCTGTGAGTTCCAACCACCTTTCCTGCAGCAGCAGGGTGTAAGTGAAGCTGCAATGAAAAAAGAAAAACCTGGAAACTTTGGAGATGTTTTACATAGCAAGAAAATGCATTCAGTGTTCTGCATGTATTAGATTATGTGTAACTTCCTACTCGTACTGATGACATTGACTAGAAATGCAATTACCCCTTTACAAACAAAAAGCTCCACTGATGCACCCTTGAGAGGCAGGTTATGCTCTGCAAAATTGGATTTTTGATTGCAGTGCAAAAAAACGATGCCATAGCAAGTGATGAATATCTGGAATATGGGAAAAATATATCGGACATAAGATGATCCAGCGTTTCCTCATTTCATGGCCGAAAGTTTGACTTCATTCTCGAATTTAAATGCTCCGTATCTAAATTTGACTTCAAACTGGAAGTTTATCGAGACGAGAGACGGAGCAAAGATCTGGTTAATGTGCAAACAGGAGGAAGAAGTTTGAATCCAAAGAGCTGCAATTAATTTCTAAATAAAACCTCAGTGCTGCTCAGTGATACCGGAGCAGGGAATCTGGTATAAAAATGTAAAAGTATTAGGCATTAGCATTTTCACAGACACAACCAACCTCCTCAAGAACATTTTTTAAAATACCAACCTGCCAATTTGCATATTCAGAACCTCAGCTTATAATTTCTGCTCTTAAAAATATCTCGTCAGGACTCAGGAACAGGAACAGCACAGTGAGTGAAGGTTTTTTATATATATATATATATATATATATATATATATATATATATATATATATATATATATATTTAGTATACATTTTTTTCCTACATTTCAGTGTCATATCTTTAATACCTCATTAAAATGAATAAAAGTCATGATAAATGAGACTTTAAAAAGCACAACTAAAATATGGGTTTGTTTCCATGGACCAGCCTTCACTCCCCACGTGCATCAATGATCCTCGTCCCCCACGACCCTGTCGCCAGTTCACCACTGTTCCTTCCTTGGAGCACTTTTGATAGATACTGATCACTGCAGACCAGGAACATCCCACAAGAGCTGCAGTTTTGGAGACGATCTGACCCAGACGTCTAGACGTCACAGTTTGTCGCTCAAATTTTTACGCTCGCCAATTTTTCCTGCTTCTAACATCAACTTTGAGGACAAATGTTCACCTGCTGCCTAATAAAAAAATCCACCCGCTAACAGGTGCCATGATGAAGATCATCAATGTTCTTCACTTCACCACTGATAATGTTATAATGTCATCATTTTTTAACATCCCCTCCACTCTTCTGGGAAGATGTTCCACTAGATTTTATGGAAATTTATAGAGATTCATTCAGCGACAGGAGTTCAGTCAGGTAGTGTAGTAGGAACTATACTCCATCCAAAGAATATTATGTCCGAAACGTTTCCGTATGTATAAAAAAAGTCTGGTGTCCCAATTCTTTTGAATATATTATGTAAGTTAAATTGTCCAAGGAGCCATTTTTTATTATAAAGTGCATTTTTTTACACTGTGTCACACATGCCATATGGCAACCTGAAGTGTTGAAAATGAGTTACAGCTCCTAATTTATTCTATATATTCGTACTTGTTAGAATTGTCAGGTCTCTCACTCTCTTAATACTTTTTGGTAAAGCGAGATTAGGTCTTTCTGCCAGTCACGCACCGCGACCAGACTTCACTCTACCTTCTTCATATCTTCTCTTAAATCGTTTCATCACATTGTCCTAACATCTCATGTCCCAAAGGAGCACAGACAGCGACAGAACTTAAGGTGATTATTATGTTTCCAGATCTTCTAACTTGCTATATATCTTTCTTCTTCTTTGTTAGAAAATGGCAGAGAGACATCACAGTTAAAGAGAGAGAGAGAGAGAGAGAGAGAGAGATTTCTTAAACCATTTAAATATACTCCATCTCCAAAAGTTTGTGGACACCTGGTTATAAGCATGTTGTGCTTTTTAAGCATCAGATTCCAATTTAAGTCCCAATTTGCTCTTGGGTCCTTCACTCTTCTGGGAAGATGTTCCACCAGATTTCTGGAGTGCACTTGTGTACATTTGTGTTAATCAGACACAAGTGTGTTAGTAAAGTCAGGGACCTTATGTAGGTGAGAAGGTGAGGAGGCCTGGGGTGCAGTCAGCCTTCACATTCATCCAAAAGGTGTTTAGTATGGTTGAGATCAGAGATCTATAGCAGTCCACTCAAAACCCTTCTCTCAAAAACTTCAGATCTTCATGAAGCTGGCTTTGTGCACAGGGGCACTGCCATGCTGGATCAGGTTTGGGTTTCCAAAATGTTATTATAGACGTTCTGTACAATTGTGTGCCTCCAGCTTTGTGGTAACAGTTTGGAGAAGAACAACAGATGGCAGGTGTCTTAATACTTTTTTCCATATAGTGTATATTTAACAAGCCATAGATGATTATTTTTGTCTTCTTATGCGAAAGGCAAAACACAAAATATTTACAGGCGGAACCCCATAACCAACTGCCAATCAAGTTCTAAAATGGTAATAAACATTTACAAGGTCTCGAAAAAAAACATATGCATGTGTTTATGCGCTGTGAATAAATATTAATGAGCTGGTGTTTTAATCAAACTGGCTTGTGTGGACCTTCAGCATGAAGACAATAGTGATACACTAAAAAATAATTATCTATGCTTATTATTAGTCTTAGATTATGTCTGACAGGCACTTGTTCTTGTCCTTAGTAAATAACCACTAGCTGTCACTGTGCTCAGGGGATTAGTGGACATTAGGAATAATCCCTAGATGTTTCACCACTCAGTCACGTGGCTCAGGACACACATACACTGACGAAGGGCAATCTAGAGTGCAGGCAATCCATCAGAGTTTGTGGAGGTAGGAGTAAACCCAGGGGAAATCCATGCTTGCTGGGTTATTTTGTTTTGTGCTAACCCAATGTCTGGGTGGTTAAAACAACTTGGTTGTTATTAAAAGTTAAAGTTTTGTGCTGGAACATCAGAAAACGGTGCAATGGAGAATTCTGAAGGACCTCGTTTCTCATCTTTCAGTTTGTTTGGTTGGAGCTAGTCACTGTAATCCAGCTAGCATCGGACTTGTCTGTCACTACGATGACACAATTTGCAGATTTTAGCGGGCAGAATAGCTCATTTAGAATGTTTAATGCTGAAGACTATTGCTGAAGTTAACATACTTCCTCATTGTATACATACAACTAGATCACATGAGACACTCCTTTAAATGACATAAAGACTGAACAGAAGACAAGATCTGCAGCAGTAATCATCACACTTACACCATCATCCTGAGCTTTTCATCCCTGTGTCATGTCAGTCCCATGATGCCACACCAGGTGTAAGGGAAGCTGATCATTGGTGAAATATCCTCCTGACTGAAGTCACCATGACTGACTACTGAGAGAACTGTGTTGCGTTGTTCTGCACTTTATAATTCACTTTAATTAGCGATAATTGTACATTCATTAATTGTTTAAGTGCTGCTTTTGGTATTTAATATTTTTTTATTGCATTTTACATGGATTTGGTTTGTTGACCTTGAAAATAATGCAAAAATAAACTGTTTATTAAATTAAATCAAGAAAATAATATACATAAAATATTACCATTGATTTTGGAATTTTAATTATTTAGATAATTTAATACATTTCTGAGGGTCTAATTGTAATCTTTGAGTTTTAAAAAACAAAAAACAAAAAATAAATAAAAAAAATGGACTGAACAGAACAAACTCTTAGATACTGCACTTCATTCGGACTCCATTGAACATTTTGATATTGTCGGAAACATGTAGGAAACCATTCTGATTAGCTACCCTGTGTCTTTAAACCATTGCTTTGTTATTTTGATGGTATGCTTGCACGCAGCATGATGCTGCCACCCTCATGCTTCACAGCTGGCCTGATGTTCATTGGAATAAAAAGCTCTGGCTTCTTGTTTTTCTTTTTCACTGTATATTGTGCTGAGAATTATGACCAGAGATAGTAATCCTCTGCAAACTTCAAAATTCTTTAACGTGTTAGTAAACTTGTCACGCTATGGTGATGTGGGACTATTAATATACATATATTTTTTGGTACCTGATAATTATACAATTCCCCCAGTTGCTTTGGTGTTGTCTTTAGTTCATCCTTGTGTTTTATTGCTCATACCTGCCTCGCTTGTTGATTTAGACTGAAATGGACAGCCGGTGTGTAGGGAATGAACACGTACAATTGCAAAACCTAAATTAGCCTGGTCATTTTTTATTCATTGAGCAGTCCAGGCCCTGGTTTATCATGCTGTGCTTTAATGGTGTTCCCCAAGGCTCAGTTCCTGGTCCACTTTTATTTAATTTATCCATGCTACCTTTTGGCAAAAGCATCAGGTGGTACGGTGTGCGGTTTCATTGTTGTGCTGATAATATGCAAATGTACACACTCACTGTTCTTCTCACTCACGCTGACTTCTCAATTATTAGTCTGACTGGACTGAAGACCTGGATGGAAGCAAACTTTCTATTTAAAGTTGTTTTTAAAATCTGTAATTTTACTTCTTCTTAAGTATGTTTTGTTTGAAGTATTGTACCTAATGTTAAATCATATCCTTTACTGAGTAAAAAAATGTAATAAAAATAATGCATGGGATAAAATCACGCGCTGGAAACTACTGCACTGATGTATTGATGGCTGAGAAGGTCGTGAATAGTCGTCAAGTTGCTCAAACTTACTCGAGTTTAGAATCTGCATTTGCAATTTCTCTCGTCATAAATGACATTATAAAAAGAGATTATTTTTTCTGTGAAAGTGCATAACTAGCATTAGACTCGTCAACATTGTAGTTTACTATGGTAATAAACATAATTTTAAGTAGTAACAATACTTTCACTTGAATTGAGTATTTTATTACTCTTTCCACTTCTGCATTCAGGCTTCATTAAGGCAAAAGCTGTTTTTCTGCACAAGCCCTGGTCCAGGATGAGCTGCAGTGTACATACACCATCCTTCTTTCATGCATCCACTCTTAGTCACTCATCTTCTCTTTGTACTGTACATTCATTTTGGCTCCACACCAGATAAGGCTTTTAGTGTGTCTTACCTCCTCTCATCATCTCCAGATCAAACTCATCCTTTGCACCCACCTGATGACCTCATATGCATTTTTCTTTCAGGTATTCTGTACACAGTACACATGCTTTTTTATTTTCATTTCTGTTAGTTTGACTATTTGGTGGAAAGAGATGTCATATACTACAAACCTACACACACACACACACACACACACACACACACACACACACACACACACACACACACACACACACACACAAACACCCACACCAAACAAACATGACCATTAGCTTTTTCATTCCGCTTCAAAGGTGCTTCTATTTCATCACTGTTTGCACATCATTCATTCTTATTGAACGATGAACCCCCAGGGGTTAAATTCTAGAATTGCTCTTGGTATATTTGTGATCATCCCACATGGTCTTTCTGCCTTTATACCTATTTGTTTTTTTACCTTTAAAATAATTGACATTACTGAGTAAAGATTCATGTAGATTTTCTAATACCACAAATAGATCTCTGAATTGTTCCTGTAGGACAGGCAGTTCCGAGGGCATCGCTAAACTCCAGACCCCTGTGAAGGTGTTCGCCTGGCCCCTGGGCTTCACTGATGTCAGAGGGCGTCGCTCCGCCTCGGACCTTCACAGAGGGCTTTACGATCCACTTCATCCCAGAGCAGTTTAATAGGATTAATAAACTGGGCAGGTAATTCCATGGTAGATGTCACTCCAGGTGACTGTTTGCTCTCTAAACCAGACGGAATTGCATGGTGTTGCAGTATGGAATGGGAGCCATGTTGGTTCCTTTTACTTTCTAGAACCTTTCCTGCTCCAAAACAAACCCCAAACCATTAGGCTTCTACCTCCATGTGTGACTGTGGGGGTGAGGTGGTCTGATCATATCTTCTCTCTTGTTCTCCTTTTTACAAATGTTCTTCTGTTAGACACAGAAATGTCACATTTAAACTCCAGAGAACTGATGCATTATTTTCCTCATTGTTTTTCTTACAGTAGGATATATTTGAAAAAAGTGTAGAAATCTTTAGTTTGTTTCTTTGTCAACTTTTGTTAATTGGCTAACATTTAAATTCATTAATTCAAGTAGATAAATTGTCTAAGTTGCTAAATATTTTTTGCCTGTTCTCTTTGCTAATTTCTTTGACTAGCTTCAAACCCGGTAGCTGTATAAAACTGCATGTGAGGTTTACTTGGAAAGAAACATATTTATTAAATTAGTACATATTGGTGATTTACATGATATTTCACTTAGGATTAATTCATCACACCTTTATCATTTAACATTTTTTTCAAGTTCGGCTACTGAATATTTTCATTATCCATGAGATCAGTCATTAGTAAAAAAAAATGGCAGAGCGAAGAGAAGGTTAAACAATCCTGATAAAAAGGGAAATGCATGGATGCAATTTGAGTTAATAGGTATAGGGTTACATACTGTAGTTGCCTAAATATGACTTGATTTCAGATTTCTATCTGACTTGGACTGTGATGAAAGGACAGACGACCGTGAATTTGCAGTACAACATTGAATTTTGTCAGAGAACAAAACAAAGCTAGTATTGTTTGAATTAACAAAAATGTGCATGTAAAATCAGGAGATTTAGAATTTCTACTTTAGTTACTGAAAATAAGCCTTGGTATCTTATCAAGTGGAATGTAAAGTCTTTCCATCTTGGATATATGATAAACATGAGCCATAATGAAAAGACGCTGTCTATGTAACTGTATTGTAACATGGGACATTTAAACCAGAAAGCAGTTTGCCCACTGGCATGTTTCTGTAAGGTGGAGAAACCCCATGCTGGTGGTTGGAGAAAACTCTGCTCAGACAGTAACCTGAGCTCAGGATCAATCTGAGAAACATTGAGCTGTGAGGCAGCAACAAGGTGTAAGGTGCCATCATGTCTCCATTAGCCAGGTCCTTCTAGGAATCCACTATTACCTTCTAAATGTCTGTTTATTCATTTCTGTCTGTATGTTCATATTTTCCATCAAATATGCTCAGAAGTGACTGGCAGCTGATAAAATAAGAGAAACCCATAATAATATATTAACACAAGGACCTTATAAGGAGTAGGTCCATCATTTGGAATGGTGCCTTAAATCAGACATTACATTAAAAACTCCCCACAAAATGTATTGTTCTGGAGATGCTCCGACTCAGTCGTCTAGACATCACAATTGGCAAATTGTGGAATGTTGGATCATTATTCAGGAATATTTTAACCATCATTAAGTTTGTCTTTATGGAGGTAATGATTTGGCCTTGTCTTGGATTAAATGATTTCCACCACTCAACCTGATCTCCATGGCTTGAACAGAAAACCCCCTAACCCAACTCCCCCACCTGCCATTCTACAAACATAAGTCCATACAGATAAGATATTTGGTTAAACTTGACTCATCATACGTGGAAATGGCAGTCACAGTAAATTACAATGTTCATAAACCCCCAGATCTAAACCTAATAAGTGGTAGCTTATTAGTCGAGGCATTTGACTTTGGCTCAGATGGTCATAAGTTCAAATCCACACCAAGCTGCCGCTCCTGTGCCCCTGAGCATGGCCCTGGACCCCATAACTGCTCAATTGTATAAATAAGTTTGTACAGATCATTCAGCTACCGTGGTGTTGAAGCATTCAGTTTTTGTTTATTTATTTTTACTCCATGACTTTGGAGCTCAGATCATTTCCACGCAATGTTTTTGTTCTAATTTTGTGCTTTAAATTGCCAACTGATGTGCAAAATTAGGAGGGAAATCACGGAGAAGATCAATGCAGGACCATGTCAAAAATCATGGAAGGCTATGTACTTGGAACACTCTCACAGCGTGTCTATCCACACACACACACACACACACACACACACACACACACACACACACACACACACACACATGATGGATGGTAGCAGCTGCGGACGGGACGAGGAATGAAGTGCGTGCCAGAGTGAGAGTTCATCGTCCTCCCCAGTGCGCTGCTTTCACTCTCATGTGCTACGTGAAATGGGGGGGGTGTGGAAGTGGAATTTAGAAGATGAAATTACCGTAATTGCCTGAGCAACAACTCCAACCCACAGAAAACCCAAAGAACTGAGTGTGGATTACTGGAGGTGACTAAAACACACCCCGGGTTTAATTAGTGGGACTAAAGCCCCTGGGTTTACAGGAACTTTACCTGCTCTGGCACCTGTACGTAGTCACCTGAGGAGACGAAGGAAATCTCACTGTGTTCCTCAGATCAGGGTGAAGATCTACAACTGTCCCATAAAAAGCATCCTTACGAACCTTAACACAATGATCTCTTTTATTGTATAATATTACAAGCATCAGACTTACCTCTTTTTCGTCCTGCTGCACTATAATTCTTATTTATTTACCATTTGCACTCTTATGTGTTTATGTTTATAGTACAGTATTGCATAACAAATTACACCATAACCATAAACTTACTATTTCATTTCATTTATTTGCTACTTGCACTACAGTCTCTTTACCGGTACTCTGATTGAGTTGAACGGAACGAACTCAAAAAGTGCAAATTGATTTCCTTTTGTTGCTTTTATATAAACGTATATAGACAAATCATTCTGTTCCTATTCGCAGCTCCTCCTGTACTGAAGCGCTTTGCTCCAGTAAAGCATTAAATACATTTGCTACAGCTGACTGACTTCTTCATTCGTTAACGGAAGAAACAAAAGGTGAGCAAAATACACCAAAAATGTTAAAATTTGCCTAAAAGATGAACTCGTGTGCACAAGTTTTTACTTTAGTTGTTTCTGGACTGGTTTGGTTTTATAAAGTCTGTTAAAATCACAGTGTTCAGAGTCAAAACTCTTAGAGATGAAACACTGCATAATCGCCATCATCTTCAATCATCCAATCACCACCTCCAAGACAATCAATCATCAGAGAGAAAAAAAGTACCCCACTGGGAATGCTATGAAGTGACCTTTCTCTTCACGATGTCATGTTCTCGATCGCAGCAGGAGCCAGACTTCGACAATAAAGTTAGTTTCCTCTTTTATATGAAGCACAGATCTGTCTCAGGTGAGAGACGCCGCTGTGGGGCGTCTGTCTGACTGTAGAGCGTAAATATAAAAACACTCCTGATCCTGTGCCGCTTTGATTATCTTTGATTTGAATAAGTAATGCACATTTTCTTTGCTTTTGGACTTCATACAATTCAAAAATAAAGAGAATGATGACACTGGATTGGTCTGAGGTTGTGTATGAAACTAGTATGAGGGGAAAAAATAAATGATTGATGAAAAGTGTATACAGAGGAACAGAAGTGAAAAACAAAAGAATATACTGTTGTGCTGGTATCCACTTTGGTGAATCTGGAATCTATCCTTCTCTTTCCAGGAAAACTGAATACAAGGTGGGAATGTTTTACAGATGCACACGTTCACACAGCAAACTAGTCGATCCACCTACTTGTCCAGGAGGCGGTAAGACTACCCACAATGCCACCCTGTATCACCATTACCATTGGGAATGCGGGCATGAGAAATACATTCATTTCTAAATACATCCCAATAACTTGCTCCTTACATCGATGCTGAGGTCATTATAGCTCATGGTTGTTGAGCTCATGGAATAAAAGATTGTAAACTTTAAAAGTTTTCTTTGTAAGATGATAGAATCCTTGGCGCTGATGTTCAGGCAGTCATTGTTGTTATGTGTGACTGGAGCGCTGTGTCCGGCACCGGGCTATTTGTGGCTTTTGTGAAGCTATAAATAGAAGCCTAAAGGGCTCTGCAGTTATCTGGATAGCAAGAGGCTCCAGCTTATTTTGCAGTTGAGAAGTGAGTGTGGGGCAATGTGGACACGGTAACAGACGTTCAAACAAACTCTAGCAACACAAGCGAGAGCATGGCCTTGGAGCAGCCACGCAGTGTCTTTGGAAAGGTGAGTGCAGTGACATTCAGGCTAGAAACATTAACCAGTCAACTTGGTCATCACACTGTTTAGATGTCAGTTGGGTTTATTGATTGTTTTCGATATCAGTGACCTTCTGTACACTAAATTGCTCTTGACCGAGCTCAGGCCTGGGATGTGCCGAATAGAGAGTCTGGAGAAGGAGTATACGAGGAGTTTAGAGAATACATGATTTCAGAAGAATAATACAGTGTATTTACAGATACTCTGTATATAGCATGGAGTGTACAGTATCAACACAGAAGGTATTTTCCACAGAACAGGACATGACTTTCAGCGTAACAAAAAAAGAAATGTTTGCGTCTTGCTGTCTAACGGTCCCATAAAAGGTTTCTTTAATAAGTTTTACTTATAGTTTTAAATGATGTTAATACCTGTTTTTAAAATTGTGAAGTAACGTAACAAACAACAAACCAAACCACCATTTTTGAAAAGTAAAATAAGTTTAATCGTGAAATTTGCAATCGCATTTTTTCATCCTCCATTTGTATTGTTTGTATTGGCTGCTGAAATATGAGAGACGTTTTGGCATCCATGAATGCATGATATCCCCAAACAGGAAGTTGCACATCTAGAGCCCGTCAAAAGTTTGGAAACACAGCTTTGATGTTTTTTAAGAGAAACATGCAAGTTCCTTCTGATTACTGTATATACAACAATCCAGGTTTAATGCTACAAATTTTGCATACTGTCCCCTCAGGCAATACGTCTTTGCTGAAATACATGTAGCTCTTTCACCTTCCATTTCACGTGTTTGTATTGGAAGAACATGTGAACTCATAACATGTACGTTAAATAGTGAAAGGACCCAACATGGCTACTATTCCATACATCAACACCAAGCAATTCCTTCTAGACTGCGTCTCGTTGAAACAGCAAGACGATGATCCGCTCTGCTCTGGGATGAACTGGATCACAAGAATGAAATCTCCAACTAATGAAAATATCTTTGGCAAGTTTTACAAGAGGCAGGACAAATTATTTCAGCTGAATGTCTGGGGAAACGAACTGTATGGATGCCGAGAGTGTGTCAAGATGTTCTTCATGTCAGGGGAGCACTTTTTTTACAAAAGACAAAGGAAAATCTTGTTTGGACAAAATAAATCAATCAAAGTTTGTTGCATATAATCTAAAGGGACATGCATTAAAAACAAAAGATTTTGACAGGCTCTGTAAATGGAAGCTGAAGATTCATGGCTGGATTTAGAAATGAGTTGAACACTCTGAGTGAGAAATCGAACTCTCAAAGTCTGCATTTTCTTATCAGAAAAATCCGCGGTCTCAGTGCTGCTGTAGGAAATTGAGAATCATGATTATCGATTATTGTTCTATATATTAAGGTTGAAGTGCAAACTGGCCTTGTAGAAAGAAGGTCCTGAGAGTATACTTTCTATATTACTCAGAAGTAATAGTGGGAACTTTTTTCTTGCTAAAGCTCTAGCAAACGTTTGGTTCGATTTTCCTCCAAACTGTTGCTGTTTTTTTCGATTCTTCTTGTCTCCATTCACAAAACATTCGTCTGTTTTGTTTTTTTTGCATGTGTTTAGATTGTGCTTATTGTGAACGGTATAAACAAACTCTTTATGAAGCTTTGGTTGCAGTTGCTACTTGTATAGGCATGGAGTAATGAGGCATCGTAATTGGCAATTAAGGTTTTACTGACCTATTCATTACGGTCTCTAAAATCAACATACTAATGAGAAAGTCCACTTAACACTCACTCTGTGTGTCTGATCAGAATCATTTTGAGGACAAGATCAGGTTGCTTTTGACTTAGAAAGCAGTTGTATGAAGATGTCATGCTGCTCTGTTGGTGATTATCCCAGTTTGTTGTGTTGTCTTCAATAGTTCAAGCTTAGCAGCGGGACCATGTGGGAAAAGGAAGTAATATCCTGCTGCACTTTTGTGAAGGTTATCTGCTGTGCATAACAAAAAAACCTTAGCAGGAATTAGGTGCAACAAACCTTTTTTCCTTTTAAACAACACTTTATTGCTAGAGGAAGAACCTTTGGCATTTTAGAGTGCTGCAGTTACGTTATTCTGCATACAGTAACTACTGTACTACATAGTTATAAAAAGTCTCGGGTGAGTCACTTATCAAGCATGTGTGTGCAGTCATCAGCAAAAGGTCACAACCAGACAGTATACAAACAGCGGACTGAGTAAAATAGACCTTTGCCCGCTTGAAATTAAAGCTACGGCAGTGATATGAGCCCTAATATAGATGCGGTTATTAAATCTCACGCACAGAAGGCAGAGTGAAAGCGAGATACAGAGCTCGACTGGCAAGTACAAAGTGTCTTCTGGAACTTTCCTTAGCTTGGACTTGTTTACTTGTGACTCATTAGGTTTCTGTGGTTACAATGTAAATAAAATAGGGTCAACGTAGAGGTTATGTTTACAGGCAACACAAACAGACAGTGAATAATTAAATATACCGGGCAACAGCAATTACAATAAAACTGATACCGTTCCTCTGGTGGATGATATTTCTCTCTGTGTATATATATATATATATATATATATATATATATATATATATATATATATATATATATATATATATATATATATACATAAAAGAAGTTACCCTCCTTCACAGCTCCTGGACTTTGAACCTAATATCAGTGGTCTCATGACTCTAAATTCCCCAAAACGCCCCAAAAGTCTGATCAAGTAACAAATAATGTTCCTGGTGCACTGGTACACAACCTCAGTGATGTATGCTGGGGTCATTGGTGTTTCGGGTCATTTAGCATCACACACACTCATCCAGGTGTCTCAGCCAGGATTGATCAGAAGGCCCAGAAGGCTTGAAACAATTCCTATCTATCTATCTATCTATCTATCTATCTATCTATCTATCTATCTATCTATCTATCTATCTATCTATCTATCTATCTATCTATCTATCTATCTATCTATCTATCTATCTATCATCTATCTATCTATCTATCTATCTATCTATCTATCTATCTATCCATCCATCCATCCATCCATCCATCCATCCATCCATTATGATAGTTTGCTTTGAAAAAAAGGATATTTTTGCTCTAGACAATTAAAAGGATCTTACTTATGCACTTGCATTCACAGTCGTCACAGCATCTTAATTTACTTGAATGCCTATGAGAGGTTTTAAACCAATCTTCTTCTTGAAGACCATCAACAAAACAAAGACTGTTCTGATGAAGGAATGGGGTTCATCCAGGGCCTTGGTAAATTTGTTCTATTGTGCAGTGTTAAGTGTTTTGTGCTGGTTAGTGGCAGCCTATAAAAAGACATTATATTGACAGAGAATACATGCAACAGGAAATATATAAAAAAAAAATATATAAAAATTATTATTATGAAAATATATATAAAATATGAAATTATATAAAAATAATAATAATAATAATAATAAATATATATATATAATATAATAATACTATATATATATATATATATATATATATATATATATATATATATATATATATATATATATATTGCTCTATAATTAATGGTTGCTGGTTGCCAGCATGTGCATGTGTGTATGTGTGTCTAGTTGTGCCTGGGGAAATGTGTTTGTGTGGAAGTGTGTTTGTGGGGAAGTGTGTTTGGTGTGTTTGTGGGGGAGTGTGTATTATGTATGGATCGTTTGGTATGGCACTAGGGATCAGATCTCAATGTACTTGCTTTTCCCAGTGAGAATGTTTTTAATAGAGGCTGATATTTAAAAAAAAATCCTATATACATATATACAGTATAATCCCTAGATCATTTTTTCCACTGGAACTTTCCGGATTTTTGAGGGGATCGTTTTTTTTTCCTTGGCGATGATTAATGCTGTAAATAAAGCTGTAAATATATTGATCACTGATGTGCCTGAACAGATAACATGCAGGACAGATAACAGAATGAGAACAGGTTGCTCACTTCATGGCAGAATTGTGTAATGATTGTGTATTATCTCACACGGCTCATGTGGATGTAATTAAGTGCGGTGTTTTACGGGGCAGTGTGAACAGATTTTAGAGCCAATGTCCCATTTTTAACAGCTTATTGTCTGCATGTTTTAGACGACTATTACTAGAGGTCTTGTGGAAATTGTTGTTACAGAGACGGCTATTTCTCCCATCGTCTGCTTCGTTTGGTTATTGTTTAAATCTGGTTTAGACATTATGAGCGTGAGATCCTCGAAACACACGTGCGAGTGGTCTTAATAGCCGAGCTACTCATTGGGAACACTTTACAAAACCAGCACATAAATGATTCATTCACAAATGAAGTATACGCTCTTGTTGTCTTGTCCAGCTGCCAATACAAGCGTATTAACCGTGTGTGTGCTTTTCTGGTTTTGGTTTATTTTATATTCATGTTTCTGCATGTTTATCACCTGACCTTGAGCCTGAGTTACACTTTTCTTTGTCTTTGTCTTCATTAAAGCTGTCTAACTGCAATTGCATCCATCTGAACCATCATTACATGACAAATGGACAATTACCAGACAAAAGGATTGTCTGAAGCGATTTACTATCATCAAAATATAACCTCGTGTCAAATACCGGCTGCTTTTTATACGCCATTTGGCAAAATGTCAAATTTTAGGCTTTGACACGTGTCTTTGGAAATTCTCATTTTTGTGTGCTAATTAACACACGTCTTCATGGCATGGAAATCACAGGGCATCAGAAACATTCCTTACAGGTTCTGTTGACATGTTGTGTCACATGGATGCAATTTTTTCCCCTTTTTTCTTTTTTTAAAGAAAGCTCTCGTCTGGGGATTGTTTCATATTCTGTGCATGACAATTTTCATTCCTTTATTCTTTACCTCACTTATGTAACAAAGGAATGAACTTGTGACTTTGCTTGATTTGAGAAACAGAATAAAATCAGGTCTAAAAATCATTTTTTTGAAACATTTTCACCTTTTTCTGAAGTTTCTAAGAATCACGTCTGACATTTAAAAATGCTAAGAAAATTATCTTAGTTCAAAGAAAAATTGGAATGTTGCCAACTTTTGACATTTTAGCATTGATTAAAGTCCAGCGCGTGATTTTTCTGTTCGGTTCCGCCCACTTCCGCGAACTACAGAATAATAACAGACTTAAAATATTAACCTGATAGTAAAATAGCTAATATTTTCGCGATGCTAAAGTAAATCACCACACATGACCAACGTTTTTATTTAATTTTTATTAGCCTTAAAAACTTTTAAACAACTTTCAGATATAACATTATAACTAGCGGAAATCACGCTAAATTTCGCTCGCGGCGAAGGTAAAACTGACCGCTTTGGGTCCCATTAATACATTTTGGTTCTTGTGTATGTTTTATATATAAAACACAGAAGATCAATTCTATGTATTATTATTACTATATATTATTTATATCGTCCTGTTCCAACACATGTGGTAACTGAGCTGAAATCAGTGCTTGACTACGTTTCCCATCAGCCACTGCACCTCACCAGGTCATGTCACTTGAGTGTTTGCACATGTGGGATAATGAGAACAAGCATTTAAGTCACGGTTTTCATCTTTACTTAGTTTTTCAAGTTCCTGCTTGTCTTTCTTGCCTCAAGCTCCTGTTATTAAGTAAATAATCCCAGTCTTTATATCTAATGAGGGTTTTAGCACCATTTGCAAGTGAGATTTGTTTTGCTGGAAAAGAAACATAATTGAGAATTGATATTGTTTTTGCAGAAATCCTTTTAATCCCTTAAATCACCCGACTGCCCTCTTATTTAATTATATAGATCTTCTAGTCTACACTCGTATGTGTGAATCTTTAAACTATAGTGTGTATAAAAATAAATATTTAATCTCATGTAAAAAAAAAAAAGGATTTGCTACACATAATGCTGATTATATTAATTATGAGATGTTACATGTGCAATGATTCATCCGCTGTCTGATTCACAGATAAATAATGGTATCAGTTATAATAATTCACTGACATGTTTTTAGTTGTTTGGTGAAATTGGCTGTTTATGCAGAAACCCTGAGATGTCCCAAGCTCTTAGCTTCTTCTTCCATGTCAGGGGAAAAATAACCTTCATTTTGACAACAAAAGGAATAATAAGGGAGAGAGACCTGACTTACGTCCAACCAGACTTGCTGTAGATTTGAGGAAATGTACTGTACTGCTTAGTATTAAATATTTTATTTCCACATAATATGATTTAATCCAGAAGTGGATTTTTTTTCTTTTTGATATGCAGTAAAATGGAAATAAATTCATATATTAATATGGACACTTTCAACAAAAGAAATAATGGTCACAAATGAAATACTTTTTTATCTTTTGCATGCCAAATGTGATAATTTGGTTATATTCAGTTTCAGGGTGGTTGAGAAGTTTCCAGAATTTTTATCTAAACTGTTAGGACTAAATTAAAAAACGAACAAAAACAAACGATATTAACTCTGTGTTAACTGCAAGGTTATAAAAGGTCAGAGATTCACAGGTTTACATTTAATGTCCGTGTAAAAACTCTGTCAGTGCACTTATGTCATTAATATCTCCAGGCAGAAGGTTTTTCTCCAGAACAGCTCGGCAGTCTGGAGATTTTATTGTGCCCTGAGCAGATTCAATGTGTCACAGTATTATTATTATATTAATATAATTAAACTTCATTTTTGTATCTGTGAACATGCTGCACAAGTGCCTTCCCAGAAAGCTCCAGTTCTGCCTTATCTATAATTAGTTTGAAATGTCACTATAATACACACACTAAATTGCCAAAAGTTTTGACTGTGATGATATCAAGAGTCTGATTATACAGTAAATCATTAAGAACAATACAAAACACATAAGAGTGAGGAATACCACGAGCACCACCGTGTGTGATTATGATTACAGTCTTATACAGTCAGTTGACGTTATAGAACCAGGAGCTACTGAGCAACTCATAAAATATCTCAACATCTGAGATCATCATAGATCCAACACCAACTCATCCATGGCAGATTCTTTAAATGTTTAAAGAGTTCCAATGTCAAAACTTTACATGAATTGGAATTCAAATGTCGCTGGTACATCTCTAGATGGTTCAGGATGCTTGCGGGTTTGGGATCTACTCTTTGAAGGTCCATAATCTTCATGAGGTGGGACGCGACTGGAGCTGGTGCAACCTCGGGATGTGTGGAAAAAGAGAAGCAGTGGAGAGGAATTAGCGTAGCTGTTTGATCAGATGTACTGGAGCACAAGGTTATGATGTGTGATGTGTTGGACTCGCTAAGAAGATACGCTTTTAATCTGCACTTAAACTGTGTGTCTGAGCTCTGAACACTATTCCAAAGAGTAGGAGCGAATACACGAATGCTGCTATTGCCATTATTAGACATCTACTCATGAACAATAAAAACATTTCTCGACTCAGTATAACAGTGATGTCATACATCGTACATGACAATAATTCACTGGTTTTTTAATTCAGTGGGTTGGTTATTGGCATGTGTGATTGGATGATCAAGATGTCTACACTCGGTGTCACGGCATTATGCAAAAACATCCGACATATAAAAAATAACGAGTGGATATTAATGAACACTGCACCACATTAGCATTATTCATATACACATACTTGAGCCAAAGGATGTTGTCTGTCTTATAGTGTTTGACAGGATATTCATGACGTCCTAAAAATATGCATTTTCTACCCATTTGTGTTACATTATTATTACGCAACCCTATGAAATAAAGTTTTTTCATGAAGGTGGTTGCTAACAAGCAAAGTGTTCGATAAAGTGTCACTTATTTAATGCCTAAACTAGTTGCATTGACTTGCATTGCATTGACAAATGACATCTCACAGTTCCTCCTTCAGTAAAAAAAAGAGACGGGATTCTGGATTCAAATTGCGTGAAGATGCTCGAGTTCTCTTGCGCCTCCTCGGCGACATGAATGAATGAATGAAATCTCACCACGCATGATGGAACATCACCGTTTCAATAAAAAGCGTCAGTCAAATTCACAAACTCTCCATGAACCAACCAAATCGTTCCTGCACCAAACATCACACCATCACCTCCATGCTGGCATTTCGGTCTCCGAAGTGTCTGAGCAGAATCTCATGGTGTCCGTGTCGGCTCGAGTGTCCGCTGTCATTAAAAAGACTCAAGTTGTTTTCAGTAATATAATTAATTATATATTTCATTGTATTTCATCATCCATTTTTTTTTTTTTTATATCCCTTTTCACATTGAGTCTCTCTTATAATAAGCTCCAATCTTCTGGGAAGATGTTCCACTCAATTTTGTGAAGATTTGTAGAGATTTAGTTATCCACAAGGGTGTTAGTAAAGTCAGGTACTGGTGTAGGTGAGAAGGTGAGGAGGTCTGGTGTGCGGCCAGCGTTCACATTCTTATATTCAATAGTGATGGCGCTCTATAGATCTTCCACTCCAACTTCCCCATGTAAAGCAGATCTTCATGGAGCTGGCTTTATGCACAGGCACATTGTCATGCTGGAACAGGTTTGGAGTGGAGCAGGTTCAGTTGTGGACCTCTAAATTTGTGGTGAACTTGTTTGGTGGTGGTCTAAAGGAGAACCTGTCCTTGAGGGATCTAGTGTACAGTATGATTCTGATACACAGCAGTTATTTCACACCTTTTAAGCCTGGCTATTGATTTTGCATTTGCTGAGATCGTATTTTTTATTAAAACGCTCATTTTCCGTGTGAACGTTTTCCGTCGATGCCATTTGAGAACTCGGTGTCGTACTGTAATTAAAATAATCTGAATTTCCAGCGTTTCCACGATTCTTCAATTGCTCGTAGTAATGAAGTGCGTCTGCGACGAGTCTTCGAAAACACAAAACCCCTGATTCCTGTTCTGCTGCCTGTACAAAGGTAAACTAAGCCTGAGAACCTGCAGCGTTTAGCAGATCATCTTCACTCTGTGGTTTTCAGGGAGAAACATTTTAGTCTATACAGTATGTCATTTCATTAAACCTTTTGTGTCCATTGTATGGCACAGTGTAAAGTGTGAGCATGAAAATTTTGTTTATTTAAAATGGACTGATATCCTTATGATTATCTTTTTTTTTTGAAGGTCTCCATTGTCTTTGCAACCAAGCTCAAGTCGTTCTCCCTCCTGCCCATCCTGAAAAAACTGCCTGCTGAGAACAGGGTGAAATCAGTATCGAGTAATCTCAGTAAGGTAATTATTATCCAGGATTATACAGCTCATAAAGGATTTTCTTGCCAATGCACGCATCCGCTCTCAGACTTTTGCGGGTATTGCATTTAAAGCAAAAGTGCTCAGACAATCACACGTATGCATGCAAACATCTCAGTTTATTTACACCTGATACTTTATAATGAGGTTATATTTGGCGTATAATCAGTGCATAACCTGATCTGAAGAGTAGAAAATGCCCAATTCCTTCACAAATCCTTTAAACCACACTAACTAGAACGGGAACACACGAAAACAGTGCACGATTTTTACTTTGTTCAATTTTCTCAAAACGTCGATCATTGTCGAGTTGAGTTGAAGGTGAAACGAGGCAGCCGTGACCTAATGAGTTGAAGTATTAAACAAAAATATTGATAAAATATTACATTTATTAAGCAGTGGATCTTCAGAGTGTCCATGGCTTGTATTGTTATTACACCCACAATACACTACTATTACAACAGCTATTTTATAGTCATATCTGCAGCTGTCCTGCGTATGTTCATCACTTAGACTTCATGTTCTGAATACTGAACTGCAGTTGAGCAGCAAAACCGTTATTTGTCTATAAGTTTGTTGTGAAAGTAAACATTCACAGCACATATTTTAAAACTTCAGCTCTGTATTAGGATAAATAAAATCTAGTTTATAGTTGAACAACACACAGGATTGCAGTTAAAATGTCTGGAGGTTTTTTTTCTCCAAATAACCCATCCATTTCTACTTTATAAATATGTCCAAGGTTAATCGTAATGTTTTTCTGTCCAGCTCCTGAAGGTTTATCCACAAAATACAACACAAAAAAACCCCCAACTTTAGCTACTTTTACATTTCCAACCAAAACTTTTTGTATCAATTATTTGGGATTGTTGGAGTACTGAGATTTGCTGAGATTTTACTTTTTACATCACTAAGAAACATATTCTGTACACATGGCAGGCTTTAGGAGACAATGGGGCTGCAGCTGGAAAAACAGCAAATGAAGGTATTCACAAGGCTGAAGTTGTGTACATTAGTGACATGGAGTTCCAAGACATCACCAAGCATTCTGAACCTCAGGTGAGCAATAACTCAGAGGGTATACAGTCCCAGAAAGTGTCTACACTGTCACCATTATAAATTGCGTATTTAGTTCATGTGAAACTGCAAGCGGTACGAGTGCGAGTATGAACACTCAATGTGTTTAATAATGGAAAATAAATATTAAACAAATGATTTAATGCAATGCCAGTGTTTAGTAGTAAAATAAATGTTGAAAAATATTTTAAACAAACAAATTACTGTTAATTTTAATGATATATGTATCTCTTTTTTGCAGCAGAAATATAATACCAAGCCAGCTGTTTCCCCATTACCTGCCCCAGATGTGGCTCATGCAGAAATAGGATGCACAAGTCCAAAGCCTTACTCTGACCCCCTGGATACAGCTGCTAATAAGCCTCCAAAGATCCCTCAGCTAGAGTGCCACAACACTGAATCTGAACTCAGGTCTGGGCAGTTTTTAAACACCGAGGCTCAAAGAGAGGATGAGGTCCTGAGCCCGGTCAGCTCTGTGGACCTTTTTACATCTCCTTTCTCTTCTAAAGAGTCCATCCTCCCTGAAGGCTGGGAGCATGAAACATCCTGGTCTGCCGTCCAGATGCTATCTCCGAGCGGTTCCATCTCGCCTTGTTCGTCTGTAAGATCAGGGACTTTTACCTCATCAGTGATGAGAATCAAATGCCATAAACTTGCCCCGGGATCCAGCCTCATGCAGATGCCACTTACCTCCTGTCAGACACTTGGTTGCAAAAAACATATCACCTCATCATGCCCCTTGTCCACCCGTGCCCGACATAGACCCCCACCAACACAGCTATCACTGTTAACAGCTATCTTAAGAAAGGGACGTTTGCCGATTCTTTCTCCCTCCTTGCAGAGGCCCTACTCTCCTTGTTGGCCCATTAGCCCAGTCAACATATCCTCCTGCACAGCATGTTCAGCAGCTTCAGCTGTCACTCCCATGGTGAACTTACCAGCAAAGTCTTGTGTGTCTAAAAGCATGACTTGTACAGAGCCCAGCTGCAAACTACAACCAAAACCCCCAGGTTTAATCACTAAGACTGGGTCTGTGCCACCCAAGGACCAGAACACGCAAAATCTCTCTTCAACAGCAATTGACACACCAGATGCAACCCGCTCCAACGTTCATGTATCCAGAAGTGATATTAAATCACCACATAAAAGATGCTCTTTGACGTTGTTAAATCCTTCTAAGCTCTCTCCAGAACACCTATACAAACAACCCCATAAAGAAATCCACGTCTCCACAGACCGCAGCTTCTTGCTTGATTCATCTTCCATTGACCATTTTTCTGCTGAATCCAAGTTTGACTCCCAAATCGAAGGAAATAGACACAAATCAAATGAAACCCCCTCTCCTATTGTACGAAATATAAAACCTCATCAGACATCACCTGCCGATTTTAAGCCTGCGCTGATCTCACACGAACAATCTCTCACTCCTGATCAAAATCGAATCCAACAGGCTCAAGAAGTCATGACATCTGCAATCCCAGAATACACCGATATTAAACCAGGTTTTTATTCGCGAAACGACAGAAAAATCTTCTACAAAACAGAAAAAATTCATGCACCAGCTTTTCAACATTCTCCTTCCCCAAGGGCTGCTGGTTTCACCCATCTCACCATCACACCTTCTGTATCTCCTGTCTCTTCTTCACCAAGAGCTGCTGGTTTCACCCATCTCACCATCACACCTTCTGTATCCCCTGTCTCTCCTTCACCAAGAGCTGCTGGTTTCACCCATCTCACCATCACACCTTCTGTATCTCCTGTCCCTCCTTCACCAAGACCTGGATCCTGCATTTCAACATCAGAAGGCTACACGTTGTCTCAATCTCCAGCAATTTCCTATCATCACCGCTCCCCTTCGCCATCTTACTCTCTCCGCTCCTCCCCAGTTTCATCCCTAAGGGAAAGTTCTCCAGACTGTACAGACAGGGGGAGTAAAAAGGTAAGTAACCAAAAACACACACATGTTCTTTCACACATGCATTATTTGGATACATTAACAACATCCTTCTTGAAGATCCCCACACTGCTAAGAAACATGATATCCATTAACAGGAAAAGCAGATTTATACAGCGATCAGACATGACATTATGACATTATAACATTATCAGTGGTGAAGTGAAGATCACTGATGATCTTCATCATGGCACCTGTTAGTGGGTGGATTTATTTATTAGGCAGCAGGTGAACATTTCGTCCCCAAACTTGATGTTAGAAGCAGGAACAATTGGCGAGCGTAAGCATATGAGCGAGTTTGCCAAATTGTGACGTCTAGACGTCTGGGTCAGAGCATCTCCAAACCTACAGCTCTTGTGGGATGTTCCTGGTCTGCAGTGGTCAGAATTTATCAAAAGTGCTCCAAGGAAGGAACAGTGTTAAAGGTTGGTCCGTGTGGTCTGATCCAACAGACGAACTCCTGTAGCTCAAACTGCTGAAGAACTTCATGCTGTTGATGCTCGATGGGTCACGACTGTTTTAGCAGCAAAAGGGGGCCAACACAATATTAAGCAGGTGGTCATGATGTTATTCCTGATCGGTGTATATCATTGCCTGAATGTTCATTTTAGTGCAGCCGAGTCATTTTATTCCTGTGTGAACTTCACATTTAATTTATTTCCTGTTATATCTACCCAATAATTCCCTTCTAACAGCCGCATAAGATCAAGTCTACCTACAAAGCTTTTGCTGCTATTCCAACCAATACACTCCTTCTGGAACAGCAGGTGAGATACTTCATAAATACACTATTATATATGTTTTAATCATATCATATTAAACCATCGACAGACTTTAAATGACAATTTACAACCAATTGGATACAACAAATGAAATGGTAAATTTATTCTTTGTTATGAAGGCAATTGATGACGAGGTTAATAAAAATAACACTTCCCTCGACCCGAGTGACAGTTTTGCCTGGGAGGATCCTCATTCTCAGGTATATTCTGTAAATATTATTTGAATTTCTAAAAATGTGAATATTCAAAGTCTGTATGTGAGCTGTACGTCTTGCATGTAGATGTGCAGCCCTGCTCAGCTTCGTCAGCAGTCCAAAGAGCTGTATGAGGTGATTGATGAGGTGTTAAAGGACACGGTCCGAACAGTAAGTTTATCGTTCATTTGTAACGTTTCTGAGCTCAAATACTAACATTTTAATACACATTTTTCACACAATTAAATATTTTCTACATTTTCAGAGTCCATCAAACCCTGCTAACCAACTGGCAGTGCCATCCGAGACAACAAGGGTATGTAATTAAGCTGTGCCTGAGCAGCGTTCATAATTATACACAGTATTTTACACTCTACAGTGTAATTAAACCCAGCAGGTTTAATATAATCTGAATATTTATATGATTACAAATTTTAACAAATAACTGGGCATTTATTTAAACCAATAAAAAGGGTAAAATACAATATATGAATGAGAATAGATAAAGGAAATATCATCTTATATACAAAGTATTCTATAATACAGTTTCCTTTTCCTCCTGCTTACAGAAGCCAACACCATCACCACCACCTCCAAGATCTTTAGGACGAGAAACGAAATACGTACGTTTCTGTTTAAAACATGCATGACTTTGCTTTAGTGTGAAGGTGACTATAAGTTGTGAAAACAGATGTCACATGTAACTTTGGGGCTTTGGGATTGGTGCATTTCATCAGGATACTTTCCTATACATGTTCACTAAGTAATATAAATTCCATTGCAACATGACCTTCTAAATGTATATCTTTCTGAATAACAAGTGTCCAAACTTTTTGGTTAATTTTGCACATGATGTTTGATAAACATTTGATCTAATGATTAATTCCTGGTACTGTAGTCTACTGTAGAGAATATATTGAAGAATGTTTTACTGGTCTTTCATCATGGAACCTCAATTGATTGCTTGAATGAAAAGCACAACTGTTTTGGCTAAAAAAAGACTGGTATCTGATTGGTGCAAAATTTTCCATTTGGAGACAACTGATCAATTAATCCGACAAGGTTCTGTGCCCAATAGTGTGAGCAGCAGTGGATACCAAAGCCTCTTGTTTGATGGATTCCATATCACACCTTCCCATCCACAGTAACAGCTGTCTGATGTGTTACTATAACCCTAGAGCTCCACAGACCTCCCCTGCCTCTTGGGGCACCACTCTGCTGCCACAGTTAGTCAGGAAGGATCCCCACTAAGGGTCTATAATGGGCACAGCCTCTATACAAACCCCTTTGGGGGGAAAAGCGTTGCCTCTGCAGCAAATTCTAACTTGGTGCCATCGTGCTGAGCTGAAGTGGAATCTCTGTCCATGGTACTTGGGTTTTAGCTACATATGTTGACTTCTGGATCTTTTCCTGAAATCAGACGAAGAACTAATTGTTTTTAGAGCAACATAAATGATTGACATATAAATGTGTAGATGTGAACAGTAACTACATGTTGTCTTACTGTAATTTGGAGACATGTTCACTATGTGCCATAATGAGAATGGAACACGTGCATTTGATTGTCACCATCATCTGCACAGAAGTGTGCGAAATAGCATCAAAAACAACCAAGCTTTAATCCATCGCTTTTTTGCCTCCTTTTCTAATTTAAGGGGAAAAAAGACTGTCAAGTGCAAAATAACAACTTGAAATGAACTGACCGCTAATGTTTTTTTTTTCCATTCTGTGCTGCTAGTTTGCTCATTTAATCAGTACTTGTTTGTCACTGGATGAATCATGAATATGCAAATGTGCACAGATGGCTTCTTTTATTTCAGAGATCTGTTCAAACTAATGAAAGACAGGAGTCAGTTACCAACATGAAGGGGCATAAACTCTGGTTTGTAATGTGAAGTGTGATAACAGAATGCAGATATCAATGACTGTAATGAGTAAAATGTAGCTAATGATATTTCATACAAGGTTTTATAAAGCAGTGTTTTGCATATTCTTTCATGACATTGTTCATGAGATAAAGCTGCAAAGCTACAAACAGATAAATATTCAACAAAATTGGAATTCAAGGTGTGTATAGGAACTGGGGAATCTCATGGACAAAACATTATGGAGGCAGCTGTTTGTCAGGTAAGAATAAAATGGTCTTAAATGAACCTCATGGGACAAATGTTCATTAACATGGGATCATGGATCACTGTGATATAGTGATATAGTGGTGTTCAGTCCAGGGGGTATTCCCACCTTGTATGCTCTTTATCCATCATGACCCATGTGTTGACTATAAATCACTGGATATTAAATATTGGATAACTAGTGGTATAGAAACTGGTTTTCTAACTACATTTGATTCCCAAAAGGTAATGAATGTTAAACTGTGTTAAACTGAGCAAGAAGAGAAAAAACAACCGAACACCTGCAGTATTTATCAACATTGTGATTTCCCAGGAGCACAAATTCTACATGGATAACAATAAATGTGACACAATCTTGTGTAAAAATGTGCATTGTTCCAAAAATTCAATCAGCAAGTGAAACCTAATTAAAGTCACTCCAGAAGAAGCTCGCATAGCTGATTGTTCATGTTTTTTTCAGTAATATGGTGTTTTGGCTCAGTTAGAGCATCTCAGAGGCAATCAATAATTTACACCAAAACAAGTCTACTGGAGTGTATTTTGTTTTTTTTAGCCAGTTGAGAAAGAGTTGGTTTATTCCTGTCCTTTTCAAAATTTATAAATAATGATCAGTCTTGCACATTAACTATATTGTAGGTTTTATTCAAATAAACAACTTATCAACTAAACATATGGCGTGTGCCCTCATTCTCCTAGGCTCATTTCCACCACCAGTCTCCTACACCTGCTGAGAAAACACTGGTACGTCTTTCTTTTTTCTGTTTTCACCAAATTTTGAAAGAGGGTTGCAATATACGGCTTCTTTGTACAGTATACTAAGACCTGATTAATGAACAATGCAGTAAAGAGCTAACTATGAAAAGGAGAAACTCAGAAACCAACCAAATGACTGAATTTATTCAAGAGCTCTCTAAATACCTCGAGAGTGAACCCCGAATACAAAACTAATTGGAATAAGGAAATAATAAAATAATAAAAGAAAATAGCAGAAAACCCATTGCGGCATTGTTAATCCTTTAAGGAGTGTTATTCAAACAAAACTAAACAAAACCAAGAATCCGATTAGGCTAAAAAATATAAATAAATCCAAATGGTGAAATACAATGGAATTACATTTCCAGGCTAATTGGTGCTTCTTTGATCTTGTATATTGTGTAACTGGTATATAATATAATCATCGATGACACACGTGTCAAAACTAGTAAACATGATTTTTCAAAGCAGGACCTCGAATTGATATGTGGGATTATTTCTAATGAAAAATATCCTGACTCACTAAAGTAAAACTTTCTATGTTCATTATTCCAGACAAAACCTGGGGTTATAACAGCGGTCATGGTTAATCCTAAATTACAAGATGACAGAGAGAGAAGATGTTTTTCAAATTCTTATCAAAGGCAGAAAGATTCTTCAAGGTTCTCCAGTGATCACCAGTCCCAGGTAGGAGGTGTATTTTGTTTTACCGGCTTTAAACTGTATCAACTGAAATGTGTTATTGTGATTCCAGAACATCAGTTACTTAAAAGATGGAAAAACCTAAAAAAAAATAAGTAAGTAAAATAATAATAATAATAATAATAATAATAATAATAATAATAATAATAATATAAATATAAGAATCCGAAATGAGGCTGTGCACGTGACTGACATTTTCTTTCATAGGGAATTTTTATCATTTTTCTGTACGAACCTTGAAATAATGATATACAGTATAATGATATGGAATGTTGGACCAGTGCCTTTATGGGTTGATTCTTAGGTTACTGCTTTCTTGCAACCTCCTTAGGTGTGTGTGTGTGTGTGTGTGTGTGTGTGTGTGTGGCAACCTGATTTATTATATCACTTGGTTTCTTCTTCTTCTTCTTCTTCTTTCGGCTGCTCCCATTAGTGGTCACCACACCCCCCTGTCCTCTACATCTGCCTCTTTCACACCAACTACCTGCATGTCTTCCCCCCCTTACCTCATCTCCAAAATGTCCTACATGTGCTGTCCCTCTAATAAACTCGTTTCTAATCCTGTCCATCGTCGTCACTCTTAATAAACATCTCAACATCTTCAGCTCTGCTACCTCCAGCTCCACCTCCTGTCTTTTACTCAATGCCACTGTCTCTAATCCATACAACATCTCAGGTCTCACCACAGTCCTATAAACTTTCCCTTTCACTCTCACAGATACTCTTCTATCACAAATCACTCCTGCTATCACTCTTCTCCACCCACTCCACCCTGCCTGCAATCTTTTCTTCACTTCTTTAACACACTCTCCATTACGTTGTTTAATTTTCTGTAATGGTACATTTCTGCATAATATTTATTTTTGCTGTTGCAACACAAGAACTTTCATCCATAACTTCAATATTTTAACTTTTTCATTTGGAAAAATTATTATTATTATTATTATTATTATTATTATTATTATTGTAACTTTACAACCAATTTCCTTTCAATAATTCCTCCTTAATGTATAAATGTAGAACCTCTGGACTCATTCATGCTGCACATTTCACCTTTTAGTTCAGGATTCAGGTCCAGCACTAAATCCTGGCTATGGACAAAAAACCCCAGGATTGCATCATGCTCAGGAACATGGCTGAATTTGCTTCCTTTTAAAAAACCTTTCTTTTCAGAATCGCTGTTGCTGTGTATAATTTTGCACAGTAACATTTCTGATTAAATTATAAAGTGTATAAAGTTTATAAAATAAAGTGCGCTTTAAAAATCACGATGAAGTTATCATCATGTTCAAAACTAAATGTCGACCCACCAAAAATGCTTTTACATAAAAGTCTGCATTTTCATCATAGTTGTTGTTTGAGGGGTTAAAAATCTTTTTTCCTTCTCTCTATCTTTCTCCATGCATTTTAAATGACTACTGACCACCTAATAGAAAAGCCCTGAGGTTTCTTGTGCCCATCACATGATGAGACCCAGAAAGGAAAGAGCTGTTCCAATTGCTTTTTATCAGCAGGCATGCAGCATCGCATCGCTGCAAGGGTTTTAATCCTCATCTTTCTCTGTCAAATTACCTGCGTACAATCTTAATATCTGTCATATTCCTTATAGTCAGATTGCATGGCCTTTAGATTTGCTTCTGTTTGATTCCTACACCAGATATTTTTGCCCATATATAAGACACATGTCACCATCAACCATCACTTTGTAGAAAAAAGCAACCATCTGATCCACTGGATCCTTCTCAACTTTGGATCTAGTGGCAAACAACATGGGTGATAACAGAGGGCACTTATAAAGACTGCAGTGTATGTGGACTGCTATTAATAAGAATTCTTCTGGGGACGCCTCTATATATTGATCTATCTATCTGTCTGTCTATCTATCTATCTATCTATCTATCTATCTATCTATCTATCTATCTATCTATCTATCTATCTATCTATCTATCTATCATCTATCTATCTATCTATCTATCTATCTATCTATCTATCTATCTATCTATCTATCTATCTATCTATCTATCTATCTATTCATCTATCTATCTATCTATCTATCTAGTTACTGTATACAAATCTATCTATCTATCTATCTATCTATCTATCTATCTATCTATCTATCTATCTATCTATCTATCTATCTATCTATCTATCTATCTATCTATCTATCTATCTATCTATCATCTATCTATCTATCTATCTATATCTATCTATCTATCTATCATTCATCTATCTATCTATCATCTATCTATCTATCTATCTATCTATCTATCTATCTATCTATCTATCTATCTATCTATCTATCTATCTATCTATCTATCTATCTATCATCATTAAACAATAATGCAAGTATATTTAGATGTGCATAAAAAGAAGGTACATTATAACAGAGTTATAACAGACCTAAAACACCAGAAATTTAGAAGTCAGAATCATCAAATTATTGTTTTTTATTGCAATTAATATACAGTAATTATATGCTTTGCTTTTTATACTTTACATCATACTTTACTTTACATATAGTACACAGTATCCTAACAGAATTATAGTTCACTGTATTGTTTTTTTTATTATTATTTAAATCTGATCAAAAACACATGCATGTGAACAGGTAAAGAATATTCGATTTTATTATTACATTTCTCTAAACTTTGCATCACACTGCGTCCCCTGAAGTCAGAGGTGCTTATCCTTTCAGTCAGATGTTATGTTATTCTGTCTGCTTTTAAGTCTGTTGGATCAGAACTTAGACGTCTCTCTTTCTCTCCTGGCGTATATCCAAACATCACATCCTTTGTTCTTTCTTCACTCAAACTTGGCATTCAACAAGTTCTACCCAATGGGACTTTTCAAAGGCAAATATACAGAGACAATTTTATATATATATATATAATATAGTTTGATAATACACTTTTCCCATAAGTCTGGATAAATGGGACTCTTCTCGATCTGGATTTTTCTCATTATTAAGAGCATCATGTTGTAATGTCACCCTCCAGGGAACTTCTATAATACAGAAGCTGGATGAAGTGCTTTGACTGACTCATGTGTCTACATAGTGGAGAAAACCCCCATAATTTAAACATATATCTTCAAAAGGGAATAAGGTCAAGGATCATTGCTGCTTCTGCTGCTGCATCTGATAAAGGAATCCGATTGTATGAAAGCCGTTTATCTCTCTTAGTGCTGTGTTAGTTGGCTGCTCTTAGTTAAAATTTGTTAAAGAATTAAATTTTTTTTACTGCACAGTGTTTTTGCAGGATTTCTGTCTATTCCGACCCTACTCACATCGCTTCTCTGAATATTGGACGCATACCCTATGCACACAGATGGAAACATTTGCATGTGTATATTTCCACTCCTTTACTGCACAATCTCAATAAAAAAATATTATAAAAGAGCAGAAAACAAGCTTGTGTTCTAGACACAATCAATTCACACATACGTACAAGGACACACATTGTATATGGACCTGGTGCAATATTTTGCCTCTGCTGCCTTATTTATGAATGATATATGTTTAAAAAAATCTTTACACTATATTTAATTTAATTAAATTCCATTTTAGTCGTGGTTTTAATCGTTTTACCTTCAGGATCTGATGCTCATCGAAATGTCAAACAGCACAGTAAATCTGCGGCTCGCTCTTAGTAATGTTCTACAATACAATTATATTTGACTCTTTTCCACATCAACAACTCTATTAAATAAACATTAATACATTTTGTATATTTGCAGAATCAAATGCATTCCTGTAACATGTTTGCTTCCATTCAGGATGTTTGTCAGAACAGTTTGAAAAAAAGATGTATAATTTGTTGAACTATGGTAATAGTGTCAGTAACATCTGATTATACAGTTACCAGTCGCATGATGCATCGCTCTCCTGTCTGAAAGCTATAGTCAAAAGTGAGTAAATAAATGCGTAAAATAAAAAAGAACATATTATTACATATATATAAAATATTCCTCCTGTATTTTGTATTGTTGAATGAGCAGCAAAGCAGACTTTGCCTTTGAACTGATCCTCAGTTTATTACACTTGGAGATAAAAGTTCTTGAATAGACAAACATCAGATGTTTACCATAATGGAATTACATAATGAACATTATATATGCAAAAGTACTGGGACGTCTGACTTCTCCAGCCATAAGTGGTTCCTCCCAAACTGTCAACACAAACATAGAGGCACATAGTCTTCAGATCAGTGGCAATGACTTCTTCCTTTTACTTGAACACGTAACCTACATCTGTGTGTGTGTGTGTGTGTGTGTGTGTGTGTGTGTGTGTGTGTGTGTGTGTGTGTGTGTATACTTTGAATCCACCATAACTCTTTGATAAAGTGTAAAGTGAAGATGAACAAATGAAATTTAAATAAATTACAAATCTAAAGGAACTACTTCCCCTCCCCATTAATTCACTTCCCTTAACAGCTGCACACTGATTGGGGTTCATTATGACGAGGTTAATTGCAATTTTTTCAAATAATTATATTTTATTAGCAGTATGTTAATGAATAATTTCCGTAGCCCATTTGTATCTTCACATCGCTCTCTGTGCTCTAATTATAGAATTGTCATGCACCATAAATGACCAACAAGAGTGTGAAGAGCCCAAAGACTCCCTTGGTTAGCTGCATTATTAATAACTAATTAGTGTGTGTGTAATTGATCGCGTGATTGACAAGCCTTCCCTTAGTTCATGGCACGAAGCTGTTCACTGATTGCGGTATTATTGTTCTCCTCTTTACCTGTTACATTCATTCTCTTGTTTTTACATGCGTAGCTGATAGTAAACCTTCATCCTGATTATTAATTTGGCATATTCTAATTAACACTGATTAATTAGGTTAAAGCTTTTCACTGTATAGATTTTTATTAGCACCTAAAAGGTGTAATAATGCTAACAAAGAAGTGGTACATGGTAAAGTTTTGATTTGAACCTCAATGTTTTGTCCCTGAATGCACTTTAAAAAAATAATAAATCTCTGTGCCTTTAAGCTCCAATCAATCCAGCGTGCTGCTTCAGTAATTACTTACTGACTAACAGACCATCGATAGGTTCCTCCTAAACAATCAAAAAAACCTGCAGTGTTAAATCTGCAGCCCAGATGCTGATTGTTGTCTGTTCATCAATAATGGTAGCCGTTTCTTTGCAGTTTGTCAGCAGGACGTTTGTGACTAAGGATGAGCCACATGGAAGAGGAGATTTGGAGATGGACCAAGATTTCTCTGAGGAACCCGTGAAGTGTACGCCAAGCCCCGCACTTGTGTTCAAGTCCAGGGAGCGCAGCACTCCATCTCCGAGAAGAGCGCCTCTATAACATGTCTCCATCTCGGTAAAGTCCATGAAGGGGCGAAAATGGAAAGTCATTGCTATTGACATTTAAGTGTCTGCACAGAATGAGTTGGACAGAGTGACAGGTGACCTCTAGAATTGTGAAATCATGTCATGAAACCACTGAAGACGCCGCTGGAGGACAGTTTCTAGAACAGTCTCATTTCTGTTCTGCCTTCAAGATGTAATGAAACGATCCTAAAACCATTTACTTTCACTGAAAGTATGATCGTATATATCAGGTTTATCATGTGAACCAATAAAACGCATGCCATTGTTTAAAGGCCGTTTTATCAAAATGCATTTATCAGAAATCACAGCGAAAAGAAGCGACTGTTTTGTACCATTTGCTTATGATACTATTTCTTTTCTCTTTTTTTCTACTATCTGATTTATTCTGATTTTGTTTCTACTCAAAATCTCTACTGCAAATCTGGACTCCTCAATGTTGTAAAGATGAAGCATTTATTGAAGGACATCCTGCCTAAGATGTATGTCTTTTATAAATCCTGACTTTCAAGTAATATTTCATGTGTACGTGTACATTATTTGTGCAGTATTCTGAAATAAATATTAACTTTAATGTAATGTGTATGTATTAAATGTGACCATGTAAAAGTACACATATAACACACACACACACACACACATATATATATATATATATATATATATATATATATATATATATATATATATATATATATATATATATATATATATATATGAAGTGGTATAAAAAAAGTTTCAAGACTAGTTTTGTAAGACACCAACAGGTGGCAGCACAAGGTTGCTCGCACAGTCACAGGGAGCATCGACCTTCGTAAGTCAGTGTGCCAAAAAACATCGTTCTATGTACATCAGGATCTATGCAATTGGTGCTAAACTGACCACCTGACCACTGACCACATGCTCACCCGAGCTCTCCTCACACGTGAGATTCTTGCCGGAAACAACACAATCTCACTTCGCACCCACCCTACTCACCAGATTTGGCTGCTGCGGACTTCACCCTCTTCCCGAAGATGAAGATCCAGGTCAAAGTTCGACGTTTCATCACCGCGATTTGCAGAGGGTACTTAACGCCCTCCGAAAAGAAGATTTCCAGGACACGTTCCAGAAGTGGCAGGAACACTGGGAGGCTGTATTGCAGTGCAAGAGGACTATTTTGAAGGTGATAATGTGTAAACTTAGATAAATAAAGTACTTTCTTGTAAACAGAGCTTGTTCTTGTAAAGCACTTTGTATATAGCATGCATACGCTGTTCCCCAAAAAACATCCATCGCATTCAACAGTATTGATCCTTGCTTGTGATATTTTCTCCTTCAAACATCAGTTTGTAACTCTACTGCTAAACAATCCAACTTCTATTATGCACACTTGTATTTTAGACTCCTGGCTTGACTGTCTGTGCCCCAAAAGTAAAGCAGACCACTTCTGTGTCAAACCACTTTGTTTTCAAATAGCAGCCATTGCAACTTGATTGCTAGGAAAGAGAACGTTCAAGCAGGGAGTAGTCTTGCCAGCCAAAAACTTTAAGCCTATCGGATCCCAGAGGCGAACACAATGGACCCAATTACCCTGATATTTGTATCACCTGTGGAGGAGATTTGAGACTTTGTGGACTCTATGCCTGTAGACCAGCCTAGGCTAAAGGCTGCAACCCCATTTATTACTCATTTATACACAAAACTAATCGACTTTCACAGGATGATGAAATGTTTAAATGAGCATCCCATTGCATTCTAATCACCTTAGTATCTTTTGGACTCTGTACTCAATTTCCCTTTTATACAAATGTTAGAATTCGCTGTTCTTGCAGTTTTACTGAGGTGCTTCCTTTATTCCAGCTAAGCTGTAAAAACCTTTACATTTAAACCAGCACTGCAGGTTCCCTGAGAGAACTGGGAGGATGTGTGTACGTTTTTTTTACACTAATGGTCCTGCTGCATTGTAAGCGCTTTGCTTGAGGATGGTATAGAATAGCTTGAAGCCTTTCCTTACAACTGTGATGGAGCCAATTATCCCCTGAGCTATGAACTGCATGTAGCATGGAACAGTGCAGGTGAACAGCTTACCTCTGCAATACTAAGCAGCACTGGGCGTGTGTGTGTGTGTGTGTGTGTGTGTGTTTGTGTGTCCCATCCAGTAAAACAAATAATGCTAATACACACAGATGTAGTCAAAACATGTGCGTTGTCTCATAAAATAATTCACCACCATTGCCCTAAGGAAGGTTTTGCATATTTTGTACTTCAATAAGAGTATAAAATCACCCATAATAGAGGAACGTGTGTGTGTGTGTGTATGTGTGTGTGTGTGTGTGTGTGTGTGTGTGTGTGTGTGCATATTTCGGAATTGTCAAACCAGTATTTCTAGTGATCATTAGTATTTGTCATGCAACGTCACGTAATTAGTTAAATGGAGTTCATCTGTGTGCAATTAAGGTGTCAGAAATACACCTGTTTTCTGGAAGGCATCAGATGTGTACCTGAAACAACCACCATTATGAAAGCCAATGAGCAAACTAAGCAATGATACGCGATTTATCATCCAACAGACCACATGGATCATTTTACACTTTGTGGAAAAAGTTTACATACCGTACCCCTAAAACGGTTCTCCGTAAGGTTACAGCTTTCGTATCGTCTCTTGGTAACCTTCTCACTTGGGAAGTTAAGGGTTAATTTTTTTAAAGTATTATTTAAAAAGCGTAATCATGGTGGAAAGAGTGGCTCTTAGGCCTCTGACAATTGTACTGCTATGTAAAGGATTTCTGAGGGTCTCATCACTGTTTTTTCCAGAGTGGTTCATCTTTCTGGTCACAAGTTCAGAAGTTTAAAAGTACATACAAGGTGGAATCAAAGTTTTGAGACTGAAGGTGTAACTAGTGATATTCTGACCACATGTGTTACCACATCTGCGATTTCATAATGTACAGCTTATTAGGACAAAAAGCAAACGTGAAATTTTGCATGAAACCTCTCAAATCTGCCTCAGAGACGTTTGACGTGACGTACGTTTGACGGTGTTATTCGTGTCTGTACTTTGAGAGTCACCAACAGCTGGGACCAAATTTTGTGTGTGTCAACACACTTGGCCAATAAACCCGATTCTGATTCTGATTCTGAATTTTGAATTCTGATCAATGACGCTACAACGAATCGTACAAGGTGTTTTGAGCAAAACGCTAGAAGGCGACAAGAGGCAAAGGCAGATGTAGAGAACAGGGGGGGATGATCCCCTGTGGCGCCCCCTAAGGGGAGCAACCGAAAGAAGAAGAAGAAGATAAATCTGATGCCAAAACTTGCAATGGTTTGAGTGACCCCTGATAAAAACCACACATAAACACATATTCAGGCAGTGGTCATTTACTGGTCTCGTTAAATGTTATGGATTATTTTGTGTAGGTTCATTATATATAATCCTATTTAAACATTTAATTTTGTAACACGACAAAATGAAGGAAAAAACACTTGATATCGTGATGGATATATGAATTAAATGTTAATTTAGACATTCAGTATATCATCTCAGCTTAATAAATACATCACTGTTTAATATCTTAAATAACCCTATTAAGCAGGCCAAAGGTGACAGTGACATGAGAAGATACGAGGAATAAACTTTGTGAGGAACCAAAGGGATCCTACCTCACCTGGGTGACACCAGATATAAATATAAGTGCAACCAGGACACATATAGTTTTAACATGAAGTGTGTATTGTTGAAGTTATAGTTGGTCAGTGATGGAGACTTGAGTGCAAAAACTGTTTTTGGAAATTGCAGCTTTAAGGATTTAAGAGCAATTTCAATAGCATAAGCCATTGTAGCAAAACTGTTTGTATCAATTGCAGTCCGAAGCATCTTCATGGTTTCTGAGTGTTTACCATCTACAGGAATATCGTGCAGCTTTCACACTTAGTGTGTGGGACCATCTTCAGCAGCAGCAGTGGGTTATTTCCAACCAAGAACCCCAGCAAGAGGTGCGTAGGGTTTCTACTCTTTTAAATGTCACCATATTTGTTGAAGATAAAATGAACAGTTTGCAGACCAGCTCTTCACTCGCTTTCTCAACGATATGAGGGAAATATTTTTGCCAGTTTCTTGGACTCGGCTAATTTGAAGGTTACCATGTGTAGGTTTATTTTTTATATTTGTAAAACTTTGAGAGATATATAGAACTGTATTTTATGACTTTTATGAAAACACTGCTAAATCTGGTGCACTGTGAGCCTCATTTCCAGACTCCTGTCATCCACATCTAATTTGCCTGTTCCTTCTATACACTATCAAACTTGAGCTTATGGAGTGATGCATGGCCCTTAACATCGCCCTGGAGAATTTCTCCAAGGATTAAAGGTTCAAGGGCAGGTTAAGAAAAATGGATAAAAGGTGACATGTGGTAGTAATTCTGTACATTACTGTACACTGCTGAAATTATATAAAGAGTTTAGAATTAATATTATGTATAGGAGTCCTGGGGAAATGGTGTACGCTGCTTTTCAGATACAAATAATCCTTTTCCTGGTAAATGAGTGAGTGCAACAGGAAAGTGAGGCCTATGCTGTTTGTGGAATACGCAGATCTTTCGGGACTTCGTGTCAGATTATCCACAGCAGGAGGAGTAAAGCAGAAGTGTAGAGCATTAGAATCAATCATGTCGAAAGGGCTAAAGGAGCTGCAGCAGGGGAGGAAACGTGTCAGAATCTGGCAGGGGCATCAAATCCGGCAGCAGGAGAGCACATATTATGCAGCTTGACAGAAAATGTGTGAGAGAGAACAGATTGGATGGAAAAGCGTTTTCTTTGAGTGAATGAGAGAGGTGTAGCTGTGACAGCATAACTTAGGTATGAAGGCACCTCAACAGAAAACCACGAGCGATCACGTGACGTGGCAAATGATCATAATCGCTCTTATTGAAATTGAATGATAATCAGTGAAATCACTGATCGAAACGAATCGGATAAAATGTGAATTGAAATGTTTTTGTAAAAGGAATTTGTTTGTCTTTATTTAAATAGTATTAAACTGTACTTTATTTCTTTTTACCAAGAAGAAAAAGCGAATAGTGTCATCACTGGGATTCATCACGTTAGGGATCTGCAACTAAATGTATTATTCACTTTATCTTTCGATTCCAATATATTTGCCCTCCTATGCAAGAAACTGGGTTGTCTGCCAGAAAAGGTGTCATGTTCTAAGTTTTTCACACATCTAGACCACGAAATTTTGGTCGATCATCAAATTTTTCACCCACAAACAAAATTAATAAAAGTTGCCATTTGACCTTGCTGTGATCTTGACGTTGGATTAATTAGAAAAAAATGAATCTATCTTCATCTGCTGGGTTGTAGGTTGAAAAAGCTGCGCAATGACAAGTAAAAGGGCTGAAAATGGTCCACAATGAGAGGAAAAAATATTTTTTTACTAAATAGATTTAAACTCAAACCTGGTTTGAAGATGCAAGAAGTAGAAAGTACAGATATTTGTGTGAAAAATGTAATGAATGGAAGTAAAAAAAAAAAAGTGAATCATACAGTAATCATTCAATAATAGTTTATATAAATATTATTATAGGAGCAGCCGATGGTCCATAAAAAAATATCTCGTGGTGTTTAATCTTGTGTGTGATCTTTCCGTTGCCCAGCAATAATTTGTATTTTGTCTTGCAGAAGAAATCTAAAAGTCAGAGAACCTGCCCAAACAAGCATTTATGAAGTAACACATGATAGCATGCATACAATCTGAGCCAATGATGAATACATGGACAATGAGACTCTCACATGACTCACGGATGAAGCAACTCACTCAAAGAAAAGAAACCAGTTGTGGGACCTGAGTGTCATAATATACTTTCTAAGTGGACTAAAAAAGCTCTTCAACGACCTGAGTAATGCCTTCTGTCACACAATACCGCCAACCTTTCATTATCCTACTGCAGGCGTAAGGCACAAAAGGAAGCAGTTTACATGCTCATAGCTTACGTTGTTTACCAGAGCATGAACATGTGCTTATTATCTCTCTTACACCAGTTCTCACTCACTGATGAATGGATTACTGAAACTTCTTTTACAAATAAAAAATACACTTTTTTTAACATTCTCATTCCACATATAGTCCTAATTTTCTGTTACAATGAGCTCCACTCTTCTGGGAAGATGTTCCACTAGATTTTGTGGAGATTCATGCAGGCACAAGGGTGTTAGAAAAGTCACGTATTGATGTAGGTGAGTAGGTGAGGAGGCCCGGGGTTCAGGCAGCATTCAGCTGGAGATCTTCACTCCATCCCACGGAAACCTTACCTTCATGGAGCTGGTTCTGTGCACAGGTTCTCCTAGTTTTAGTAAAAATATAACATTAATGCATCAAGCACATAAATATACAATTGTGTACTACCAACTTTGGTTCTTGAAGAATATATAAATACGGCTTAAAAATACTTTTTGTATTTATTTTAGAATAACGTTATAGAAACAAATGACCAAAAAATCTTTAAAAAGTTTGTAATAAAAACAGAAAAGACAAAAAAAGTGTCATATTCTTGCTGAAAAACAAACAAAAAAACAGGTCATTCAGTTTAGTTGCTTATCTGGACCTTTGAACTGAAGGAATTGTGTGTAAGCCGACCTCATTTTAGTCCAATTCCATACTAGAAGTATCACAACTAGATATACATAGGAAGGTTTACTAGATCTTCACAACCTGACACTATTACAGGCCTCAGATGGAAAAACTCAGGTGAGGATGTTTCAATGATGATATTGTTTAGTGTTTTTGTCTCCCTAATTATGCGTTTAGTCCAAACTGCAACCACATTCTCATCGTGTCACAACCTGCCACAACCTCGCCACCGGAGAGTTCACTGAGTGTGAGCTGCATGTGTATTTCACTTCACACATTTACTTCTCAAAGCGTCACATGGCCATTTATAGAGTCTCAACCTGAAACATTTTTGATATAAAAAGTCAAAAAGTAATATCAATATGTCCATTTATAATATCACACAATTCTGTTTTACAGCTTGAATTTTTACACGGTTGCCTGCAGTAGTTATGAACATAAATCAATTTAAAAGTCAGGACATTTTCTTCCTGTCTCTATTCGTATTATTTCCTGTCTACGTCCTTGTTTTTCCTGCTCCCAGCCCTGAGCCCTGCCTCGTCCACACCCACTGCCTACCGTTTCTACCTGTATCGAGGTTGATCAGATTACAGTGTACCGTTCGTACATGAGTTTATGCTCCTGCTTTTTGCTTTTTTTGCGAGTTAAGCTTGATGACTTGAAAAACATATAACCAAACACACTATATATAACAAACAAACAAAAAAGAAGTTTCTGCATGTCAGTGCACAACTACAAGGTTCAGAGTTTTATCAGAAAAGTAGATATAAATAGATCTAATAATAAAACCTGTGCACTAGAAATTGATCTGTTTTTCTTATACATGTAGGAGGAAGAATGGGAGAAAGCGAGGAGAATGGGGGGGTGGGGGGAAAAAAGATAAAGAAGGAAGGAGACGTAGAGGTGTGGCTAAAAGACGCTCGAACAGGTCTGTTGCCTGTGGCCAGGGAGAGTGTTTCAGTCCTTTTTTTTTTTTATGAATCCCCACCCATTCTTGTTCTCAACACTTTTCAAGTTGTGACATCTCCAGGTTCTTTTTTTTCTTCTTCTTTCCTCTGTCACCTCTCTGTTAGGAATGGATAGACATGCATTACCAACCCTCCAGATGATTTAGCTGTAACTGACAGTTTCAAGTAAGTCACAAAAGTAATCCGTTTTGGGTAAATTGTGTATTTCTCTTTCTACAGATATTCAACTTTCTTGTCAATAAGAAACAAGAATTAACAAGAATTCGTGGAATTTGAGTTTTTTTTTCTGCTACCACTATTTATCTACTGTTTACATCTTCTGAACCTGACAGTAGAAGTACTGCATGGGGACAGGACTGACCAAACGAGTCATTTTAGTCGGTTTTTAGTGAAAAAATTGAACTGGAATGAATGAGTTTATTATATTTAATAAGCTAACTCTTAACCCTTTGAATTATTCCATGTGTTGTCCAGTTTTCTGGACAATAAGTTATTTGTGCACTATTATAGTTCTATGTAAAGATGTTCATCTGTATTTGTTCGTTTGAAATGATCAGAGACATTATTAAGAAAATTCGTACGTTATTGTTTATTTAATTTGACAAATTTTACAATTTACGTATGTTTTTTGGCTGTCGATCATGTTTGCTTGCTGACGAATACCCGATATTGTGTTAAGAATGTTAACTTTTCGAATTTGAGCACTAAGAAACTATTTCTCGATGCCAGGAAAACTCTTTATACATTACAGAAAATGCAGAGTGTAATAATATTAGACTGTGGGCGTTGAACAGCTGGTCTTGTTTGTAGCGTCTAATCAGTGTTGGAATAATTTACATAGTTTGAACAGAGAGTGAAGAAAGCAGACGACTGTCTGGAAGATGTTGATGGTATTTGGTTCTGGGGAGTGTGTGCTAGCTGCTTATTGTGGCTTGTTTCGACTGCAGTATTTTTTTATCTCTTGTATTCAGTGTTCTCTAAACCACCTTTTCTAGAACCAGCTTGCTGAGCAAGTTTTCCATGTGTGCTGTGGCCATGGGGCAATAACAGCGAACCCTGTCTTTAGCAGCTGCCTTTTGTTTTGTTTTTTTTCTGTTGTATTTCCTGTGAAATTCACACCATCCCACTATTTTCCATGATGATTAAGTTGACATTAGAATAAAGAGTCATCGCTGACATTTTACATGATGTAAGACAGAACATGAACACTGGACGCTTGGGAGGTTTAAAACAAAACACCTCCATAAAACAATCTTATGTAAAACTGTATGCTTTCTTTCATCAGGTGGTTGAAGCTCTGCCATTTTAAGAACAGATGATCCGAGGACCAAGCATCATGGAATCCAATCTGTCGATGCTCTCATCCTTGAAAGAGGAATCCAGCCCTGAGGATTTCATCCTGCCTCATTATAAGGAAGCATATCGGTTAGCTATCGACTGTCTGGTCAATGGTGGCAAACAAGTATACCAGGAGTTCATCCAAGCCGAGAAGGTCGTAAACTTCCTTTCCGAGGATGAGATTGAATTTATATGGCAGAACACAGTACAGCTACCTGTCAATGAAGATGAAGAGGATTTGGATGATCCCAGGAACAAGGAAGCCTCCACGGGGACGTACTGGCCCACTCATTCCGAGGCTCCTGCTCCAGACTTGGATCTCGGTTGGCCAGAGGTCATGCTGAACAGACTCCAGACCAACATAGACCTGCTTTATCATCCACCCAGGTTAAACAGCCCCACCATCAAGGAAGTACTGAGAAAAAGTATCCAGGATGCTAGACAGGTAAGAGTAGCATGATGCAGATGTACACTTAACCCACCTCAAACCTCTGTCTTTGATTTAGAAAAATATACATTTTATGGGGACAGGACAAAATTAAATAAGCACATGGCCTGAAACATGAATAAAGTAGGTGCATTTTGTCCTCAATCTTTGCATACAAAACAAGGGCACCAGGTTGCACATGGTTTTTCCAAAGAACGTGCTTATAAACATTTACATTCAGGGCACGAATTTATAAACATGCTTTTAGGTCTGAAACAATGACTGCATCGTAAACATCGCAGCCTTCATTAATATTTGCATTTATTTGCAAAAATGTATTTGATTGAATCCCAAAGATTTGCTATAAAACACAGATTGTTTTTGAAACCAGTCCAACTTGTTAAAAAATTACAACCACAGCCATTGAAAATGTTTGTAGAGCAGCTTTGGGGCACAGTGATTCCTGCCCCAAAGACCATCTATTATTATTATTATTAGCCACCAGAGCAACTACAGTGAACGCATTGCTAGCTGCTTTACTATTGAATTTGACATTTTTGCCTTTTAAAAAGCATCTCAAGAAGTGTGACGTGATGTTAATATTTTGTCAAAGACTAACACTGATTTTTCAAAATGAGTTAATTCAACTGAATCGAATATTAAAATGATTCAGAACGACTCAGACTTGACGCTGCAGCACTTGTTTCCAAAACATTAGCAAAAAAAAGATAATGGTTTGTGAAACGTACTGTATAAGAGCTGAATCGTTAAGGTTGCAGGATTGAGATTGATTTGACTGACAAGACCTTCATGGCGTGTCTACTCTTGTTTTAATAAAAAACACCATGCAGACATGCGAACGTGGTGCCATGCTACTTTTATCTAAGATTGATCAACAACGGCAACAACAAAAAGAAAAATTCGTTTCGCATGTGGATTTTGAACATCCAATTTATCCCAAAGGTGTTCAGAAGGTTTGGAGCTCTATAGAAGGAGATCTTCCACTCCAACTCATGGAAAGCAGATCTTTATGGAGCTGGATTTGTGCACATTGTGTCATACTGGAACAGGGTTTAGTCTTCTAGTGAAGGCTAAATTTTATGCTACAGAATCCAATGATCAGGTCATATACAATTGTGTGCCTCCAACTTCAGTGTTAGAGGTTGGGGGAAGAACCACATATCGCTGAAAAGGTCATGTGTCCAAATATCTTCTTGCCTCCTGGTGTATTTGAGGATTTCAACACCTTGTGTGCGATAATATGCAAAAGAAAACAAAGATGGATTCTATTGCATAAGTGCACCAAAGATGCATAAGAACAAACAGCAACATGCGTCTTTCCGACCGCCAAAATGTTGTGTTGTTAAACAACCCGAATTATGTTCAAGATCTCTGTTTGCCTTGTAAGACAAGAGTCAACACATCACACTACACCTGACCTGTCTTATCGCTGCAAACATTTACATACCAGCACTAGCCAGTCTGAATAGCTTTTATTATATATTATATTATTTATTTATCACCACATTGAAAAGTTTCACCTACTTGGGTCAGACCAAAAAAAGTGATTAAGCTAGAAATAGTTCACCGGTCCACACCCTTTCCTGAGCTATCTGGGTGTGACAGAAGAACCCTGCTTGACAACATATGCATACATTTTTTTACTTTCTTTTTTTTGCGGCTGTGCTATCAGTGAATAAGTGTTTTTTTGTGGAACAATGTTTGTTTCACATCAGTTAATGGTTAAAGATTAAGAGGTAGCGATTCAGTAGAAATGTAGTGATAGATGCAGGAGATGTTCTGATAAAGAGCACACCTGGAGAAAAAAATTCCTTTCCCATGGCTTTAACTGAAGCCCTACAGGGATAAAACAAGAGAATGCATTCATTGTATCCTTGCAATAAATAGCTTATAATGGCTGACATTATGAAGTCTCCTCGTTTCACCCCACTGACAGTAAGTCAATGTGCTTCCACAACGTCTTTTTATAGAGACAGATTGTGCTCTCGTTATACTCTGGTCTTGTTACATCATTTTCGGTGGAGGCCGACGTCCACTCCACAAATCAGTCTGGTGCATTTGGCCGTCACTCCGCTGTCACAAATGAGGAAATTGAGCGGAGAGTTAAATCGGATTCCCACTCACACCATTGCTGTTGTAATAAGCTGCTCTTCTGTGAAGATGTTCCACTAGATCATGTGGAGATTTGTAAAGACTCATTTAGCTACATGTGTGTTAGTAAAAGCAGGTGCTGATGTAGGTGAGAAAGTGAGGAGGTCTGGGAGCAGTTCACATTCATCTCAAAGGTGTTCAATATGGTTGAAGCTCCAAAACATGGAAAGCAGGTCTTCATGAAGCTGGTTCTGTGTGTTGTCATGCTGGAACATGTTTGGTTCTCTTAGTTCAAGTGAAGTGAAAATTCAAAGCTAGCGCATCCAAAGACAATTTTGTGTCCCGAATGTTGTGGTAAACATTTTGGGAAGAACCACATTTAGCTGGAAACATACGATTTCCCAAAAAGTCCATATAAAGAGCAATTAAATCAATGTGATTTGCTTGTTTTTTTTCTGACGATTGCATGTTCAAAGAAATATCGTTCCTTGTCCCGAAATATAGATGTTCTATAAATATGCCATTATTTCATTGTTAGTCATGCACAAAAAAAACACATGCTAATACACCATATACTTAGCATCACTGCTTCATCCACTTCAGTTGCAGCACAAACCTTCTGTAGTGCTGTAGAGAAATACACTTCAGGGCCCAGGAAATCACGACCTCACAAAAAGCTTAAATCAACTCTTTTGCATGTGAGCTGTGGGTGATTTGTACCCTGTGGTGTGCAGAAGTGGTCAATCATATGTAGGGGTGAACATGATGTGCGTGATCGGTTGCAATCGTCGGCAGTTTCAGTATTTACTACTCTGGATTGGATTTTTTTTTGTTTACACCACCCTAATTTGATTTGCAAATGATTTTTTTATTAAAGAATGACACATTTGATCGTTTGGTAATGATGTTTAATGAGTAAATACAGTAGTTAATTTTAACCCTTTATCACATTTATAAATAATATAATGTATAAATTAATACAATTAATATAGAAATATTCATCGTTTAAACAAATTTTTCAGAATTAAGGTATATGAGATGTGTTCTAACATGTACATAACATAATTATACTATTTTTTATAACCGACAACCAAAAAACCTGATAAAAATAACTTTTTCTTCAATGCACTTTCTTTGCACTACTTCCAGAAGATATGCAATACCACAGGGTGTGGTGCTGTACAGCTCTGGCGTCCTGACGCATTACTAACAAATCAACTTGTACCTGTTGTAGCTTGAATACAGTAAAGCTGGAATTCCAGAAGATATAAAATCTGATTAAAATCTACATGGAATTTTTATGCTCTTCATATCTACATATTACTTCTCAACATTGCCATGCTGACTGTAAGAACACATCCGCTATTACTGCCTGGCAGATTCACGATGGGATCATTGGAAATCATTTCAATCTTCTTAATAAAATGTTTGAGTCGTTTTCCAGGCCATTGATGATAAACAGATTAAACGGGGCAGCACTAAGGAGTCGCACTGCATGTCCAGTAATTGTGCATTTTATGATATATTTTCATCCGCTTTGTTCTCGTTCAGGTCGTCGCAATCGCCATGGATGTGTTTACTGACGTCGACATTTTTAAAGAAGTGGTCGACGCATCTATCCGAGGTGTTCCTGTGTATATTCTTATGGATCACGCTCATTTCAGAAGCTTTCTGACAATGACTGCTAGCCTTGACATCCAAATTCAGAAACTCAGGGTGAGTGACCCTTCTTTTCTTCCTTTCTTTTTGTTTTTCACACCACACTTTGGAGAATTAAATCCCAAAACATCAGCATTTCTGACATTCTCAGATCATCCCATCTGACACTAACTAGCAAACCAAGTTCAATAAAAAAAAGTTCAACATTTTCCCCCATTCTGATGTTTGATAAACCGTAGTTCTTGACCTGTATCTGCGTGATGGCTTTTTACAAATTCTTCCTTTCACCTTTGTCTGTAGAACATGAGGGTACGCACAGTGCAAGGTCAGGAGTATGTTTGCAAATCAGGAGCCAAATTCCATGGTGCCATGGGACAGAAATTTCTCTTAATCGATTGCCAAAAAGTGTTTTTTGGATCATACAGGTAAGTATATAAAAAAAGCCCAGAAAATGACCGTTTTTTTAATGTTGTCATTAACACTTTGATTTAAATGTTAACAGTCTGTAGCAAATTGTGAAAGATTTTAGAATATTAGTTAAATCAAGTGGATGTACAGGTGTTTCCTAATTTGACATGAGCAGTTCCTGGAAGCCATGAAAACCAGCAGGAAAAGTCAAGAAAATACAGCAGCAAAAAAATGGAACAAATCAACCAAGTGTCAATTTCCAGTATATTTATTTCTAATTATCTAGTGTAGTTATGTGAGATAATATACACGTATACTCCAAAATGTTATCGTCTTGAGATCTCACTTTTATATACACAGTATTTTGGTTTGATGTTTGCATTCATTCATTTTCACTGCCTTTCACAGTCTCATGTGGTCCTGTGAAAAGATCCACCTGAATATGGTTCAAGTCATAACAGGCGGGTTAGTGGAGTCTTACGACGAGGAGTTCCGGACCCTTTACGCCCGTTCCAACGTTCCAGTTGAGTTCCAGTTACAGGACGTCTATCTTGACAGACGGCTGAATGGGAAACTTGAGAATTTCCTTGGCCACCCGATCAGACAATTTGAAAGGAAGGATCATTTGAGGCATACACTTGACTCTGTGTATCGACAAACCTGTGAAAGACAAGCAGGCTTCAGGAGCACGATGGAAGATCTACCGATCCCACACCATAGCAGATTTCTTCAAGATACACTGGAGTACAACAAGCGACATAGCTATGCCGGGGAGCGACGTGAGCCTTCACTCATTAATCAGCAGCCTCGGTACGGCACCAGCAACTGGAATGTAGCAGAAGATGTTAGACGCTATGGTGGAAACCACTCTACTGTTATGGAGAACCCATATGAAAGCGCCAGATTGAACTTCATAAACAGGGGTGTTAATGTGCGCCAGTCCTACCACGGCCATGATAAACAGGTTCTCTCAATGCAGCAGAACTTGCCCAGTTTGGCAAATACCTCCAAATCTTTTCTACGCACATGGAGGATAGAATCCTACCTCAAAAACAGTGAGGCACCTATTGGAGAATCGTATGATTATCTTGACCAATACGACATGGAGAACAAACCTGTTCCTGCATTGCCTTCACGTCTGAGGTCATCGCTAGTCTTTAGGTCTGTCATCCCAGAGGATCCTGAACCCAGCAGTTACACAAGCGATTCGTTGTCGTCTGCATGGCGTGAGGATCAGTTTGGAATACAGCCCAGTGCACAGTACTATTCCTCAACACAATGGAACCAGACAGATTTAATGGACAATCGAGGCCAACCTGATGATTTTATGTTAACGAGACGGAGTACCCAGGGCCCAGACCACTCAGGAAGGGGCTTCAACTCAGGAAGAGATATTCTCTATGCCAGTCTTGGCAGAGCCAAAAATCGATTTAAGGTTAAAGAGCCTGAACTCCCACAAGACAACTTGTACAAAAGGCACAGTGTAGCAGACCCCAGGCATGGCACATATAACAGTAACCTTAAAGAAACCTCCAGCCACTTGTATGGACATTCAGTAAGAAGTCAAGCAGACAAGAATCCAGTAGTTGATCATTCCAAAAGTGCAGCGTATCCGCAAACCCTCAAAGAGGACCAGCGGTCTATCTCACACTATGACGTCAAAAAGGCTGAAAACGATGAGCAGCGTTCTATCTGGCAAGAACCTCCCTCGAGAACCGTCTCTGCGACCGTACTAGAGGTGGAAGACAATAACCAGAACAAATCTAACGCAATATCATCGCCACGCTTCTTTAAAAACAGCACCAAGAAAATCAAATCACTCCTGAACATTCCAGAGAAGCGCGACAGCTCACCGAAAAGAAAGCACAATTCTAGTCTTAAAACAAGTGGCAGCTCTGACACCATTATTTCCGAGGACAACGGACATAAACTATCGCAGGATGTGAGACAACAGAGCCCCACAGCCATTTCCATGAAATCCACTGGCAGCGGCACGTTCAAAAAGACAAATGGGCGGATCTATGGAATTGAGAATCCTGTTGCTGTCTTTACCGGGGAACCATCCGCCCCTCGTTTTAACTCGGAGGAGCTCCACAGCAATGGGCCCACGAGAGCATCAGATCGGCTGTATTCCAACAGTCAGGACAATAAAAGAAATGTGGTTCAGGGGACCGCCGGTCAGTTGCAGCAAAGGCCGATTGGAGTGAATCGAGTGTACAGTCGTTTTGAACCTCTTTGTTCCTTCGAAATGAAACAAACCTCTTCAGGACTGGGTACTGCTGATTCCACAGAGAGACACAGAAGCTCCATCTATACCAGAGGCAGTACTTTACAAGACCAAAGCAACCATATAGCTCAGCATAGGCATAGCAATGAGAATAAATTGGGGCGTTTTATACAGAGGAAATTTGGAAATTTAATAAACAAGAATAAATAACTCAAGCTGTTTGTGTGTATACGGTGGCGCAGGGAAATGGGAAATTTTGGAATCCTGGGAAATCAGAGATTGTTTGGAACCGGTGTGAGCTTGTTTATAAACCATTAGTGTTAGTTCTAATGGAGCGGTGGAGTGGTGCACAACGAGCGCTTGCTGTTAAAGCTTTTATAAGAACGGTGATAGTGTGAAAAAAAACAGGTTCAACTTTAAAACAGAGGTCTGAACCTTCTGCACACCCGAGGATATCGAGGCTGTTCGAGCTGCCGGTCGACATCACGCATGACGTCCTGACCGGTAATGATATGGAAATTCCCTTTCGCTCTCAATATCATCATTCTTATTAAAGGTTTTACAGTGAACTTTAGTCATGCGCCAATCCACTGCTCCATTATAATTAACGATAAGGGATTTGGAACGAGCTCACACCGGTACGAAATAAACGCCGACACCCTACCAGAGTCGCCAACTCCTAGTTCCAAAAATGTTCCTGCACCGCTCTGCACCACCCTGCACCATCCTGTATCAAACATAAATAAGGAACAAGCTTTTTTTAATTGGCACTTCAGACGTCATTTGAAGCATGGAGAGGAAAAAACCCTTTATCTGATTTGTCTGCTACATTATTGCTTGGGGGAAAAATCCTGATAACTTGAAGAAGAAAATAACAAACACTATACATCAAATTCTCATTGGTATAATTAAAAATGTGTGCAATATGTTAATTAGACTATTAGTGTTGCTGCATTGGGATTAAAACTTGCATCGTGTGCACCATATGATTCTGCACTGCCCTTTGGTTTTGGGTGATTCTCAGGTACATCCCTCAAGAGAATCCAGAACCCAGTATTTATATCATGGCAAATTAATTTATGCCAATGCACAATATTACTTCTCAATGGAATGAAACCCGGTAAGAATGTTATTGAGTGTGTTTTTATTCTGTTTGTATTAAACACACCACATGTACAGGTTCAGGACACATGTACATTCAGGAAACTATAAATATTTACTTCGAGCACATCTGTTGATTTTAATGTTTTTACCTGCATTGTTTACATTTTTAATTAAAGGTGTTATTTTTAAGCATCACGTTTTTCCTACCATGTGAAAGTTTATGCTGTGTGTGAGTGTGTGTGTGTGTGTGTGTGTGTGTGTGTGTGTGTGTGTGTGTGTGTGTGTTTGGGGGGGATTTGTGTTAACGTGTCTCGTTAACGTGATGAAACTTCAATCATAGGTCATTATAAGGGCCTGCATACAATAACCATCCAAATATGCAAATAGGGAAAGTAAATTCAAGTCCATTGTGATGCACCACGGTGTGGTTTTGAGGATGCTTAAGATGCAGGACGTGTTTTGTAACACACTGTTCGCTTAAAAAAAATTATTTTCCAACAAAGAAGAAGATAAAATTTGGTATAAAATCTGATTTTATATGGTACAAAGAAAATACAAATCAAAGAAGATATAAACACAGAGAGACAAGAATTAAAAAAATGAAAATAATATATATATATATTATAATATATACATATACTATATTGCCCAAAAGTTTGTGGACACTTTATAATTCCCTCCACTCTTCTAGGAAGATTTTTGTGGACATTTATGTTCATCATCCACAGTGGCGTTAGTAAAGTTCATGTGCTGATGTAGGTGAGACGGTGAGGAGACCTGGGGTGCAGTCAGTGTTCACATTCATCCCAAAGGTGTTCAGTAGGGTTGAGATCAGAGCTCTGTAGCAGGACATCTTCCACTCCAAACCATGTAAACCATATCTTCATGGAGTTTGCTTTGTGCACAATGAAAATTTGGCTTTCCAAGTTCGAGTGAACATAAAATGTTATTATCCAAAAAGTTCTGTACAATTGTGTGCCTCCAGCTTTGTGGTAACAGTTTGGAGAAGAACCACAGATGGCAGGGAAGGTCAGGTGTCCAAATACTTTTGGTTATTTTAGTGTATCATGATATTAATATCGAAGCACAATGTTGCCCAACCCTAATAATGATGATATTGAATAGCAACAAAAAAAAAGCACATAATTGCATTGGTTTGTGACCTTTAAACAAGGTCGACATGAATCGCTTTATTGCTTACATGCTAAAAGCAGCCTGTGCATACAAATGAGGATGTGGGGGGAAAAAATCCAATTTGAAATGTTCTGGCTGAAGTCCAAAAATACAATAATGAGCAGCCAAAGGAGCTAAAGCATCATTTACTACTATTTACAGTGTTTCAGCCCCATTTATATTACTTTAAATGTTAGTTTTTTTTTACAGTAAAACAGTGTTTAACTCCATATGCATAAGTCCTGGACATACAACAACAACATAAAACACTGAAAGCAGATTGAATTCCAATTTTTAAAACGTATTGAAAAATTGCCACACAAATGAGTCTACTGAGCGACACGGGGCGCCAGTTTTACAACGAAACTCTTCTGAAATAAGGAGATAACAAATGAAACGTGAAATGTTTTTCAGCTCTGTCATCGTTGATTTTATGTGCTTTATTTTAAATCGATTTCTGACAATTGTGCAGCACACACACACACACACACACACACACACACACACACACACACACACACACAAACTAAACACAACAAACCATCCATAGTTCTAACGTTCTGGCAAAGAACAATAAGTCTGGGTTGAATCATTGCAGCACAGCCGGATGCCAAACGTACGTCATGTCAAACGTCTGTGTGGCAGATTTGCCCGGTTTTAGGAAGAATTTTAGGTTTGCCCTTTACTCTAACTTGCTGTTAGAAAATGCTAAATTACAAAATGCTAAATTACATTCATGGTCACATGTTGCTTGTACATTTTATGACAAACTAGATGCAGCTTCTATTTCAGTGATGAACAAAACACATTTTTCTGAATCACGTACAGTAAAATGACTTGTATTCTAAGCGTCTGGACAAAACGTATTTGAGGCGTCTGGACATTCAATTTTTCCATCGAACAACAGTTTGAAACTGGGCTTTTTTGCACAGTGTGATAACATGAGCACCCACCTTGGCAGTGATATGCTATTTCAAAGCCTGTGGAAGATGTGCTCAGAATACAGACTCAGCTTCATAATGTGTGTGAATCAAAAGCTCTCTTCTCCATATGCATTAAATCTCGAGTCTCGAGTGTGCTGCGGATTTGAACACTCTTCACTTTCCCATTGTCCATTAATCCCCTTGGCCAAGCAGTGTCTTTGTCTATAATGTATGCGGTCTCATATTGTTCGGGTAATCAGGAATCCATATGGACACACTAGCTGAATAGTTTAATGCAGTGTTTGACAACTGAGGTCCTCGAATCCCTCGTCTTACTCAATTTACTTTGGTAGATTAGACCCAGATTGACGATCAATAAAGTCTGCATGGTATAGTATAAAAAAGGCACAGGATCTTAACAGCTTCGCTCAGAAAAGAAATCCTTCGCTAATAAAATTTATGTGCACACCGAGGGAACAGAGTAGTCCTTGTTTCAGGCATTAGTACAGGAGTGATCAATACATTGATAGTTTTCAAACAAGTAAAATGGCGGCTCCCCATTTAGGGACTGGATTATGGCTGTGCAAATATATGCTATTTTTAAGAGTTTCTTTTTTAATAAAACAGTGTTTTAAACATGCATTTTGCATTTAGCAGTATTGGGAAGGTGGTAGACCAGTGATTAGGATGTTGGACCGGATCAGAAGGTCATGAGTTCAACTGCACAGTTGTATGAATGAGATCATAATTTGTTCTGGATAAGGACATCTATTGTTTACTGCTGTAAATGTAAATGTAATAAATCTTTACTGGTGAGTTTCCTTGTTTATATACTCCATGTAGTTGCTAGTGAATGGGTTCATGATCCACCTTAAATGTACACCAATAGGGAATAACATGACATTATGACATTATGAGTGGTGAAGTGAAGAACACTGACGATCTCTTCACAGAGGAGGGAAGTAAAGGAGTACAAATACTTCGTTACTGTAAGTAGATTTTTCTGGTATCAGTATTTTACTCCACTATTAATTTTTCAGACAACTTTTTACTTTTACTCATTACATTTTTACACAAATATCTGTATTTTTTACTTACAAAACCGGCTTGTTACTTTAGTTTTAATCCATTGATTTGTGTAACTGAGAAGGAAGGAGAAGTTTTGACCCTCTACCATCATGATCTAAGAGAAAACAGTGGTCTCTTAACTATAGAAAAACCAAGAGTCCAATAAGCAATTCCTTGTTTATCTCCTCTGGTAGTGTAGTGGTTAGTGATGCGGCCTCTGCTATCTGACTCACCCGGTTCAATTCCTACCCCTTAGCTTTCCTTTAAATTGTTTAAAAAGAACCAAAAAAGGTCCTAAAAATCAGCTTCTTGCAGGAGATCCTGTGGCTCAATTGGAAGAGCTTTGCCTCTGGGTTGAGAGGTTGCTGGTTCAAACCCCGGCCAGGACTCAAAGTTAAGTGTGTGGAAGGTTCCAGTGACCATAGTGAGGAAGGTGTCAGAAATGGCTGCGTGGAAGGTCGTTTGTTGATGGTTTCTGAGGGCATATCCTGAACCAGGGGGGCAATATTCAGGCGTCTGCCTCCCTGGCATCTGAGAAGCTGAAAACAGGTGGTTATGAAGCAAAAACATCAAAAAAAGTTTCAACATAGGCTCCGGACAAAAAAAAATTCATTTAATAACCTTTTCTCCTCCCCTAAATGCAAAACTGTTACTTCTGAGGCTATAAACCAGCAGGTGTTCAGAGCCTTTGTTCACTGTCATCCACTCCATTGCTCACCACACAACTTACCCAGTGTGGGGACAAGCCAGATTTGAACCAGCAACCTCTGAGCTCAGAGGCAAGGCTTTTACCACAAAGCCATCAAGTCCCACAACACACCTTCTTTTTTTGGGGGGTTTATCCTTCATTTCATGCTTCAAAGCAAGAAATTCAGGCCAGAAAGAAACACAGAAAGCAGGATTCGAACCCTGAACCCCACCAACAGCAAAATACCAGTCTTAACCCACTGAACCATCTGGGAGGACAAGCTGGGCCAATTGTTTAGACCAGGTCTATCTTTTCTTTCAAACCATCATCACAAGAATATAATGCTAAAGACAGACTTAGGAAGCAAAACCATATCGTGACTAGCAGGGACAATGCAGGATTTGAACCCTGATTCACGCCATTAGCGAGGCACCAGAATTAACCAACTGAACCATCAGGAAGGACAAGCTGGGGAGCTTGTTTAGAGCAGGTCTATCTTTCTTTTTAACCCATCAAAACAAGAATATGAAGACATAGGAATCAGGAATTTAACCTACCTCATGACTAGCAGACAGAAAGCCAGGTTTGAACCCTGACCACCAACATTAGCAAAGTACCAGCCTTAACCCACTAAGCCATCAGGAAAAAACAGGATGAGAAGCTTGATTAGAGCAGGTCTATCTTTCTTTTTAAACCATCAAAAGAAAGATGTAGGAAGCGAATACAGATGTAAGTAGCACAAGTTGAACCCACATTGTAAATAGCAGGATTCGAACCATGATCCCACTTCCAGCGAGACACCAACGTTAACCCATTGAACCATCGGTGAGGACAGGCTAGGAAGCTTGTTTAGAGCAGGTCTATCTTTCTTTTCAACCCATTAAAAACAAAAATATATCGCTAAAGATAAATGTAGGAAGTGAATCCTGATCATGACTGACAGGCAGAAAGCAGGATTCGAACCCTGAACCCCACCAAAAGCACGACACCTGATTTAACCCACTGAACCATCAAAGAAGACAGGCCAGGAAGGTTGTTTAGAGCAGGTCTATCTACCTTTAAACCATCAACACACGAATATAAAGCTAAAGAAAGATTTAGGAAGCATGAACATAACCGACACTGCAACTAGCAGGATTCAAACCCTGATTCTCACCATCAGCGAGGCACCAGCCTTAATCCGATGAACCATGGAAGAGATCAGACTGGGATACCTGTTTAGATGAGGCACAAGCCTTAAACCACTGAGCGACCGCTGCTGAAAAGCATGTGTGCTTTTCGTAGGGTTCATACTTTACATCTATCTATCTATCTAATATGATGTGAGATCCAGTTAACAGCTAAAACAGGTAGAAGTAATAACTACTTTTTACTTAAGTACATGTCTGTACTTAACGTCCAAAAAAGTATCAACTTAGGCTCCTGGCAGAAATTTATTTAATAAAATTTTTTCATCTTCTCTCCTCCCCAGTAAATGCAATACTATTATCCTCAATTTTTTCTGAGGCTGTAACCCAGCAGGTCTTCACAGGCTTTGTTCACTGTCACCCACTCTATTGCTCACCACACTAATTTCCACACAACTTACCCAGTGTGGGGACAAGCAAGATTTGAACCAGCAACCTCTGAGCTCAGAAGGAAGGCTTTTACCACAAAGCCATCAAGTCCCACAACTCAACTTGCTTTTTTTGGGGGGTTTATCCTTCGTTTCATGCTTCAAAGCAAGAAATTCAGACCAGAAAGAAACACAGAAAGCAGGATTCGAACCCTGAACCCCACCAACAGCAAAATACCAGCCTTAACCCACTGGACCATCTGGAAGGACAGGGTATAGCAATTGTTTAGAGCAGGTCTATCTTTTCTTTCAAACCATCAACACAAGAATATAAGACTATCACATCTATCTATCTATCTATCTATCTATCTATCATCTATCTATCTATCTATCTATCTATCATCTATCTATCTATCTATCTATCATCTATCTATCTATCTAATATGATGTGAGATCCAGTTAACAGCTAAAACAGGTAGAAGTAATAACTACTTTTTACTTAAGTACATGTCTGTACTTAACGTCCAAAAAAGTATCAACTTAGGCTCCTGGCAGAAATTTATTTAATAAAATTTTTTCATCTTCTCTCCTCCCCAGTAAATGCAATACTATTATCCTCAATTTTTTCTGAGGCTGTAACCCAGCAGGTCTTCACAGGCTTTGTTCACTGTCACCCACTCTATTGCTCACCACACACTAATTTCCACACAACTTACCCAGTGTGGGGACAAGCAAGATTTGAACCAGCAACCTCTGAGCTCAGAAGGAAGGCTTTTACCACAAAGCCATCAAGTCCCACAACTCAACTTGTTTTTTTTTGGGGGTTTATCCTTCGTTTCATGCTTCAAAGCAAGAAATTCAGACCAGAAAGAAACAGAAAGCAGGATTCGAACCCTGAACCCCACCAACAGCAAAATACCAGCCTTAACCCACTGGACCATCTGGAAGGACAGGGTATAGCAATTGTTTAGAGCAGGTCTATCTTTTCTTTCAAACCATCAACACAAGAATATAAGACTATCACATCTATCTATCTATCTATCTATCTATCTATCTATCTATCTATCTATCTATCTATCTATCTATCTATCTATCTATCTATCTATCTATCTATCTATCTATCTATCTATCTATCTAATATGATGTGAGGACCAGTTAACAGCTAAAACAGGTGGAAGTAATAACTACTTTTTACTTAAGTACATGTCTGAGCCGAAACTTCTTTACTTTCACTTGAGTAAAAAAGTATAATCAGTACTTCAACTTTTACCCGAGTATTTTAAAACATGAGGATCTGTACTTCTACTTAAGTAAAGGATGTGTGTACTTTTGCCACCTCTGTCTCTTCATTATGGCACCTTTTAGTGGGTGGATTTATTTTTCTTATGCAGTGAAGTGAACATTTTGTCCTCAATGTTGATTTTAGAAGCAGGAAAAATGGGCGTAAGGACTTGAGTGAGTTTAGTGACAAATCGTGACGTCTAGACGACTTGATCAGAGCATCTCCAAAACTGCAGCTCTTGTGGGGTGTTTCCAGTCTTCAGTGGTCAATATCTATCAATAACCCTAACCCTAACCCTAACCCTAACCCTAGTGCTCCAAGGAAGGAACGGGAAACAGAGACAGGGTCATTGGCAGCCGAGACAATGATGCACATGGGGAGCGAAGGCTGTTGCTAGTTGTGTCCAACATGTGAAAGGGCTGATTGGACAATCTGTTTAACAAGAGTTAGATCTTGACAATTTAGGTATCATTTAAAGATAATAGCATTAACAAAAGGTTTGATCAATTCAGTACAAGCTCCACTCTCTCTCCATGATGACCTGGTTCTCATCTGCATCATCTACAAACTGCCACCATAAAACCCAGCTGGATCAGGACCATTAAAGTGTTATCCTAAAAACTAACAGCGCAGCATAAACAATTCAGAGAGGTCTGTTTAAAAGTGGTTCTATACAATGTCACTTAATTACGTTTCAAGAGTGAACCATTCAAATCGATATATCCGTCTTTCACAAATAAGATACATCAAAGGAAGTAGCAATTAGAGCTCATTTTCCGCACTCAGAAATGTGTTTTCTATGTTTTACACCGCTGTAATAAGTGCATCCAGTTCTGCTCGGTTGAACCACTACCGAGTCTTAAAGGCACTTATCCTGCTCTCAAAGGGGCTTGTAGGTAATTCAAATCAGTGGTGTCTCATCTATAATGCTTGGTAGGGCAGAGTCCAGAAACATATATCTGCTAATAAGTCATTAGAATCCAGAAGTCCTCATTTACAACTCCATAGATTTGAAGTGCTATTTAAATACTAATGACATCTTTAGAGTGTCCAGAAATGCAAATGATGTTCGATTCGACAGAAAGGCGTCAATGTTCCATTGATTTTGTCGTCTTCCTGGATCATGGCACAGAAGTCGTTAATTCGAGGAGCGAGAAAATGGAGAAAAGGACAACATGGAGCAGCAGTGACAGAGGAGTAGCAGAGAGAATAGGTGACAATATTACTATCTCTCAGTGCTCTCAGTTCAATTCACACATTGTGACAATGGCTACAGGAAACACACCTGCTGCACCTGACATTTGAATTTCTTTATAAAAAAAAAAATCCAATTCGGCTATAATGAACTCTGCTATCTAGAATGGAGATAATTATCCAATGTGCTATCAGTTTGTGAATATCAGCAACCAGAAACCATTATAATTTGATCACCTTCTTATTAAATGCTATAAAAGATCTGAAAGATGAAATATTGCCTTTTAATCATAGCCACCAAGATTAACATTCAATAGCTGTGCACAAAGGTATTGACTCTTTTAGCCATATGAAGTTCTTTCTTAAATTGTGAAAGAGTCAAACAATTGTATATTGCATGAAATTGTCCCTATATATGGACAAAAGTATTGACACCTGACCTTTCTTGCTACATGAGGTTCTTCTTCAAACTGTTACCTCCAAACTGTTAGCACAAATCAGATATGATGCATTTAAATCAAATCATTGTTTAGGAAATCCTTAATTAGAGGGACAGAGCATGTAGGACATTTTGGAGACAAGAGATGGTTTGGACATGTGCAGAGGACGGACATGGGGTATATCAGTAGGAGAATGCTGAGGATGGAGCCACCAGGAAGGAGGAAAAGAGGAAGACCAATGAGGAGGTTTATAAATGTGGTAAAGGAGATAGATGATCCGCTGTGGCGCCCCCTAATGGTAGAAGCCGAAAGAAGAAGAATTGCTTAGGAATTTAGTGAATATTTTGTTCTTTGATGTATTTAATATAGTTGGTTTAGGCATACAATCCAATAAAAAACAATGGGTGATCCACCTTAGGTTTCAGTAAGGCAGCACAAGAACTTTACACTGATCATTACACGCACTGGTGGCAAGCTATCAGCCCTTCTGTCAAGATTAGAGACTCAGTACATCAGCAAAAAGAAAGAAATGAATAACCAGCACTCACTGCACATGACAGAAACAGGGTTATGTTGCAACACATTTTTTTTTCCAAGGCTCTCTAAGTGCCTGTCGTAAATGTTTACGTCTCGTCTTCAATACGCATTTCTGCTTCTGGGCTTCGCAAAAAAACAAACACTGCACCATTCCACCATAAAAACAGCAGGATTTGACCTTGAAGTCTTAACCATGCGTACAAGTTTTGAATTGTTAGCTTGTTAAAATGTATAAGATTTACTTGCCCACACTTCAGCACACAAACAAAAAGAACATGAACATCTAGTGCTTGAATTATCACCACCCACGTTTGCACATCAGTACACCATTTCTGACAAAGAGAGAGAGAGTGAAGATCTATGCTGGAATGCCCTCAGCAAAAATAGTATGAAGAAATAATTATTCTTTTTCTTTTTCGTGATGTTTGTGAAACGATTCAGAACTATAAAATAACTGTTTTTATTGGATGGTTTCTGGATGTCCAAAGTCCATAAGATTTGCTTTAAGATTTGTATACAAATCGTATTCCATCTTCTACCACTGCATCACTGCTCCTTCTATCTTCTCCCACTGCATCACCGCTCCTTTCATCTTCTACCACTGCATTACTGCTCTCTCCATCATCTACCACTCCACCGCTGATCCTTCTATTATCTACCACTGCTAAACTGCTCTCTCTATCATCTACCACTGCTTCACTGGCCCCTCCATCATCTACCACTGCACCACTGTTCCATCCATCTTCTACAACTGCACCACTGGTCTTTCCATCATCTACCACTGCACCATTGCTTCTTCCATCATCTACCACTGCATCGCCGCTACTTCCATCTTCTACCACTGCAGTACTGCTCTCTCCATCGTCTACCACTGCATCACCAATCCTTCCATTATCTACCATTGCTAAACTGCTCTCTCTATCACTCACCACTGCTTACTGGCCCCTCCATCATTCACCACTGCACCATTACTTCTTCCATCTTCTACCTCTGTTCCACTGATCCCTCCATCTCCCATCATGCAAGGAAGACATGCTTCTAGACTCTTCTCTGTTCTGGTGCCTTGGTTTGGAAATGAGATTCCACTTGATGTCTGAACAACTGAGTCACTAGCAGTCTTCAAACAATATCTAAAGACTTTCATCTTCCAGAAATAAGCACTTCTCCTATTTGAAGAACACGCCTCTCTAACCATAATCATTATATTGTGTATAATAATGAACATCACTTCACTTTAGCTTCAAAATGAATGGATCTCAGACACTCTGTGATTCCCAACCTGAACTGTATCTGCAGTTCTGACCATAATTTGTTCACACTTTCTATATAACTGAAACTATAAGCACAAAAACAAACAACACAGGGATTTCTGACGTTCTGCTTGTTAAGTTGTTGACTTGTTCTGTATCAACCCAAGAGGCCATAAAACGAGCTTATCTGCAGTGTACAGAGTGATGGAATGGGTTTAGGGTGGCACTTGGGATTCCCCTAAGGTGAAATAGGGCATGTTTAAGAGATTACTGAAACAGAGTCTATGTTTCGCTCTACTGTGTGTGTGTGTGTGTGTGTGTGTGTGTGTGTGTGTGTGTGTGTGTGTGTGTGTACTGGCACTTCCCAGCCTCTTACGCTCCTCTTTTCCTATTCTCAAGCACAAATCAGAAGGAATATGTATATAAGGAATAAGTGTAAGGAATAAGTGTAAGGAATAAGTGTATTTGGTTGTTTACCCAAGCAAAGTGAAAAATCGATCATTCAGAGTAGATTATTAGCATCTCCTTTCATTTTTAGGTTAATATGCCATTTGTTTTAAACATTGGCAGCTCAGCATCTTATCTTGTTTAACCTGATATCAAACAGGAACCTGCCATAAAGAGGACTGGAACGTTCATGCACTGAAGAGATCAACATAGAGCGCACAAAATTGGAAAACCCCCTTCCATTATAACAGCAATGTTGTTGGTGATCGAGATGAGAGGTATTTTGTTTCTTTGTCCTGTGCCAATTCTAGGTAGAGATAAAAATGAACTGCATGCACTTCACATCTCTCTGATGCTGATAGATTAGGCTTCAGGAGAACTTTTGTGCAGCAGGAGTCTTTGACTCGTGTCTCGTCTACGATTCCTAAAACATAAACACTTTCTCAATGCATGAAAAATTCAGAGGAAAGAAAATGTCAACGCACATGGCATTTATTCTTTTTGCTCTCAACTGCTATGTGATGTAGCAAAAGTAAAGTTTGTGGACAGCTGACCGAAGAACTTCTGTGCTTTTTTAAACGTCCCTTTTCACCTTAAGTCCTCGTTTGTTGTATAATAACATCCACTTGAGGTGAGGAGGCCTGAGATTTACATTTATTAGGGTTGGAGCGCTAAGGCAGGAGATCTTTCACTCCAAACCATGTAAAGTAGATCTTCATGGAACTAGATTTGTGCACAAAGGCATTATCATGAGGAACAGGTTTGGGTCTTTTAGTTCAAGGGAAAGAAAAATCTAATGCTATTGCATCCAGACAGATGTTCTGTACATGTGTGTGCCTCCGACTTCATGGTAAGAGTTTGGGGAAGAACCACATAGGGCTGGAAAAGGCAGGAGTCCCAAGACATTTGTCCATAAAGTGTATAATGCATATAATGTATTTCAAGTGTTTCTAGAAATTTACGCTAATCTAAAACTGAAATTATACTAGTACACTTACTAAACTTGCCTATAAGCCTATAATCTCCCACCCAGTATAGCATAGGTACATTTTTAACCCTTAACTAGAAATAGCCTTATAGCTCATCCCATGTGTGTCTACTTATAACCTGGAAACAAAAGTTAACGTGACACTGGGATCCAAATCTAAAGCGTATAACTATGACAGACCAGGTATTCATATGCAATCCTGTTGGCATCAAGATTATACCAAGTGACACAGGAACTACATTTCCCATCACCCACTGCACCTTACAGAACTATGTTCTGCGATTATTTGTGCACCTGTTCCACATTGTCTTAATTAGAGTTTGTATAGTTTCACATTTTAAATGCAAATCTTGTTTGACATTATTGTTTGTGTTGTGTCGCTCTTTGTCCTTTAATCATGTTATGAGCCTTGTTTCTTTTGTGTAGTTATTTAGGCTCCGTTTACACTGATCCAGATCAATTTAAAACGGCATTTTTCATCTAAAAACGCTCCACACAGTCATTTCACAAAATCTGTTCATCCACACTGAAACATCTGAAAACGCGTTCGTCTCTGTACTGCGCATGAGCAAAAGGTAAGACGCTTCGACTCGCATCATTTCTGCCTGGTGTTTATTTATAGTCTGGCTTTTTCTTCGTTTACACGCACAGTCCACACCATTTTTCAAACTTTTTCACTTTGGAGAAAACCAAAGTGAACCAAAAACGTATATTCCATTTGTTGTAATTTTGACAGCTTCCTGAATTGAATTGTTATTGTAAAAAAAGATAATAATAATCAGTGTATTATTTCTTCTCTAATCTATTCTGTCCACACCAAATTAAACATGGTCTTTAAAGGGACAATTCAGAATTCATGAATGTCTAAAGAATTGAATTTAGCTCATGAGTTTTATTGCATGAACTGCATTTTGTTAGAAGCATATTTCAAAAGAAACTGGGTTGAAGATTAAAATCCGAATCGTGACATCCGATGTGTGTGTGACTTTTCTATCACTGTCCTAATAACTTCCATTCTGCAAGCATTTAACTCGGAATACATCCATAAAATTAAGAAATGTATGACTAATGATGGTGGTGGTTTATTACTGTGGGTAGAGGATTCCTGACTATAATATTTATTATATTATAGTCAGGAATATTTATAATATTTAGGGGCACAGAATATTTATTACTTGACTTCGACAATGAGGGATTGTGAGAGAGAGATGGATCTAAACAAAATGCGAAACATTATTTTAAGGTCAGACGTTTGGATTGCAATTGTGCCGCCTTCTTCAATCGTTTCAATCGACTGCTCGCTTACTCTCATTTTATAGCACAAACGCACCACTCTAATGTCGCACATCGCCTTTGTGACTCCAATCTTAGTGTTAGACGTGTCGGTGCACAATCAAAAACAAGGATTCGAAAGTAGACACCGGCTATGCTTCTCCAACACCGCATTTACACTCCCTGCTCACATCCTGTGGTGCACAGGATCTTCACTTATCATTTTCTCTAATAAAAACACTGTTCATAAACTGTAAACAACTGCAAACAAACAATGAGGACAATAATGCTGGTCCTCATTGTTTGTTTGCAGTTGTTTACAGTTTATGAACTGTGTTTTTTTAAGAGAAAATGATAAGTGAAGATTAATTAAAAACACGCACAAAAAGAAAAGGTGCACCCCACCTGTCATGCCTTTATTCCCCACTAGAGCAGCGCTCCCCACACTTTGAGAATCATTAATCTGAATCTGTTTAGTTGAGGTTCACTTTGGATAAAACGATCTGCCAAATAATGAAACACACTGTAGATCTACTGTAGAGAGGAGCCTCATTATGCACGTGGGTTCCCTTTAATGTCAAAAAACAGCCGTGGTTGTGAATCGGATGTTATTACAGCAGTGACCATCAGCTGCCTGTTAAACCAGTAATAATGAAGGTAATGGGCAGATTGGCCATGTTGATGTTATTATTATTTTTCTTAAACTCTCAATAATGTACAATAAAATGCCACACTTTCTGACACCAATTTTTTGTGGTATTTTTTTTTTAACAGTTAAAAAACATTGCACATTGGATTTCAGACCTCCGATGTAATTGTGACTTATGCACCACTCGTCCAGTTGCAGCAGAATTGATTTATCTCGCTTGATATTGATATTTATCTCGCTTAGCTTGAGCGAGAAGCAGTAAATAACTACATTCTATCTGACTGATTGTTGTAACCACAATCAATCACTCTGAAACTCATGCATATATATACGCTCAAACAATTGTGAAATGCTATTCGAGAGCTTGTCTAGACCCTTTCAATGTTTTTAGTGGAGATTGCTGGAAGTACACTTTATTTTCTAATAAAAGAGGACACTAAATTGACCAAATCATGACAGTAATTATTATTAATGTCATTACTTAAAAGTGTGATTAACGTAGGCACAAGGCAGAGCACGCAAAGGTATTTGTTGACCTTAATTTAGCAATAAAAGTGTGTGTGCACAATTAACAATGTGCTCAATCAAAGGTGAGTTCATATTAATAGGAACTTGAATGATGCACAAACCTGGTGCTCTCAGTTATACTTTTACTAATCCCATATCTCTGGTGTTCCACTGTGAGTGGATTTCCTGCAGGTTGCTCAAAATGAAGGAGAAGCATCACAAACAAATTGCTATGCACAAGACAAGCACAAGCTCCCCACTGGTGGATTCCACTGCAGTGTTGAACAGCATGTCATTCAAAAGAAACCCTGTTAATACCATTTTCTGTTTTCCCTCCTCTTCCCCCAATACCATATTCTACTGGGGGAACCACCACCTGGTGCATCTCAGGGCCTCGTCTGGAGAGTTTGTTTGGTAGTTAGAGGCTGTAGAGGTGTATGTGAGTATTGGAGTCATTGGACTTATTTCCCATTTGGCTGAACAGAAGCTTTATACACTTTACTGGAGCAGAACCTGTTGTAGCAGGCTGCCTGGATCACTTAACTCCACTAATGGCATAGATTTAGGGGCCCACAGGTCACTAATCCAGAGAGTTCTGATCAGTGATATGGTTAATCTGGAATCTGTTCAGGGGACACTGAGTGCAAAGCAGGAACACAAGCTGATATCTAAAGGTTTTGAGACTGCTAGTGAAACTGGTGCTATTCTGACCACGTGGGTTATCATTTGCCACAGAGATGTTCGACTCGACATACTGCGGACGAGGAACAGCATCCAGACTCCATGGAGACCATGGTGTTAGAGAAGGATCAAGTCCACCTTCAGCGTCACTGTACAAACAATTGACTCCATAGGTGGTGTTTTTTACTTTCCGCAGGCGTATTTGAGGAAACAGGTTTTTGAAGTAGGAAAGATGTGGTGTAGTGCTGAAAAATTGCGTAACCATCAGTAAATATATAATGCTGTGTTTCATGTTACTTCAATCCTTCGAATGTTTTACCGGAATACTTTGTAGTCGCTTTCAAATAAATATCTTCCGACTCGCTCGATATGTCAGTGTCTAATAATAACTGTAATAATATCATTTAGCTAAAAGCCTCTAGGTGAAGAACAATAAGAATATAATAAAATCAAACACAATTCAAGGGTTTTAATTAAATATATAGTCATTTGATTGCTGGGTAAAAAAACATTTAGGTTTTTAATTATTGTTTGAAAGCAGCAAGTGTCTCGGTTGTTCAAGCAGACTGTTGTGGTGCTTTATTTGAAAAACTGATATTCTGGCATCGCTGTGAAGGAGATAAGATGAAGAATGCTTTCTTACTGTCATCTTGTCATACTGTATGTATTCATAAGTCGTTAAGTTTGATGGCTGGATCGTTTTAAAGTCAGCAGCACGTTTGATTTATAATATTTTCTCCTCACATTCCAGCAGCAAATATACATACTATAGAATATATAAACCGTGGTCTCTGTTACACTCTTTAACCAGTATTCACCAGAAAGCATCGGGTCTACAGCTTGGGTGGGAAAGCATGAGAGAAAGACACAAAAACTGGACTGAATGTGAACTGAACGGATTTCTGTCTGTCTGTCTGTCTGTCTGTCTGTCTGTCTGTCTGTCTGTTTTATTCCAAGAAGACAAAATGAGGAGCCCTTAGTTATAGCAAGCCTCCCTCCTGGTGTGAGAGTGCCAAAACTTTGTAAAACTAATTAAGATACACTGTCATGGAGCTGTTTTGCCTAAAACCCTACTGCAGTAAAAACTCCACAAGCAAAGTGCAGCAGGTTCATGCTCTGCCCTGGGATCATTCAACGCCTCGAAACATCAAAAGAACATCGGCATATACCGTCCTCTCTGAAGGTATTCCTCAAAAAGCTTTGTTGGATTGCTGGAGTATCATTTTTAGCCTGTTCTTTTTCTAGGTTAGTCAGTGGAAAGAGTGATAAAGTTCAGGTAACTTTGATATCGCTATCAATATTTTTCCTTGGGGTAATGGTTCTGCAGCAAAGCCATGCCTTTGGTCTGCTGTAAACAATCTGAACAGACCCAGTTCTTTCCAGAACTTTGCTCATCTTCATGCCTGTGCGAGCTCATGGTACTTGAACCATAAAAAGCAAGTAAACATGATGTCAGTGTATAAACCAAGGCATAAATATTAGCTAAATGTCACAGAGTTTTACTATTGAGTGCTGACAGAATAAGTGGCGTATAAGACAGTACTTCTTCATTAAGATGGGAAAATGACTGCAGGTGTCAGCACTAAATAATAATCATAAAATCATTATTGCTTCCTTTTTTATGCTGAACCAGAAAAAGCTGGAAATGTTTGAACAAAAAACTAAAAATCGATGCTTCTTGTAAACGTGCTGTTTTCATGAGTTATTATGAAATACATTCAGCAGCAACCAGAAGCACAACGATCTCCAAATCCTGGTCAGTTTCATGGTAAGTTATGATGCTGACAGTTGAAAACTTTCTGCTGCATTCGATCAGAACTTTGTTTGGTAGTCAAGAACAAATCCGCAGTGTTAAGTGACAAATCTAAAATCACGTTCAAGTTTGTTATATTTTAATGCACACTCATTTTTTTTTTTTGCTCTATTACAATTAAATTGATTTATTCATATTCAACCAATGCTTATTTTTTGCTGTACTGAAAAGGTACGGTTTTGTGCCTTTTTGCACCTGGAAAATCCGAACACCTGTCAAGGTTGTGACTCAGACTGTTTATTAAGCTACAGCTTGTGCCTTCTTGTGTGAATTTAGAAACCCAGTGATCTACTGCACTACTGCGCTTCTTCAGACGTGGATAAATCAGTTGGTATCCCTTTACAAAAAATAACCACCATGTTCTCTGAAATAAAGTGAAACGAACAAATTGGGGTGCTTCATTGTTTATTCTATATTGAATAAAAATTGGACTTTTGCTTTTGGATGCCACAGAATATTTTATATCAAAGCACCCTTAACCAAATATTTTGTTACACCAACCTTTAAAGGCAATGCAGATTTCTGGAGCTCTTAATGAGACTTCTGCATCTGTCTACAGAAAATTTAGCTTAAGAGCTTCATTAACAAACTGCTGCAGAAGTCTCAGGTTTGAAGGATGCCTCCTCCAGACTTCATGCTTCAATCTTTCCATAGATGAGTGATCTGATCAGAGCTCATAGAAGGTATTTCAGAATAATCCAGTGGTTTGTTAGCCATTCTTTGGCGCTTTCAGCTGTATATCTTTGCTTATTATCATGTTTAAGAACCCATAAGCCTAAACTGAGGTTTCTGTTGCTGGACTGTACATTTTAGTCCAAGAATGGCTTGGTAGGTTCAAGCAGAATGGTTTGAAATTTCATTGTTCCCTGAACAGATTCAAGACACCCTGTTCCAGGCATCACAAAACATCCCTGGAACATCAAACCTCCTCCATGTTTCACAGTAGCTGTCATCTTTTCTGCCAAAGCTTCTTTTTTTGCATCTGTGAACATAAAGCTGATGTGTCTTTGCCAAAAAGTTGTCTCATCTGTCCAAAGGACATTCTCCAAAAAGCATTGTGGCTTGTCAATATCCAATTTTTGCAAATATTTAGTGTTTTTAACAGATGAATCTTTCAATAAGGCATTGCTACAAGAATAGTAACAAGCCATAATAATAACACATTTATTACTGATGTTTGGATTAATGTAACAATTCCACAATGTTTTTGAGCTTTTACGGGGAAGCGGAAGCTCACTGGTTCAGTCGTTGGCCCTTGAACCAGAAGGTCATGAGCTCAAATCCCAGCGCCACTAAAGTTTAACCCTCAACCGCCCAGTGGTAATTGTAAGTCATTTTGGATGAGGTTGTCTGCCAAATGTCATTAATTAAAATGTTATAATATATAACTTGGTCTTTTCTTTTTTTTTTTTGCATACACTTTCATGAACCCAAAAGATACTAAGTCAAGATCTCCAACCACATCCTACATGGAATCAGACATCTGTAAAGCGCTTTTGTGGCGTCTGCTAAATATTGTAAATGAAAATCATGAAATTGTGCAAATGTGCAGGTTTGTATTGAAGTATTTAGTCACATAGTAACTATTCTTCCCATTTATAATATTAATCACCTCGTTCGAGTGACCAATAATAAACCACAATGCTGCTTTTTGCTAGAAATAATTTTTTCCATCTATGTTTTTCTCACCTTTAGATGTTGCCCAGTCGTAAGAGTTTTCTGTTTGTTGAATAGCAAGCAATTGAAATTCAATTGAACAAATTTCCAGGAAGACATACTGTAAGTCTTTTAGAATTTGACCTTGTTTTTTTTCATATACAAAGAGAAAAGTGTTTCTGCTTTTAGCCTGAAATGTTGTGAATTTAGGATTTTTGGGGTGTTTGAGATTTTGCTGTGTCTAAAACACACGAAATGAGTTACAATTAGAAACAAAATACCCAAACATTTCCACATGTGAAGAAAATAAATATTATTCATAAATAATAAACATTTCTTTGAATTTCTAGAACTTCGCCCATTAATATCAGAACTGGGTGTTTTACCACCAATAAAAAAAAAAAAATTCAATATATATATATATATAAATATAATCCAAGCTCAACTCTACTGTTACTTTTCCCTGGGGAATAAATGGGAAGACAACAAAGCAGTCACACTTTTTACAAAACACAAATCCTTACCTGGTACACTAATGAGTACACTAATAATACGCAGAACTCGCATATAAAATGGGCTACATGGAATCAAACATCTGTATGCAGTGCTCACAAAATACACCAGATGACTACATACGTGCAATATAGGACTTCACACCAGTTCCACACTTCTGCAGTTACAGTGAGGAAAATAAGTATTTGAACACACTGCTATTTTGCAAGTTCTCCCACTTAGAAATCATGGAGGGGTCTGAAATTGTCATCGTAGGTGCATGTCCACTATGAGAGACATAATCTAAAAAAAAAAATCTAGAAATCACAATATATGATTTTTAAACTATTTATTTGTATGATACAGCTGCAAATAAGTATTTGAACACCTGAGAAAGTCAATGTTAATATTTGCTACAGGAGCCTTTGTTTGCAATTACAGAGGTCAAACGTTTCCTGTAGTTTTTCACCAGGTTTGCACACACTGCAGGAGGGATTTTGGCCCACTCCTCCACACAGATCTTCTCTAGATCAGTCAGGTTTCTGGCCTGTCACTGAGAAACACGGAGTTGGAGCTCCCTCCAAAGATTCTCTATTGGGTTTAGGTCTGGAGACTGGCTAGGCCACACCAGAACCTTGATATGCAGTGGACATGCACCTACGATGACAATTTCAGACCCCTCCATGATTTCTAAGTGGGAGAACTTGCAAAATAGCAGGGTGTTCAAATACTTATTTTCCTCACTGTAAATCTCTAAAGAAATATCTCCTTATATTCTTTTAAATCACACCATTCTACTAAACGCTTGACTCTGCTTACCTGAAGACACGTCAGCGTTCATAGTCATGAAGGAAAACACAAAACATACAGCATTTAACTATTAGCCAAAATAGTGCGAATTATACAAATCAAAATCAAAGAACAACATTAATATTAATGTCACATTTTGGAAAGTGTTTGGCTTTTAATTAATTAAACCACAAATTCGAGCAAAGGAATCACTTTCTGGTCATGTCGAGAACACTTTGAATTAGCTTGGTGAAACTTTTTCAGAGTCTATAATCGAGATGCCTTTCTTTACGAATATGTGTGTATTTATTACAATATATATCATTTATGATGTGCAAGACATGAACAGACTTTCCCTCAGTGTTTTTTCTTCATATTTATTATTTTCAATATTGTACATTACCGGTGACCGTCATAATTGAGTGCACAATTGTCAAGCATGGTTAGGAATTGTGCAGTGACATTCCATCCCAACTTTCTTTCCCACCAGGACAATGACTCCAAAAACAGCTCTAGATGATGTACAGTAAGAGCTTTTTGTCCAAAAAAGTAGAGTAATTGAGTGCTGCACCAGATGACCTGACCTCCACAATCACCCAATCTAAATTCAATTGAGAGTCTGAGAGTGAAGGAAAAGCAGCCAACATGCACTCGACATCTCTGGAAACGCATGGCATGAGTTTGCCAAACTGTCTTTAAAGCTAAAAGTGGCTACTTTGAACATATAAAATTTGGAAATATAAAATATAAAAGATATTCTGTGTTTAACAGGTTTTTGTTGACGATATAATCCCACTCTTTCATACTTTGGATTTCTACAGTATTAATGTACAACGTTCAATATAATAATAATAACAATAAATAAAAAAAACAACACTAGAATGCCAAAAGTTTGCGGACACTTGGCTTCCTAATTCCCTCCACTCTTTTCCACTAGATTTTGGATTGCGCTTGTGGACATTTGTGTTTTCAGCCACAAGGGTGGGGTGAGGAGGCCTGGGGTGCAGTCAGTGTTCCAATTCATCCCAAAGGTCTTCAGTAGGATTGAAATCCGTGCTCTATAGTAGGCCACTCAAGATCTCCTTGTCCAAACCATGTAAACCAGATGTTCATGGAGCTCACATTGACCTACTGGAACAGGTTTGGGTTTCCAAGTTCGAGTAAATATCACGATTGTATTATACCACATATATATATATATAGCTAGCTACATTTCGTTCAGATATTTGAAGATCTCATGGTCTCCTTGCCATGGATATTTTAAAGTTATTTGTGGATGAATAATCTTGATAATGATAATTTTGCATAATCAGCTCATCATCAGTACCACATGATTATAGGAAGGTGGAGGAGCGACAGGAAGCAGTGCAGTAGAATTGTGCAGGAATTTGTTTTTGGGAAGGATTTCCTTTGGATCCAGCGCGCGTCTCCTTTTCACCCACTTGGTCGCGCCCTCCTGCGCGTCACCGCGGAGTTTAAAGCCCCTCGTGAGCGCGCCTGAGTCGCCCTTCATTCGTTCGTTCACGTGCCTCGGGATGGTTTAGGGGTCGGTACGCGGCATGGCGGGGGTCACCGTCAGTCCCAGCTGTCGCAACTGTTCCGCGTCCAATTCCAACGCAAGCGCCGCGCAGCTGCGCCTCGACGAGGACGAGCAACTTTTGAGATACATATGGAGTGAATACCTGCATCCGAAGCAGTACGAGTGGGTCCTGATAGGAGGATACATCCTAGTCTTCTTGTGCTCTCTGGTTGGAAACACATTGGGTAAGTTTCTGACATGCAGAACATCTAAAGAACATTTCTGGACTCATCATTTCAAGTGTTTAAGATTTGCCAGGTTGTAATACGGGTTAAAATCCAGCATATGCAGAATCTTCATGCACTTTATCCAACTCCAGGTTGGTTCAGGTGTTCAGGCTGGTCTTCTTCTGCTTCTGGTATTCATCAAATTTGGATAATTCTGGTTTCATTCCCCAAATAATCCAATGCACCGAAGATTTCCGTCTCTCCTGTATTTGATCCTATACAACACTGCGCAAAGATGCGTACTGCTGTGTGTGTGTGTGTGTGTGTGTGTGTGTGTGTGTGTGAAGATTTCTAATATGTCCACGGAATATTATTTCACTTAAGCCTTGCTGGAGTTTTTTTTTTTTTTTATCCCGTATTTTATTGATTCCTTTTCTTTATCTTCTAAAAAACCCCACTGAATGAGAACATGTATTCAGCCTCATCAGCCACATCTGATTACCCCACACACCATGCTCATCTGGAATTAATTACATGTCTTCTAGCATCATTACCATAATTATATTTAAGTCTGTAAATTAATATTTTGCCTTCAATTATTATATGATTTAAATGTTAATAAAAATGGAGACTATTTTCAGCTCACATTCAATTAGTTACAGTTACAATGAAAACATACCTGAATATTTCAAGCATTATACAAGATGTTCCTTAGTTTAAGGCAGAAGATTTTTAAATATATATACACACAATAATTGGTTTTTGAACTGGTAATTCAGCCTCTAATTGAATAATGTTGTGAGCACAAATCAGTGAATAATTGTACTATGGAGATTATAATGGCTTTGATACTGGAACACACCATTAAAATGTCCTTTAGTTATTGTTCCGATATGTTTTGTAGGGTTTTTACTAAACAAACGATGCAGAGTTTTTGTCTTTTTGTCAATGGCACAAAAATACTGCATATCAGTATACCATTTTTGTAATCTTGAATAAACAAGTTATAATAAACACCTGGAAAAATGCACCTCGTTCTTATTGCAAAGATGCAAATGCAAAGGAACGGAAGATTTTTGTGCATTTTGTGGCAGATATTCATACACTGATTACAGCATGATTCCTGTTTTCCATTTAGTTGATTTGTACAGTAAATCAATTATCTGCCTGTCATTACAATCCCAATGATAAGTGCTGAGGCTGTTACTATGAGAGCATTTTACAGAGCAGGTTTGGTGGATTTTGGTCCCTGAAATGATATCAAATCGGTTTATCAGGTGTGTATTGTGGATAATGAATTATCCATATTCCTAGTTATATTTTTAAACCAAGACAGAACGGATTGACACGTGTCCAGGTGAGACTTATAGATTTGACTGAAAGCCAACTGCTGCAGAATACTGATCCTTTAATCATATAGGAGTAAATGAGTGAAATGTGTGTCGCCTTCTGCTGCATAATGAGACTTTATATTCCATTTGATCAGCCTGATTCTTTCAGCCTGAGTGATGCACTAAAGTATAGCAATAGGACATAAAATACTTATATATATATATATATATATACACATCAGACACGGCTGAGGGATCTGGAAATTCCCGGAATTGGAGTGTGGTGCACACACACACACACACACACACACACACACACACACACACACACACACACACACACACACACACTCAGACCGTGGTTGTTGGATTTGCTGCTAGGTAATATATACTTATGGTCTGGTGAGTCAGACTCCATAATGGTGCCATACATTGTGGATGCATGTGATATTTTTGTTCTTTAGTCTCTTATGGCTGATGTTAAAGTGCAAATAATTTCTGTCGATTCTTTTTTTTTTTTTTTTTTGCTGGATAAAACTGCTGCCAGCGCTATGCTAGAGCTAGCTTTTCAAGATTGCTGTAAAGACTCCCCCCAAAAAAATTGCTTTTCAGATTGCAAAACGAAGACAATGATTACTTTTGATCACCCATAAAAAGTCCAGGTTGATATTTGATAAAGTCAGACTCTTTCCCTTTTCTTCTCTGTTTGTCTGTTTATGGTTTTCATGGACAGTATATCAAGATGTAGCTAAGGGTAGGATTTAGGTCTCCAATATGAGACGCTGGAGATGTTTCCTTAGCAGTATTCAAATGAACTCAAAGTCAAAGGTCCTGATTCTTTCCTGGAAGAAAGTAGATATCATCACTTGAGGTGCTGCACCTCACCCTCTGTGAAGGTGTTCAAGTATCTGGATTGGGTCAGTATGAGCAGCAGGTCAAATATGGCCGAAACCTGTGGACTCTTTGCAAAAGCCAAATCAAAAGGAAGCAGAATGATATTTATTCTTGGTGAGAAGATTAAATCAACAATCCAGGAAGACATTGGAGTTTGCTGATTCAGCATATTTAGAGAATCCAGATGTGGTTTAGGCATTTTTTCAAAAGATTCTCCCTGATCAGCTCTTGCTAGAGCTTTATGACAGAGACAGAGATGTCCATTGGCGATACAGTATTATGTCTAATTGAAGAACCAGAATTTTCCTGCAAGTCTGGAGCGTTACTTATCCCTGCCAACAGAGGGCACTATAAACAACTATAGTTCTAGCATTCCACTTCCTGTTTATGTTTTGGTTTTCACTTGTTCTACCATTGAAATTCAAGTTACCTCTTTTTCTTATTTAGTAAATGTAAAGGCTGCACTGTTTATAATAGATTCAGCAGCAGAAAAAGATTCATATCCTGCTTTTAGAAGCACATATCCAATCGCTTCAACAAAACTTGTGTAGTGTCGCGTCGTTCATTAAAGATTTGTTTATATTGAACGATTCTTTCACTTGGCTCAGAAGTGTTTTGAAGTGTTGCAAAATCTCTGTGGGTTGTTATTAGGAAGCAGAATTGAGTAGTTCATCTCATGAGCCCTCTGGTCCGAGTCGTTTGTTCTTCTATCACGTGACTCCCATAGACGCTGCACAATTAAATAGATCAGGTTATTTTTTCCCCGAATCTTGACATTATTGTTAATTATGGAAGTCACATGACAAAAAATGAACGACACAGACCAGAAGATATGAAAGGTGAAGCTACTCATTCCGTTTATCATCATTGCTACATTGTCATATTTGAATTATTGGAACAAAGGTGTTGTATGTAGACGTGTTGGGAATCTGCTTATCGAAAATGTAGGATTTAATATAATTTCTGATCAAAGGAACGAAATGAACTAAATAACTTCATAAATACGATGAATTCATTTTGATCAACGAGATTCAAAGAACTAATTCACTAAAATGATCCGATCCGGAACAACCACACAAAACCGGTGTACAGGCAGAAGTACAACAATACAATGCAAAAAAAAAAATCACTCTTCTTAAAAAATGTGATTGTGATCCTAGTTTTCCTTTGAGTTTTCTCACACACATTGCAATGTTCTTCTCATGCATTCTTCTGAACTACATCAACCTGGATATCTAAAAAGAAATGCTGAATTTGATCTAAACATTGCTGCAGGTGTGTGTAAACTGTAGGGGATTGTCGCTCAACATAGCAAAGCCGTACGAGTCTCAGTCCCAGAAATCAGGGTGATAAAGGAATATGTGGAGGAGATGTTGAGGTAACATTTGTCCCTTCGCTTCTTCCACATCAGCAGACTTGATCTCTGTATAAGAAAATAATGTGGGAATGAGATTCAGTGTTGAATGCAGTGCTCTTTATGTGGCTCTGATTGCACTCCTGGACATCTCAGCACTTAATACAGTTTCATGAACTGGATTAGAGAAGGTAATGGAAAATGGTCTTCATTAAAACATTTGGGGCACTTTAAATATCAGGTAAAGATCTAGGGACAGGATATTACACCCTATCAGTGTTTCGAGGTGAGATTATATCTAAGGAACATCTGGAGATCTGCAGGAGGAGTTAAGCATGTTGATGTTTGGCTTGACCTTCTGTCTACACTAAAACTAATGAACTTTACACAGGCTTTAACGACAGACACGTTACACACGGTGTAACAGGTGAAATATGTTGCGCTTCCTTTAAGAGCAGAGCGGCATTTGGGGAATAGCCTGCCGCCGCATTTTTCCGCTATTACTGCGTGTGTGCAAGACCGAGGAATATGTCCTTATTATTTTCTATTGCTCAGTTCTAAGTTTCTTTGACTAACCCATAATGCTGTTGCCAAGAAAAATAAAAAAGCACGAGTTTTGGAAACCTGTCTGTGCTTATATGATTTCTGTTGTAACTGGAGTTAGCGAGCTCTCCCTTCACCCAGACTCAACGCGTTACAACGGCTTGTATCTAAAGAGTAGCCGACTAGGAAAATGATTGTTCACTGTCTTCCTCCTTCCTTTCACAACTATTTCTCTCGGGAGTTTATCTTTTGGCATCGTTGTGCGTTTAAAAAAATCAGTTTTTCTCGCGAAGCCGTGCAGCTCAGAACACAGGTGAGGTGAGTTTTTTTCGTTTCCGTTCGGAAATTTCATTGGTCTAATGTTATGGGGCTCAGTTTTTGGCTTAAAGTTTGTGAAACCGGGAAAAACCCAGGAAAAATTCATAAATAAGCCGCTTCGTTGTTTAAGCCGCGGGGTTCAAAACGTGGGAAAAAAGTAGCGGCTTATAGTCCGAAAAATATGGTAATCACTACCAAATATGGCTGGTTTTTAGTGCTGTTATAACATTTCATTTGGATTAAAGCGGAGAATGGAAATCTTCATTACTTCAAAAACCTTCAAATATCAGTTGAAGATCTACAGACTTTTACACCCTATTTTTGTTCTGGGATTAATCAGGTACTCCAAGAATACTGGAACTGCTAATCATTTACAATACATTGCTATTCTTTAATCTTCAGAACAGGAACAGATGAATGTTCTTTGATTAGTTCTACACACACTGTAATATATATTATATTTATAATGCATAGGATAGATGAAACGCGTATTCACTGACCACTTTGTGAGACCTCTGATCTTTGACCTTACACAATGAGTTCAGCAAGACAATTTCAACATCGCAAGCTTTCGAGAGATGTTCTGATAACAATTACAGATTTCTGAGAACTGCCTCAGACTGCATGGTAATATATGCTAATGTACCTGTCTGAATTTAAATACCTACAATGCTCGATTTTCCTTGCATTGACATTAGCCATAAATCTCTCTGCTTTTTCTAAACCATGACCCTCATATATGCTTCTACATCGTCATTTGCTGCTTTGGTTTATTGCTCATTACAGTTATATACTGTATAATCCATACGACATGACGAACAATAAAAAAAATCTTATTTTACTGACTAAAAATATATAATTTGTTGAGTTTTGGAAAAAATCTGTAAAAGTGTAGTGAAGTTGAAGTTGTGTAGTGAAGTTTTATTTATAAAATTACACCATGTAGCATCGATTTCTAATTTTATGGTTGCAAACTGTGTTGAGAACAAATTATATACAACTGTAGTCATTTTGTCCACCTATTAGATTGAACAAGCATCAACATAAATCATTCACTATATGGAAAGAAGTATCAGGACTCCACACATTTCCAGCCATATTTCGTTCTTCCCCAAACTGTTTCCACAAAGTTGGAGGTGCACAATTGTACCGGACGTCTTTGGACGCAGTAAAACTTTGGTAAATTTTACGTTCACTTAAACAAGGAGACTCCAACCTGTTCCAGCATGACAATGCCCCTGTGCACAAAGCCTGCTTCATGAAGATCTGCTTTGCATGGGTTGGAAGATCTCCTGCTATAGAGCTCCAAACCCTATTGAACACCTTTTAGGGTGAATGTGAACATTGACTGCACCACAGGACTTCTCACCTTCTCACCTACATCAGGACTTGATTCAGACAAATGAGCACAAATCTCCACAAAATCTAGTGGAACATCTTCCCATAAGAGTGGAGGTTATTATAACGGTGAATGGAAACTAAATGTGGAATGGGATGTCCAAAAAGAGGCACATATTTCAATTTATATTTATATATACAAATTTTATTGTATTAATAGTTATTTTAAGACCATTAGTAGACTTACTATGCCTCTAGTGGTCAGTATTGGAATTGCATGTCTGTAACAACTGTATACCGAAAAATTAAAATTAAAAATATATATTTTTAAATGATTTGGCTTTTATTTAATAAAATAATTTATTAATATGTCAGTCCAAATTGCAGTGCTTCATTGCTACAATCTAATTCTATAAACAGAAATGAAAATGCATTAGATGTATATTCCCACCTGCACCCATGCTTGTGGAAATACCACAAGTATTTGAAGCTGTCTTGTTAGTCTGTGTGTGTGTGTGTGTGTGTGTGTGTGTGTGTGTGTGTGTGTGTGTGTGTGTGTGTCTTGAATACAGAACAAGCCGTATTAGTCTAAAGGTATCTGCAGTTGAACAGAAGTGTTACTTTATTCATTTTGGTCCAAATGTATGTAAACACCTTCTGATAAAATTCATATGTGCTCTCTGAACATCAAATTCTATATATGATGTTATTAATAACCTCCACTTTTGTGCGATTGCTGGATTGTAGTCAGTGTTGAAGTTATCAAAGATGTGTTCAGTGGAAATGAGGTCAGGTATCTGAGCAGACCACTCGAGCTTCTCCACTTCAGCCTTGACAAAGCACGTCTTCATGGAGATAATGTTTGACTTGCTGGAACATCTTCACTCCACTTTAGTTCACTTTAGGAAATTGTAATGCTACAGCATGCAAGTACAAAATGTGCTTTCTTTGTGAGAGTTATTTTACTACATAGACAAGAAAATTACCAGACATCTTCAATGAAAATCATCTCAATTTGTGAAGAAACCTAGATTTTTGGTGTTGATGAGCTCCAGTCACGCTCTTCATTTGGTATTTGATCCAATATTGTGTGTAGTGGAATAGCATAAATGTCCATGCATGACATTACATCATTACTCACGATTGCTAAAAAAAAACAAAGCAGGTACGGAGAAAAAATGCAGATGGTTTGGAACTTTTTCAAAAGCCCCACCAGATAAAGTCTTATTCTAAAAGAGAAGGAGAAGATAATGATGAAAAAATGAAATAAATAAAAAAGCACTTAGTGCGTAATGCACACACCAATACATCATCATGCCCCTGCTAGTTCATTATCTTTCATGGATTCAGAACCATGTCTGCACTCAGCAAGATAATACGAGTTATAATGATTTGCTGGTGATGTACTGAGACCTACCAGAGGGATTCATGATGCTGTGTGGTGTCAAGTGCCTGCAATGACTGGTTCGAATCAAATGCATGAGGAAAAGAAAGGAAGAGCAATCAGGCATGTATTCGGAGAATAATCGTCTTTTCAGGAATTGGACAGCGCACGGCGGATTTCGCTCACGCTTCATGTCGCACGTGTTTAATATGCTGCAGAAATGGGCATATTTCATGTTTTTTGTCGTTAATGTTAAAACAGTGAGTGAAAATCTTGTTCTTTCTTTTTTTAGTTTGTTTTGCAGTGTGGAAAAACCATCACATGCGCACAGTGACCAACTACTTCATCGTGAACCTGTCCTTCGCTGACATCCTGGTCACCATCACCTGCCTTCCTGCAAGTCTCGTGGTGGACATCACAGAAACATGGTTCTTTGGAGAAACGCTCTGTCGGATCTTACCTTATTTACAGGTACGTGTTTGGCAGTGAAAGTAAATGTGTCACAAGCATTTTTCCCTCAAATGTACTCAAGTATCCAAAGCACTATGATGTATTATAACTATAATGTTCCTATTAATGTTCCTGTCACGAGACTCTTTACTTAATCAACTCAGTTTATGTGAAAAGACTGTGTGTGACTCCCAGCACGTTGATCTATTAATAGAATGATATTAACGAGTCAAAAAAGTACAAAGAAATTCACGTAAACGAGGTCACGTGTGTTGTGGCGAGTTCGAGTCTGGAGTTTCTTCATCATTTATTCCTCTCTAAATGTTCTGCTTGATGTTGAACTGATGCTGAACTGTATGTTGGTGATCAGTAGATACACCAAGCGCCGATCAGAACACGTGTAAAACAGAGCGTGCGCTCGATCCTGATTGGTGGATCGATGCATGTTTGACCAATTAAGTTTTTATCCTCATTAATTAAAAAAGTAATGACTGATTTCACAAAATGTAGTAAAAAGTGAAATATTTGACTTTTGAAATGTAGTGGTTTCCCCAAATGGAAAAACTTCAGTAAAATACAGATACATAAATACAGCACTTAATTACATTAACTTCATTACTGAAGCAAATGGTAGCAGTCGCACAACATAAATAAGATTTGGAGAAAAAAGCGAATCAGAGGCAGCTACAAATTGTGTCCTATTACAGTGGAATCCAATTAGTAGTCTATCTGCCTGAGGGAAATTACCTCTAATTAACCCTAACCCTGGATTAATGTCCACATTAATGATCACACATTTATAGGTAACTTAGATTTTAGCATTTGGGTGTCCAGCAATTCCGTATTTATCACATGGTATCATTACATAACCCTGCTATTGTGTATAATTTTGAATGTTCTCTGATAATACTAGTGATTATATATCGTAGGAACTTTGAATACAAATCATTGAATGCTTTACTAAATTGCTTGTTCAAACATGAGACTTACAATACAATCATTTACATATGGAAAGAGATCAGTGTCTGTTAAAAAGATGTCAGCAGCTACGCTGAGATCCTTTAAAAGTTACCCGGACCTGTGTGTCTGTCTGTGAGTGTAGCATGGCTTATCGTTGTTTTGGGATTTTGTGCATTGTGCAGCACACAGAGACCAAACCAATTTTCTTCCTGAAAGAGCAGAGAGGTTTATCAGCATATTCCTGGAGCACTGAATGTGCAGTCAGAAAGGAGATATGAGATACTTCAAGGTTTATATTTTTTTCCATGCAGCCTTGTTTCAGGTGGAAACTGGGAATCCAACAGGACATCGCTGGACCCCGTTATGTTATTTCATTCCATTATTTCTATGGCACAAATGCTTTATTGCGTTTCCCTACAACTGTGTTTTTACACTATCACTGCATTTCTCTTTCTCATCACCGTTATTCATGATGCACTTGAAGCAGTTTCTGGGCTTCAATTTTGAACTTGTGGAATGCACATTTCGATTTAGTGATCAAAATTTCTTTAAAACCAAATAAAAACTCATACGCTTAGTTTGGAGTAACAAGCGATTTAAAGAAACGTTTTTGCGCCTACGTTTTATTGAATCCACAATTTTCTTGTTCATCAAATACTTTTAAATGTTATAGATAAATTCATCCATTAGTCTGACAGTGTATGTAGAAACAAGAACATGAGCTCATTGGGAATTATTTATGAATCGCAGATTAATTTGTTGTGTATTGAAGAACTCTTTAGAAACACTGGCGAAGGGCAAGAACACTTTTATCAGCTTTAAATGGACAGGAGGCTGATCAGTAGATCACTTTAAAATCTACTGTTTCTTTCTTTACATTTTAATTTAAACAGCTGAAATTTCACCTGCTATGTGTTTATTCCACTTTCACACGTGTAACTGATCTGACAAGTCAGCGTGAATGCTATATTTTAGAAATACTGTATTTTTCTTTCTTCATTTTTTAGTGTGTAGTTGACTGACTTTTCCTTTAAAACCCAAAGCAATAAGAGCTGTCACTTCCTCCCTAAATCTTAAAAGCCAGGCATATCTTTTTCAAACAGAAGCCTGATTTCTTTCTTTCTTTCTCTTTATTTTTTATGAGAATTCTGGTGACCTTGTCAGAACTAGAGGTTCTAACATTTTTCCATTCAAAATATGAACATGACTAAGACTTTAATTAGCAATCAGGTAGAAGAGCATCTCAGAGGGAAGCTTTGCTTTCAGATTAGTTGAATGGAGAATCATGTATGATGCATGGAGTACATCTCGCAATCATGAAAGTGAAAAAAAAAAAACTTTATTTATATTTCTACATACAGTTTTTAACGACTTTGTTATTAGTTTCCAGCTCGTTTATTCATTCATATCTTTCATAAACACTTGGTCATGGTCAAGGCCACAGCGGAAACAATGGGCAAATGCGCCATGCACGCCATGCACGTATTCACGTTCACACCCACTCAAACTCACGCAGGAGATTTATCATGGTTAGTTTGCGTGAACACGTATTTTTGAAAGGAAGTACATTTTTGGAAAAATTGGCAGGTTTTTGATCTTGATTTTTGATTTCGCCTTTGAAATTAGCGTTTGATGTCAGTTTGATGTTATTTAAAAAAGCATTATTAAAAATGTGCACCTTCCCAAAGCAGTTTTACAGAAATAAATAAATCACAAATATACATTTTCTATTCATGATCGAGTCTGTGGTGATGGTGGTGAGGAGAAAACTCTCTGAGATGATATGAAGAAGAAACCATAAGGGAACCGATCCTCATCCTCAACACTGGATATTCATTTATTATAGTTCCATCACTGCTAAAAGTCCATTCAGGGTTTTTGCATTTGCAAGAGAACAGACTTGATTCTGTAATATTTTATTGTAGATGAGTTTCATCTTCTAATTTGTTGCAGACAATCTCGGTGTCTGTATCCGTGCTGACCCTCAGCTGCATTGCTCAGGATCGCTGGTATGCGATCTGCCACCCTCTGAAGTTTAAGAGCACAGCGAAGCGAGCTCGCCGGAGCATCATCCTGATCTGGTTGGTGTCGTGCGTGATCATGATTCCCCAAGCTGTTGTCATGGAGTGTAACAACCTGCTGCCTGAGCTGCTCCCTGAACTCACCAACAAAACCATTCTCTTTACTGTGTGTGACGAACACTGGGGAGGTGAGTGAGTTAATCAAATGTGTTTTCTTGGAGGGAATGTTTTTATTGTGTAGTCATTGTTCAATTAAAATATAATTTTATAGCACTTTTTTTTAATTGTCACAAAGCAGCTTTACATTTAATATTCATAAACCTGTTGCTCCAAGCTTATCTCTAATTATAAAGTCCGAGGTGACCGTGGTAACAGGAAAACTCCCTGAGAGGAACCCATCCTCATCCTCAACACCTAATATTCATTCTTACTAATCCTTTCATCCTCTACAACTGCTCCTCTATCCCTCCATCCTCTACCACTGCTCCTCTATCCCTCCATCCTCTACCATTGCTCCTCTATCCCTCCATCCTCTACCACTGCTCCTCTATCCCTCCATCCTCTACCACTGCTCTTCTATCCCTCCATCCTCTATCATTGTTCCTCTATCCCTCCATCCTCTACCACTGCTCTTCTATCCCTCCATCCTCTATCATTGTTCCTCTATCCCTCCATCCTCTACCACTGCTCCTCTATTCCTTCATCCTCTACCACTGTTTCTCTATCCCTCTATCCCTCTATCCTCTTCCACTGACTCTCTATCCCTCTATCCTCTACCACTGCTTCTCTATCCCTTCATCCACCACAGTAATCTCATGTATCTTCAGTTTGATCATACTCAGCAGCCCAAATGGTTTCCAAGTGACCAAATTATAAGATCTCAGGATGATGATGGACCAGGCAGAACTCAAAGAGCATGTGTAGCTCAAGTAAGAGAAAAAAAAAGAGAGAAAGAGAGAGAGAGAGAGAGAGAGAGAGAGAGAGAGAGAGAGAGAGAAAACGATCACAATTAGTCCAGTGTAGACTTGGAAGATGATGTTTGAGGTTTTAATAGAATATGACATTTCAAAAATTGTTCATTGTTAATCCACTTTGGTTAAATAAAGTCTTCAAGGCAACCTTTTGGAAGCGGTTCTGCTGAAGGCATTAATTAGCAGGATGAAAAATACCCTTAGTTGGTATTGACATGGCAAAGACGTCATTTATTTGTGTGTGTGGATGTTCAGTAAAACAACCGTTTCATAAGCAGTTTCTTTTATCAATGAAAAGACAAAAAGGAAACTATTTTCATCCTCAATCTTGATTGTTTGGTTTGTATATGTAGAATACTACAGTTTATGGACAAAACTTTTCAATCAGATGTTTTCAGCCACATGTTGTTCTTCCTCAAACTGTTACCACAAAGTTGTGTAGAACGTCTTTGGATGCATTTGAATGAAATTTTCCCTTCACTTGAACTTGAACCTGTTTCAGCATGACAATACCCCCGTGCACAAAGCATGGGATGAAGATTACTTGGGTTGGATGATGGGGAAGATCTCCTGCTATAGAGCTCCAACCCAATTGAACACCCCAGGCCTCCTCACATCACCTACATCCGTATCTGAATTTACTAACACCCTTGTAGCTGAATGAATCTCCACAACATCTAGTGGAACATCTTCCCAAAAGAGAGCAGCTTATTATAATGGGAAATGTGGACTAAATGTAGAATGGAATGTTGGACAGGACATATGATGGTCATGTCTGCAAATATTAGTCCATATATAATATACGGCACAGGTCATAATGTTACCTGAATTTAGCTCATGGATGAAACGTTTTCATTGATTTTTTCATGACTTTCCTAATTACCCCAGATAAGAAATGGTCTAGCGAGCACTATATTGATCATTCAGTTTATAAAACATGTGTGTGTGTGTGTGTGTGTGTGTGTGTGTGTGTGTGTGTGTCTGTGTGTGTGTTTTGCCCTTTTATACTGCAGATGAGATCTACCCCAAGGTCTACCACACCTGCTTCTTTATTGTAACCTATTTTGCCCCCTTGTGCCTGATGGTCCTGGCGTACATCCAGATCTGTCAGAAACTCTGGTGTCAGCAGGTAAAAATATTTCCTACAACTTCACATAAAGAAAAAAAAATCGAATTTCATTCATCTTTAGATCTCACTGAAATGCTTGTTAGCGAGTTAAATGTTTATTATGTTGACTGTAGGTTGAGAAAATGTGGGCTGGAAGCAAATCTAATCGACAGAACAAAAAGCAAAGAAGCTTCACTAAAGATTTTTTCTTCCATCCGATTCCATAACGTGTCTAATTAAATAATGAATGACCTTGTAAGAAGCGAAACACACATGACTAGAATGAAATCCTGTCACTCCAGAACTACTACGTGTCACAGATTTTTATATTCACATGATGAACAGTAATGTAATATCTGCTCAGATTCCAGGAACCTCGTCGGTGGTGCAGAGGAAGTGGAAATCCCTGCAGTGTTCAGCTCAGGCTGCAGGTCCTGGTGAGTCGGTCAAGGTCAGGACCAGCGCGGTGTCGGCTGAGATTAAGCAAATGAAATCTCGACGGAAAACGGCACGCATGCTGATGGTGGTGCTCTTCGTCTTCGCCATCTGTTACCTGCCCATTAGCGTCCTTAATATCATGAAAAGGTACGTTTTTAATTTTAGCTCTACATTTGTAAACAGTGAAATGTAGTGGGTGAATATATTCATTAGGCAGCATGTGAAAATTTTGTCCTCAAGTTCTTATCGTTTATTTTTTTTCTCTAGAGTGTTTGGCGCTTTTAAGAACACGAACGACAGAGAGACAGTGTATGCCTGGTTCACTTTTTCCCACTGGCTTATATACGCCAACAGCGCTGCCAATCCAATCATCTACAATTTCCTCAGTGGTGAGTATCAGAGTTTATGCTCTCAGCTGCTTTTCTATGAGACGTGATCTCCATCTGCTGGACACTTCCAGGCTTCACTGGGTTTTTCTCTCACATCAATCTTCTAAAATGGCTGTTGTTCTTTAACAGCATCTGCCCCCATTCATTTACAACAAATAGCTCTCAGTCAGAACTTTCTATTCTTCATAAACACCTGCTGTGTGACTGTGATGGAGTTTCTACACTCCTCCACTGGCTTCCTTTTACTGCCTGCAGCAAAATACACTGCTGCTCACGTACAAAACCAACCAGTATTCCTTTACCTCATTTAACCATGCTCCTTTCATCCTCTACCACTTCTCCACTGATCCCTCCATCATCTATTACATTTACACTGATCCCTCCATCCTCTACCACTGATCCCTCCATCCTTTACCATTGATCCCTCCATTATTCATTATATTTCTACTGATCCCTCCATCCTCTACCACTGATCCCTCCATCCTTTACCATTGATCCCTCCATTATTCATTATATTTCTACTGATCCTCCATCCTCTACCACTGATCCCTCCATCCTTTACCATTGATCCCTCCATTATTCATTATATTTCTACTGATCCCTCCATCCTCTACCACTGATTCCTCCATCCTCTATCACCGATCCCTCTATCATCTATTACATCTCCACTGCTCCCTCCATCCTCTACCACTGATCCCTCCATTCTTCATTAGTGATTCCTCCTTCCTCTACCACTGATCCCTCCATCATCTACCACTGATCCCCATCATCTATTACTTCTCCACTGCTCCCTCCATCCTCTATCACTGCCCCCTCCATCCTTTTTCCACCAATCCCTCCATCATTTGTTACATCTCCACTAATCCCTCCATCCTCTACCACTGATCCCTCCATCCTCTATTACTTCTGACTCCTTCCTCTACCTTTGATCCCTCCATGATCTACCGTTGATCCCTCCATCATCAATTACTTCTTCACTGCTCCCTCTATCCTTTACCACCAATCCCTCCATCATTTGTTACATCTCCACTAATCTCTCCATCCTCTACCACTGATCCCTCCATCCTCTATTACTTCTACACTGATCTCCCAATCAACTACCAATTCTCCACTAATCCCTCCATCTTCTTTCATTACACCATTCAGCCTCTATCACGGCTCCACTGGAGAACCTGGAGGTAATTCATATGGTAAACTGAGATGAAAAACTGTTGTGAAATGATCTTCTAACATCTATATTGTCTGTAGCAGACTGATCTATTCTGTAAAACAGTTCAGTGTAGGTTATTAATCTTTGTTATAAATGTTCATGTAAATTTGCAGTATAATGAGTTTAAGATTAAATTCTAGTATTAAGGCCAATCCTCTTGTGGCGCTCACTAGTGGTCACATCGTTATGAGTTTTTAGATATATAATGTTTTTTTATTTCATAAATAAATAATCTGAGTCATAATTTCTTTTCATTTCTCTGTGTGGTCTTCATGTAAGCTTCCTGCTTGTAGATGTTTGCAGAAGCTTGTATTATTCATTTATCACTCAGTGCTGCTTGCTGGTTAAGCTGCGAGATATTTGCTCCACATAATAGCTGTTTGCTGAGGTGCATTTAAAGATTCACACAAGGACTGGACCAATTAGGAGACCAAAAAGTCGCTGTCAGTGTTCATGATCAGAAATAGAAGAAAAAAATCTTCAGAAGAAAACTTTCCTCTTAAGTTTGTGCTTCTTGTGTTGATCTTCTCACAGGGAAATTCAGAGAGGAGTTCAAAGCAGCGTTTTCCTGTCACTGTTCAGGCCAAGGGGAAAACAAGGAGAGGGTGAGGACCAAGATGAGCACCGACAGCCACAAATCCCTGTCCACACAAGTGAGCCACTTCGACAATGTCTCACGGATCTCAGACCAGATCATGTAGCTCAGATCATGAGCGGTTAGTCGTGAAATGCCACTTCACTGCTGGTTTATGGGACAAAAGCACAGAGATCTCAAAGGCTCAGACTTGCTTTTATATGCAAAGCTTTGAAAAGGTAAATTTGCTCCAGAATATCACCCGGACAAGAGGAAAATGACATTCTGCCTCGGATAAGAGAAGAAGAAACAGAAGAGATTGAATTTCCAGTTCACTTTCAAAGATTCTCAGTGATTGTGATGCCATTAGACAGAAAGCACAGGACACGCTGGTGATTGAGTCAAACAGTTTATTCATCTCAAGGAAACATTATTTTGTTTGAAAAAAAAAGACTATTTGATATTTTACAGTATTATTGTATGTTATATAGTGCCTGGAAGTGTGGCATGAATATATTGGTAAATCTTTTCATTTCAAAACAAAATCTGCATCTGAAATTTCATCAGCAACATATAAAAACATATAAACATTTATATCTTTGAGTGTTTATAAATTTATAAAAACCTGATTTCAGTAAGATAAAAATAGCTGCACAGGGATTTATTTTTAATCTTTGCACACATGATAGCTGTTTGCCCAGGCACAAGTAACAATCAGAGAAAAGGCTAGCGGCTAAATCGGATGTCTTTTGTTCTGCTTTGGTGGATCTCTTACAATATGGACGCTTTTAAAAAGCAGGGTGTAGAATTGCATTTGTAATAGTGCTTTGTTGTTTGACATTCTTTCATGTGTTTGAGTTCTTTGCTCTTACTCTTAATGTAAATGCCATCCTGCTGAACACAAAAATATATATACCACTTTTTTTCTTGTTTTTAATGTTTGTTTTTAAATGGTGGTGTTTTAATTGCTTATGGTGAAAAATTAATGGTTCATATTTGGAATCAATGTACATCTGAAATCGTTTATATAGTTTATAATATTTTAAAGGTTGAATTGCCCACAGAATAAAGAACAGTACTGTATAATATAAAGTACAAGTGCAAATATAAAAAATGTTTGTCTAACTGCTGTATCAGATGTAACTCCAAATTGAATTCATTTTTATAATATCTGAAAATGTGCACCTTTTGCAGATTTTTTATCAGATGGAATTGGTGGCAAATTGGTAGGATTAAAATGTTTTTGATGTTTTTTCTGTCCCCCTCCAAAATCCAATAAATTAGGTTAAAGTAAAAAAAAAAAAATAGTGTGATTTATTGAATAATTATAATAATAAATACATACATAAAAATTCCAATGATAAATATAAAGGTTATAATATTGAGTTGTTAAAGAACAGTACACAGGTAACAGGTAATACCTTCCATTCTGTTATCACTGAGAGTAAAGTTTAGGGCGGTTGTAGCTGTAATGCGCAGTAAATGCGCCGAAATGACGCTCATAAAGGCGCATTAATGAGCGCTGATATGGGGTTTAATTAGATGTAATTGATCAGCAGCTGATCGGTGTTTTATTATTATTATTATTATTATTATTATTATTATTATTATTGTTATTATTGTTATTATTAAAGCTACTAAGCCACTACAATAAATATCTTAGTGAATGAATACATATAAATTGTAAATTAACTTCATTAATAATAGAATAGTTTAAAATTGTTAGAATTTATTTATTTATTTTAATTTCTCACCCTGTGTTTCCTCAAAACAGCTAACAGCGCTCGCAACATTTGTACATCGAGTAAATGGTAAAATATATTATTTACACTCCAGTGTGTGTGTAATTGTGTGTGTGTGTGTGTGTGTGTGTGTGTGTGTGTGTGTGTGTGTGTGTGGGAGGGGGGGAGGGCACCTTTATCTATGGGGCTGGGACAAACGTTATTTCCGGTCGCTGGAGGGCGCAGGTGTAGTGCGCGAGCGCAGGTGCTGCTGCATCAGCAGAACATCAGCAGAACATCAGCAGGAGCGCTCAGAGAAGAACATGAGGACAGCGGTGATTCTCGGTGAGTAACACTGCTGTGTGAGCTGAAACACTGAATTTCTCCAGGTTGTGTTTATCTGGTGCTTCTCAGTAAGGGATGTGTTTGAGCAGGTATGGAGAAGGCTGAAAATGAAACTAAAGTGGAGTTAGTTCTACTCGTTCAGGTTGCAATACATTTCTTTTATGTAGAATTTCATCCAGATTACAATATTTAATGATTTACTCTAAAATTCTTGTTTTAAATGTCACATTCGGAGACAATGACGCACACAATAATGTCCTGTCTTGTCCATTATTATAATATAAAGCAGGGATTTTTCTCCCAGAGACTCTTTAACTGGAGAATAATTTCTACTGACCTCCCAGTATATGTTTATTACAAGAATTTCTTTTAATTCTTCAAATATCAGGTCTCTGTGCAGGTATATTTTCACTGTTAGAGCTGAACAACTGTTGTATTTCTGAACCAGACATTTTTAGCAAATATTGCTATCAGATCCATTGTTGTTATTTTCACAATTTTTTTAAAACTCAGCAGTCAAACAGACTAAAAACTTACTACACTGATGATGATCCATTTCCACAGATTTCCACAATGGCTCAACAGTGGCATCCCATATCCCACTCTGAGAAGCGCTGATTATTATTTTTATTTGCAGGAATCTGCCTGGTTTTGCCTTCAGTTTGCACCACGATATCATCTCGCTGCTTGTCGCTGCTGCAGCCTTGTATTTCAGCGGACCTTTGCAGACGTGAACAGACTCTTCTGAGAAATGTTTGTGGTTCTGAAGGTACACATTCGTTTGGCGTGAGTGATTTGCGAATAATTCGTTTGGGAAAGCTATAAGACTTCTGAAATCACACGGATTGGCTATAGATATAGATGTGAACCCCGAGTAACCCCATTTAAAGACCATAGCCTTCAGCAAACTCTCTGGTTGATCTGTTTATCCAGGCTTGTTCAAACTAAAACATAATCAAGGGCCTGTCTTATAAAGAAAGACGTATTAGCAGTTTGATCTTACCAAGATAAGGTAAGATAAGATCACAAAGAAATAGAAATGAAAAACAAATGAAATATTCTGTATATACGTATTAAAAACACCAAATAGTTGCTAGGGAACTGAGACCATCTTGCACATGATGTGATATTGCACATGGTTTGATGGTATCATTTTGCACATGATATTATATTAACGTTCATTGTAATTATTGTGAGATTTTGATAAAGCATCGAAAACCCCAACGATACCGTCAGTGTTCATTGTGTCAGTTCTGCTCACTACTGACGAGGTAATAGTGCATGTTTATCACTTTACAATAACGATGCTAAATAAATATTTATAGGGTAATGATCAATAATTAATAAACATTTCTGTATCAGAGGTTTGTGCTGTGTTGGATGCTGTAGAATGAACAATGAACATGTAGAACACAAACGTCTGAAAGCATTATACCTCACAATGTAAAGATATCTGTTACACAATACTCATTAGGTACAGAACATCATTCCTCATCGAACAGAAGGTGGAGAAAATACTTATGGAAAATGTATGTAAGAAACACAATAATGAGTGCTTTATATCCCCGCATTGCAGAGGGAAATATTCCAACTCTGTCATTTTGAGTGTTTTTGGGTTGTGGGTTACTAAAGGTCATTGGATGCATCCTAGAAAATATTTTTCTAGATTCTTAAACAAATACAGTATTGTAACAAACTACTGTATTTCTTGCACATTGCTAGCTTTTGATTTTCCTCCCTGCTTGCGATCTTTAGCAGTTTGTGCTGCTTCCAGGAAGATCAATGAGTAAATTGCAGTAAATTGTAAATGATAAACGCATTCAAGATCATAAACACACTTCAAATTAGATAAACATCCAAAAAGGAGTTGATATTGGGTTAATTTCACGAGGTCCTTATAAGTTAGAATGCCTGAATAAAAATAAATAAAGTCGCAGCATGGAAGAAAATGTCGATAACGATTGTCGGGTTTGTCGATGAGCTACAGGAGCAACGACTCGGTGATTCTCATCCAACTCGTTCTTATTCAGACGATACGAATCCGGGAATTTCGGTCACACAGACACCAGGAGGTGTAAAAAAGATATATTACTTTTATCGACCGAGAGAACGCATACACGTATAAACCTCTGTGACGACTATGAGACCAGTGAGTTCTATATCAGTGCATGCGGAGTGAAAACATTGCTGAAGGCCGTTCTGTTGTTTGTGCGTACGTAAACTTGTGTCATAAAGATATGACTGAAGCAACATGACAATATGCAAGAAAAGACAATAAGAAGACGTCAAAACGCATTTTAATTCTAAATTGAAAAATTCCAAAGTTTTATATAAAAAAAAGTAAATAAAAATCACGCATGCATCAGTGCTTAGAAGAAGTCACACCTTCAAAAACGTCTTTTCTACTTTGTCCCTTTTATCAGACTGTCAAGTGCAGAGCTCTGAAGACTGCAACGTGACCATCAAGGCAGTTCTAGCTCACTCGAGAGAGTGTATGTGCACTGACGAAAATCCCTGCAACATTCTTCAACTACTGGCTTCCATCTGCTATTCATACTCGGGTACGGTAGAGAACACACACCACTTCTGACCCCGCTCCGAAAGTGATTCTGAACCCAGTTAAAACCAGTTATTTTGACGCAGACGTCGAGCCCCGGCGCGAACCAGACAAATCGAGATCGGCAACTCGGCACGCGGGACGTCATGCCACCGGTCCTCGTTCAGATCATCACCAGCCTTCATCACCAGGTTCTACTCCATTCTTTCATTCATAGTTTATTGACATCATTGTTTGTACAAATGTCAATTTATCCCTCTTTACCTTTTTTTCCCCCCTTTCTTTACCTTTTTATCTCCAGTTCTGGGAAACAACCTGAAGGAGGAATGGAAAGAAAGTTCACTGTTATCATATGGTAAATAGATTTTTAGCTTATTTACAGAACTGCTAAATTAATCATCAAAGGATGATTATTTAAACAGAGGTTTTTATTTATGTGGACGTCCAAACGTCTTGTTATTGGGGCTCTTCAACATAAATCAGGCACACTGATTTATGAAAGTCGGTGCTTCCTGTGACTGTGCGAGCATCCTTGAGCTGGAATTTGCCAAATATGTGTTACAAAACAAGTCATAAAACATTTTGATATCACCTCGTACATGTGTGTTCAGGTTTGGGGGGTGGGGGGTGGGGTGTTCTGGGCATTGATGAATAAGAGACAAGATTCAAGATTTTCACAAACAGCAGTTTTATACAGAATACAACTTGGGAAATTGGAAAATTGTGCATTAGATTAAAAAGACTATATTTGGTACCTTTATTAACCATGACTGAAGGTCAGAATGACCCGATTATCATTTATGTCATTTTAAACACACGTATACACAAAACACACCAGAATTCTGACCACGTTTTCATCCGCTGCGTCTCTTAATGTCCCCAAACTAAGCACCGGCCGCAAACGTTTCCTGCGTACAGGAGATGACGCTGTGCATCCAGGATGAAGTGTGCAATCGGCAGCTTGTGCCGTTCGTCCAGTCATGTTCTGTTCCTCAATGCGAGGAAAGACTCTGCAGACTGGCGGCCAGAAGATTTTATTCAAACCTGCCTGAAAACATGGCCGAGATGCTGGTGTTCTGTCAGTGTGAGCCAGATGACAAGGACTGCCAGAATTTTCAGACCATGCTCAATTCCAACTCCTGCAAACAAGACCAGATACCACAATGGAACTGCCTGGAGATGCTTGATAACTGCACTGAAGAGAAGATCTGCAGGTTTGGTTGTTTTGTGTTCCTCAATTCTGTTAACATTTAAGACCCTGTTTTTTTGCCATACTTTGATGTTTTATATGCACTTTTCCACTATCGAGCCCATCTGCTCTTGTAATAGAGTGCGAGGGCAAGGTGGACAATGATGTTTACTCATGCTTCCTGATTTATGTATAAACAGTTTAAGAGCTGCTCTGATGGATGTACAGAGCTGCCAGTAACCGCACACTCGTTTTGTGTTCACAGAAAAACCTTTGAGGCATTCTTGTCCAAATGTTTTGGTCCTGACGATGTTTCATTTACCGGACATTCATCCACAGACCTGCTGCATGTCATGGATCTCGACTTTTTTGTCAGTGGAAACAAAGAGTGCCGACTGGCCTTTGTAGCAACAATGGGAACCATTCTTCAGAGTCCGTGCACCTGTCATGGACTGGATCATCACCATCTTTACAGGTGCAACGTGCTGCGACAAGCCATTCATAACCGATCCTATTTCAGTACGTACTTTTGTACAATTCATATTTGTTAATCGGAAACGTTTAGTTCCTGTTTAGATATATAGGTCAGATAGTTGCATAAAAAAGCTTTTTAGTTTGTGTTCAGTGTCGCTTGACTGGTTCTAGTGGACACGCCATTTGATGTCATGATTCCTACAGTCCAACAAAACGCCCAGATGTTTTGCTGTTGCATTACACTAAAGACATTTGCTCTTCATTTTCTGAATGTTTTAGATCTAACTTTAGATTTAACCCACCCATTTTTCAATTGATCTGAAGTACTGAAAAACCAGTTGTAAGAAGGTCTGCTGGTTTGATCCCTGGCTTTTGCCTATGAAGGCTGCGTTTGTTGTTGGACAAACGAACATGAAGACCAGAGAGATGTTTATTGGAGAAAAGCAAGCCAAGAAAAGAGGGTGGATCAATCAGAACCACTGCATAAATATTGGGTATAACAAATACAGCACTGAACCAAACAACTGGTGTACTAACAACCAGACATCAAACATTTCAACCAAGAAAAACATCATAATGAAAGTGAGGATGCATCAATTCACCTTATAAAGAAAGACCTCGAGAGCAGAAGGTTCGAGGCCATGACACTAAATGAAAGTCATTCAGCAGTAATTCAGACATGAGTTGCAAAAGTTCTGAAATCAAGATGAAACTCTACAAAAGTGATGGAAAAGCCACAATCCATCAAGCATACAAACACATCAGGTGGAGGTTGGATTTGGAAGCTCTTGTTATTGGGTTTGTGTGGCGGCTTTTGGAATGTGCTCACATAATAACATTATTATTGGTGATGTAACTCATGATGACAGCATTTGCATGAATTCAGGAATCTACAGAAACATGCAGTCAAAAAATATGCATCCAATCTGATTGGGAAGAACTTCATCATGTAGCAAGTCAATGAACCACAGCCACATTTGATTTCTCACTTGCTTGTGTAGGACCAAAACACTAAGAGATCTAGTGTCTTAGAGATCTAGGACTATGCTGTGCTTAATCACTTGAACTTATGGCAGTGTGTGTTCTTGATTATTTTTAATGACATGAATCTAGGACCTCAAGGACCTAAGCGAAATATTTCATCCACCAAGTCAAAAGAAAACACATTGCAGCAAGAGCGTTCGTGGCTAAAAGGTAAGATGATCTAGAATTGTTATACTTGCTGCACATTTAGGAAACAATATTCCATGTACTGTCTATTAAATGTCACTGTTTCCTGCCTCTCTTTTGATAGATCACTTGCTGTACATTGTGGTGTGTGTTTGTGTGGTGGTGGTGGTGGTGGTGGTGATCATTGCAGTCATTATCGCCACTGTAAAACATAAACTTGGGTACGTGTTTTATAAATCATAAGCAAAGTATATAAGAAGAATAATTTATGAAATGTTTAATTATTTTTTTTTCTACCATTAGGAAAAAACGCAGATTGCCCAAGAACCCAGATTCAAGATTTCACCCTCCAGATGATTCCTCCAAATCACTTGTCAAGTAATTTTCACATGATGTTTGTACCATGCATAATATTATAATGGTTTTATGTCACATTATGTCCAGGTTTGTAGAAGATGATTATATTTTATAACTATACAATTATATACAGTGACTAGTGAAAGAATGAATGTAGCACAGAAGAGAATCAGCATTTTATACAAACATTTATCATTTAAATGCTGTTATGCTTTTAAGAACTGAAACTTTTCAATGTTACAGGTGTGTCATTGCATCATTTTATTGTGGCAGGAAAATTAATATCAAAACCAGGACTTTTGTCATATTGGGTCTTTTTTTTTCATCCATGATGAGTTTTCCCAAACCGCATCATAAGACGTATCGATGTTAAATAAGATGTAACGGGAAATCCAAATGTCGAAAGGAATCTTATGAATATTAATGTTATTCTTTCTACAATAAATATGGTATTCAATTCGAATGTCTGTTGAATAAGTGTTTTTAAATCTGCAGTCATGGTGTAAAACTTCACCACCTCAGAGCTCAGAAGATCACACACTAGTGAGGAGCATCGTAAGAGCTGCTCTGGGTAAGAACGTTCCCTAGGTAATAATCCGTAACCTGTTTTATAGACTATATTACATTTCTTACTAAAACAACTCGTTTATTTTTAATGGGGGGATTTATTATTTATTTATTTTTGCTCTGAAAGACACCAAAACTATATTCAACTCATCACCAAAGTTAATAATGATTGAGAAATTTAAACCTATGGAAATTATACACAATAAAAAAACAGTCTCTTAAGGTTACTGAAAGTTTAAGGGTCTTGGGGCCCCTGAGAAAGGCCCTTAACCCTCTGTACTCCAGGGACATGAGCTGTCTCATGTCTCACCCCAGCTTTCGAACATTGTTTGGATATGTGAAGAAAGAATTTAGCTGTACATGTGACAAGTAAATACAGTACATATTTATCTTTTTAACTAGTCTTTTTTTTTTATTGACTTATTTTAAGTCCGATTTTATTTTATTTGTTTATTTCATGTGTGGTTCTTTTTGTTTTTTTTGCATTAATGAGCGTGCAGGAACCTGCATCACCATTCCATTCATGTGACTTGTTTATTTCACTCATTATCCTGTATGTAAATGTAGCTCTTGACACAAACCCAATTTATTTTTTAAGTCAAAAGCAAGTAAACAAATCCTACGATCTGGAAAGAATGAAATGAAGAAATGAAAATGCAGCCTATTGTTTTGAATCCCATGTCTCATGTTAATTACCTACTAACATCCTGCTGTGCCAACATACAACCTGCTCTGCTCTGTTTGCCTTTTATTTCCCTCCTATTTACTGTAGACTGATAGCATATGAAAGCCTCTTAAATCAAGGCAATCACATATCTGCTTAACCATAGCTCTGAGACCAGTGTGTAGAGAGCGTTATATGAAAGATATTAGGTGGATACAGTTGCAGAGAGAAAAATCTATTTGGGGTTTGATTGGACTATAATCAGGAAATGCCTGGTTTGTGCAAATCCATCTCACATTGTGCACCTACAGACTTGTATGATTAATCCTGACTCCAATATGCTTCATACAAAGCTCTTGAATTCTGCCTGGACTCATGATTTGATAATGACCCACAGGCACTGTTGACCCCAGATACTTAAACTCCTCCACCTTCTCCACCTCTTCTTCCTTCAACCACTCCACTGCCCTCCCTCTCATTCACACACATGTACTCTGTCTTCCTCCTACTGACCTTCATTCCCCTTCTCTCCATCGCATATCTCCACCTCTCCAGGCTCTTCTCCACCTGCTCACTACTCTCACCACAAATCACAATATCATCCGCAAACATCATAGTCCATGGAGACTACTGTCTGACCTTGTCCGTCAACCTGTCCATCACCACTGCAAACAGTAAAGGGCTCAGAGCTGATCCTTGATGCAAATCAACCTCCACCAGTACAATACCACAACTCCTCTCTCCACCCTGTCGTACGCTTTCTCTAAATCCACAAACACACAATGCAACTCCTTCTGTCCTTCTCTATACTTCTCCATCAACATTCTCAAAGCAAATAAGGCGCCTGTGGTGATCTTCCTTGGCATGAAACCATACTGCTGATCACAGATGGTCACCTCTTCTCTCAGCCTGGCTTCCACTACTCCTTCCCATAACTTCATGGTGTGACTGATCAACTTTATTCCCCTGTAGTTACTGCAGGTCTGCACATACCAGTACCGGTAACAGCACACTCCTTCTCCATTCCTCAGGCATCTTCTCACCTTCCAAAATCTTGTTAAAAACTCCACTGCATTTCTCCTAAACATCTCCACACTTCCACCGGAATGTCATTTGGTCCTAACGACAATCCACTCTTCATCAACTTGATCGCGGCTCTTACTTCCTCTTTACGAATCCAATGCACTTCCTGCTCCACCATCTCCACACCATCCAACCTTTTCTCTCTCATTTTCCACATTCATCAGCTGCTCAAAATACTCCCTCTACAGTCAAGCCTGTTTACTTTTTTTAGATGATGGTGCAGCTCATAAAAATACTCTTGTAATGTTTAAAAGTAATTTTATGTGTTTTAAATTACGTAAATCATCAGGACACCAAATGTAACTTCTGCTTTGTTTCCACACGGACGGTTTTAATTGCCGGATTTGTGCATTATGACAAATTCTGGCGTTTGATTCGAGACTTGGCGCGTCAGTAAAACAAATGTTTAGTATGTTTTTTATTTTTGTATCTGAGTAATAAAAGGAGGTTCGTGAATACATGCGTGAAGGTTTGTCGTGAGACATTTTTTAGTAGAAAATTATATACTGGATAAAATTGGATGACATGAGGTTTAAACATGCATGAAGACATGCATGCATGCATGCTTCTATGCAATTGCAACCAAATCGGACAAGAAATGTGCTGGTGGAAATCTTCTAGTCTTTGAGAACCTTCTCAAGAAGGTTCATGCAAGTTCTGAATATGAGCCGCTAGAGTGTATTAAAGCATGTTCTCTACGTGTATGCAATATATAATATGAAGTATTTATTGTACAAGCAAACCGAAGATCTAGATGTTTCAACTGATTACACAGACATCATTCCTCATGCTTCTATTACTTCTAACAAGGAAAAAAAAACAGAGGTGTAGTTCGGTCTAGTCTCCAGCAGGGGGTGCAATACAAAAGGAAACCTGGTTCCCAACGCCTTTTTATTAAAGGAGGGTGTGGATGAGGGCGTGTGCGAGAAATTGTAGCCCATAATTACCACCAGGACAGTTCCAGTGGCCTATCAGGTTTATAACTGCTGGGAACAATTCAGGCACACAAAGGCTTAAAAGACTCTTTTTCTTTACATGTGAGTGACATTTTTACGGAGCTGAAGCACATCGTTTACACTGTTTTATTTTATTTTATGGAAATTGTATGGAGATGAAGTTGGTTAGTTTCTTTAATTTAGCAGAAATTACACAATATTTTCCTACCAAACCTATTAGGTCTATTTTAGCCATAAACTGGTCATTACATGGAAGCATACTTTTGCAGTTATGAAGTTTCATTGTGCATGTCAAGAGCTTTATCAGAATACAGAGGAAAATTGGATCACATTGACTTTGTTGTTGGTGCCAGATGGTCTGGTTTGAGTACTTCAGAAACCTCTGTAGATCATGCAATTTTCACACACATCATACAAACAAAACAAAATTTCTGCAGGTAGATAAGAGGGAGATCATGGGACAATGGCTAAAACATGTGAGTTACAGTAATGAGCTACAACAGCAGAAGACCATGTTGGGATCCTTCTGCAAGCCATGAACAGGATTCTAATGTTACAATAAGCAACTGAAGACTGGACAAACATTTCCAGGTCTTTTTTTCCCCCACCCAGTTTCAAACAAGTGACCCTAATAAAGTGGTGTTTAGACATGCACAATTCATCTGGGAGATCTTGTAGAAGCACCTGCGGCTTCTTTTGGATTTTTTTGGGATGTCAGTACAACCTTTTATATATAACTAATGTAATCCTACATGTAGGATTTTGACATGGATGATATGGAAAGAAGCAATCAGATTTAGTAGTTTTTCTTCTTCTTAATCTGTCTTCAAATCACCCTGTCCTCCACATCTGTCTCTTTCAAATCAACCACCTGCATGTCTTCCCTCACCACATCCATAAACCTCCTCCTTGTCCTTTCTCTTCTACCAGTATCCCCCAATCGCTCCTCTCTCACCCAAACGTCCTACCTTCCCAGTTCTTCTCGTTAACTCGTTTCTAATTCTGCCAATCCCCATCAAAGATCTCAGCGTCTTCAAAACACTGGAGAGTGAGAACTCGGGTCTCACCACCATCTTATAAACTCCTGCAGATCTTCTTCTATCATCCTGCATAAATATACAGTAGTGATAACAGGGAATATAATTACCAGCAAGATGTTTCTCTTTTGTTCTCTGAGCTTCTTCATTTATCTGAATTGCACTGTAATGCAGTTAATAAAATAAGCCGTTCCTCCTTCCAGAGAGTTTGTTGGACCACTTGTTGCTTAGTCCAGGTTTTAAAATTTTGTTTACTTAAAAAAAAAAAAGAAAAACCTGTATGTGTTTGCTCTGGCAAAGAAAACTGTTTCGGATTATTCAGTATAAGGTTCAGTGTACACACAGTTTCCCAAAAGCATCATGTAACTAAAATCAACAGCATTAAACCCATTCCTAGAGTGTATTTAAACCCGTTCTGTCCCAGGTGGTGCCGAATGAACACCGAGTTAATCATGTGTTTTAAAACACTCTCGGAGCTCTGATGGAAAATAGAAGATCGTGAGGAAAAGTGCAAATATACAGTATGATGGGAAGTTTAACTTAATTACACGCTTTCTGTTGATTGGTTGAATAATATTAGAGATGGAATTTGGTGTGAGGTGCAGTTCTGAGCGCGTGCGTTATCACGTCTGCAATTTTATCACGGATGGCGAGTTTGAACAAAGCGCAAACGTGAAATTCTGCGTGAAACAGGGCAAACCTGCCTCAGAGACGTTTGACATGACGTACCTTTGAGACGCTGCGTCTAGTCGTTCCAGGTGTTTTGAGCAGCATCACTTAAAGATGACGAGAAAACAGGAAGACCTTCAACAAGCTCAATGTCCAAACCGTTCGGCGACTCGCGCATGATGATCGTCGGAGAACAATCCACATGATCTCACTTCCACACTCACCCCTAGATTTGCAGACTCACCCTCTTCCAGAAGATGAAGATCCGGCTCGTCGTTTTTTTACACAGATGCGGAGATCCAGCACAAATCACAGAAGGTGCTTCAAAAAGAAGACTTTCGGGGCATATTCCAGAAGTGGCAGGAACGCCGGGAGCGCTGTATCGCTGTGAAAGGGGACTATTTTGAAGGTGATGGCGTGTAAATGCAGATTAAATAAAGTACTTTTTTGTAAACAGATCGAGTCCCCGAACATTTTGATACCACCATATGTTTGTTGTAATTATAACGATAAATAACCAAGGCAATAGAAGCCTTTTTATTTGTTCTCCTACGTTCAGGATGTTCTCCTCATATCCTGTTCAACCATCAGAAGATTGTCCAATATGTTTTCTGTCTTTATTAGGAAAAGCCAGATGTTAAAAGTGGGGAGAGGATGAGGTTTCGATAATGAAGGTAGGAATAATGAAGGGAAACAGTGAAAATCTGCGTTACCTTCATGCCCTCGATGAAGCATCAATACAGTAAGAAAGCTTGTAGTGGTCCTTCAGGAAACAACAAAGCGAGCACCCGTTGCTTTAGAGAACAATACAGCTCATGGCTAAAATCCTGTTTTAGAGCAAGAGTTTGTCTGACTGAGCCATAATTACTATTTGTGTTGGCAGGAAGTAGAAAGAGCCTCCATGCACTGTTCGCTGCACAGACCTTTCTGACTCAGCATGGTACAATGCAGAAAGGCCTTGTGGTATATGATCATTTACAATACCAATCTTTAATGCTGATAATTAAAAGAAAAGGGTTGCCAGAGCCAGGAGCTATGGGTTCAGTGAAGTGCAGGAGTCTGCTCTGCGTCACAGGCCTGAGAAATGCCCACATTCTGATTAGCTATAAATCTAAAATCTAAAAAGCAAATATTCCATCATTAATGTGCAGAGTATTTAGTCAGTGAGCAACAGATGGTGTTGAGGAACCACAGATTTCACTATTTGTGCTAAAAGTGAATGTATGTGTGAACATACAGCAGCTTAGCAGATCTCAAAGCTACTGTATGTTCACACATACATCAAATCACAAATTCAGTCTTTTTTTATTAAGGGCAGAAGGATTTTGTCTTTATATGTTGTTTGCTGTGACTCAGCTGCTCTGACATCAAGTGAAAGTTTATTCCACAGATGGAGGGATCAGTGGAGCAGTGGTAGAGGATGGAGGGATCAGTGGAGCAGTGGTAGAAGATGGAGGGATCAGTGGAGAAGTGGTAGAGGATGGAGGGATCAGTGGAGAAGTGGTAGAGGATGGAGGGAATAGTGGAGGAGTGGTAGAAGATGGAGGGAACAGTGGAGCAGTGGTAGAAGATGGAGGGAACAGTGGAGAAGTGGTAGAGGATGAAGGGATCAGTGGAGGAATGGTACAGGATGGAGGGATCAGTGGAGCAGTGGTAGAAGATGGAGGGATCAGTGGAGCAGTGGTAGAGGATGAAGGGATCAGTGGAGAAGTGGTAGAGGATGGAGGGATCAGTGGAGGAGTGGTAGATGATGGAGCAAAGAGTGGAGGAGTGGTAGAGGATGGAGCAAAGAGTGGAGGAGTGGTAGAGGATGGAGGGATCAGTGGAGGAATGGTAGAGGATGGAGGGATCAGTGGAGGAATGGTAGAGGATGGAGGGATCAGTGGAAGAGTGGATGTAAATAAAGTATTGTATTTTTGGATAAATGTGGCGACTGGTGACTTGCACTGATTAAAGTGAATATGATTAAGGGGTCATTTGCTAAACTTTAATTTGGTGTTAATGGACAGATAATTTGGTACTTTTTGTTTTATCAAAAACAAAATTTTTTTTTATAAAAAAATCTCTTTTATGTTTATTAAACACAAAGCTGTTTGTTTCCCAGACCAGTTATAATCCAGTGCACTGGGATTAGTTGGGAAGCGTGTGTATGCCATCACCATATCAACATAAAAAATCAACTTAAGTATGCCAATGAAGCGGTTGCCTCCGTGGCAGAGGCTTTTCATAGCCTCATAATCTGCCGTGGTACTGAGTGCTCATTGTGCTAAATGAAGGTTAATGGTCACCTTACTCACTCGTGTTATGGGATATTCTCTAAAAGATTAATGAGGTGAAAAAAGGTGTGGCTTCAATCCACCAGCTCAAATAAAACACCCATGTGACTGGCTTTTTTTATACTAACTGAGATTTTAGCAAAGAGTTCGCTGCTCTGTTTTTATTAGGAGAGGAACAAGAACTGAGCAATGAAACAAGAGCTGAGCAAAATCTACTTCGCAGCTGCAGCTGTAGGACCCTTGAGACCGCAGTGGCCCCAGCGCTTTGACCCTCCAGACTGACAATGTGGGCCACATAAACACGGGTCATTTACCTCCATCGAGGGTCACACACTTCCTGTCCAGTCAGCCACCCTACTTCCTTTAGCTATAAGCTTCACCTCCCACAGAGACCAAGTAGCAGCTTTACTTATATAAACTTTATTTATATAAAAGTCTGTTTGCTCCAAAATGTAAAAAAGTTCTATTGGTTTAAATTTATACATTGATAAAATTTAGTATGTTTTTGTGTTAGGGGCGAGAAGAAAATACGTCTGTTTAAAATTTGTGATGAATTTGGTCACATTAATATTACTATAAACACCTATTAAAAACTGTTACATTTTCACCATATAAAACCAGGCAAAAAAAACACTTGTGTTTGAGTAAAAGAATCACATTTAGAGAGAAAAAAAAAAAAACTCAATCAGAGGAATTTCACTTGGCCAGAACTGCCATTTCTTCTCTACCTATTAAAATGTTTCTCAAATTTTCATACATAGATACAAGTTGCTTTTAGTTGTGTTGCCAGAGCTCGTTTTTTTTTCTCCTCCATCCAGGCAGAGAGGTCATGCCAAGTACAGGGTACAAAGAGCTCGCCGTGACTTCACAATGAACAAAAGCACCAAGTTGACGGGGTTACCAGAATTCATTTCTAGCTCGGCTGGTGGTAGGGAACTGCTGAAACTTCATAATGAAACGCTACGATAAAAATCTTTACTTTGCCCTACCTTTTTGGGAGGGGGGGGCGCGAGAGAGGACAAATGGCAGGCGGGGTATTTTCCACACTCATGCGGTGCGCGTGATAAATCAGCTCAATTGCTGATTCGCTCCCAGGAATTCCTGTCTCTTTCCGCCTCCTCTGCGTTGTCAGGGATGCCGGGCGTCTTGGCCTGAAGCTCTGACCTGATACACGTGCTGTTGGTCTGATAGGATGGAAAATTTAAACTGTGTCAGGGAGCAGAATTTAGTTCACGTTCATACACATTATATATATATACGGCCATGTCGATATTTTCGAGTTACAATATATATATATATATATATATATATATATAGACACACATACACTATATTGCCAAATGTTTGTTTTACCTGGTCATAAGTACGGACTGTGCTTTTTGAGAACCACATCCCGCATTTAATCCCAATTTGCTCTTATAAATCCCTCTACTCTTCTGGGAAGATATTTCACTCTATTTTGTGGAGATTCATTCAGACAAAAGGGAGTTATTAAAGTCAGGTAGTGATGAGAAAGTGAGGACCGCTCCAACCCATACAGCATAAAGCAGATCTTCATGCAGTCTCCTAGTTCATGTAGAGGAACATTTCTTGCTACTGCATCTAAAGACTCCTGTGTGATTGTGTTAGTGAAATAGTAATGAAGAATTCAAGATGATTAAAATCCTTTAAAAACCTTTTGTACAAATTTCAAGCTTGATATATCATGTGCTATTGTGTGTACAGAATATAAACATGTTTAAAATTACTGCACATGTCCAGAAATATGTTTAATCTTATATTTGGGTTCTAAGTGTCTTATAAAGACTGACTAAAATGACTTTTTCTTGTGGGTGTGTTACCGTTGCTGTTGTGCACAATGCCCCACTTTGTTCTAAAAATGTTAGAAAATGTCTGGTCAATAACTAACAGAACGAAAAACAAAAATAGGGTTAAAAATTGCTTAAAAAAACCCTTTAAGAGCTACACTGAAAAACAAAACAAATGAAAAACGTCTACGCTTTCTTCTGGTTTGACGTCATCATCACTTCTAGGTGTTAAGAGTTGCTCATATTATCTCCCTGAGCTTGGAAACATGGCCATTGAGAATACAGGCAGCTTCCAATCGGCACAAATTGTGTCATAAAGATAGAGACTGCCAGCTGAAACTGGGAACTGGGAATTATTAATATTTTTTTTGTATTTAAAGACTGTCATTTCAGTTTTCAAACACTGTTAACCAATTCCCAAAGAAAAGTGTCTGGGGAAATTCAAGGCCACTTTAGTCGTGCTCTCCCGCTGCAGTTAGGGTTACAAAGTTCAGCTGGGGAAAGATGGATAAACAGACAGAGGAGGAGGAGGAGGGGGAAAAAGGAGGAGTGGGAGCAGAGGAAGAAATAGTAGAGCCTATAGAGTTTTTCTTTCTCCCCCATTCTCCATGCAGTTAGTAGCGGGCGATGAAAAGATAATTTCTCTCTTGCCCTTTAAGCAAAGCATTGCCATGAGGGATCGATTCCACTCCAGTCTGCTCCTGCGCTCTCCTCCAGCACTCTTCAGGCTTTTCAAGATCGTGCCACTGTCACATGAAATAGACACCTAATAGGTGAGCTTTTGTGTTCACCCCTTCACATCTGCCAAACCCTCCCAACCCCCATAGACCGCTGCAGCATAGTGAGGCAAAGACAAACGGTGAAGAAAAGAGTACAAAAGAGGCTCTAGAGAAGATGAACCAAAGCGGTTCTGTTTCTGCTTCACAAGCCGGAGCGTCCCTGTTTTTTTTTTTTTTTTTACACTCACAGAAGGAGACGACCGCAGACGAAGGTATCATTTTGAAAAATATATGAGGAAGCATATATTATCGACCACATGTTTAACATGCGGTGTTTCTTCTGCGTAATGATGTGGCTTATTAGTATTCTGGGGATTTTTTAAAAATGTTTGTGCTGTAATTCTTGACCTCGGCAGGGGATTTTCAGGCGTTCTGTATTTTCACCCAGATGTCCTTAGACACGTCCGGATTTATGTACCTTTGATAACATTCATTTATCGCTGAAAGAAGAGGAGCACAAGTGTGTGTTTGTCTTGTGTAAAATTTCAGACAGAAAGGCTTTTTGCTCAAAATGCTGTGACCACAGATTACCCAAGCTACCTCACCTCAGAGGCCACAACCTCTCATCTAGAGCATAAAGAGAGCATTGAGAGTCCTCACCTGAAGTGCAGTTAGGATTCTGGCCAATGCCTGGCCGTAAGTGTCACGGCAGTACGCTTGGGAAACGTGGACAGGCACCTGTGTCGTCACTTTTGTGCAGCATCATGCCCACGTCTGTGCCAGCCGTGTGCCCTGGGGACTCTTCAATAGCAGCCAAGCTCATACACGCCGCTTTGCCACCTGGGCCAGAATGAAGGAAAGACAAGCCTATAAAAACATAATCCCCCCCAAGGAAAGATAAACAAACAGTGGGGGAGTGTATACAGAGAACCCAGTCTGAGGGCCAGAGAGGCCCTGTGGCTTTTACAGCAAACAGCGTAATAAGGGCCTCCAGGGACTGTGAACCTGATGAGAGAAGGACGTACAGTTCTTGGATGATCTCCTCGAATGGACGACCTGCTGTGGTTTTGCACATCCTGGAAGTTTCTGGTGGTGAATCAGAAATGTAATGTGCACAAGTTCGGTTTTTACCTGCTGCTTATGCGTTTGTCTTTAATATATCGGGGCGTAATGTTCGCTCACAGCTTAGTAATAAATTATTATTGCAATGACAAGTGTAGTATATTCATCTCCGAATCAGACTCGTGGTGGTAGAGCGGTATGAAACATACGTCTGGAGTGAATCAAATAGTGCATGTAGTGTAGAAGAAAAGCTAAAACGTATATGTGCTTTCCATATGTGCAGCTCAAAAACAGCACACAATCAAATGAATAGTTGTGAATGTTTCTCTTGAGGATTATGGATGATACCTCCGTTTTGCTACTGGAATTTCCATCTCTCACCCGGCCTCAGCGAGGGCAGAGCGTTTCAGTTGTCTGAAGCAGCAGGAATTAAGTCACTTTTGCCAGAATGACAACATCATACAAGTGGAGTTAATGCTCTCAGTGTGCAGTTTGTTTTTTTCCCTCTTTTTTCCCTGATGGTTCCTTTTTTTTTTTTTCACGAGTAAAATACTCTGACACATGTGGACTTGTGTGCTTGTGAATGATACAAAAGCGTGTGCACATCTGGAACTTCACTTATCTACTCATTAATTTAGAGATCTGCTTCACCCCTCCAAACCCTTCTAAATCGTAGTGCAGGGTCTGTTTTATACTCAGTAACGTTCAGTGGAACACGTCGTAATCACTGTCACACTCACGAGGAGTTGTGAAGAACTTGTGGACGCTTTTTTCTATGGATTGTTTGAAGACTTGAACGCAGCCTTGGTGCTACAAGGATTTGTCTCAGGCTTTAATAAGCAACACATAACTACGCCTATATGTGTTTATAAATTTTTTCTAATATATATATATATATATATATATATATATATATATATATATATATATATATATATATATATATATATATATATACATGCAGGTTTAGCAACATTTATAAATAATGTTAAAATTAGAGCTTTTTCCAGTGCTGTTATGTAAGATGTTGCGTAAGCTACAAAACACAGCATCGGCAAAATACCCGCGAGTGTTTCTTTAAAAGAGTTGACTTGGCATGCGTAACAGTTTGCAAATAAATGTAAAGGTTATAAACATTTGGAAAACCCTGCATGTCAGGAGGTTGTAAACAAAACCTTACCGGCTTTAATCACTTTTAAATGAGGTCTTTACAAGACAAGTGGACGCAGAGCAACTGATTAAAGGTCACAAGGCCAAAAGTTCAATTTCAGTTCATTTGTATCAGTAGAGCGCTTTAAACAATGGACGTTGTCTCGAAGCAGCTTTACAGAGATAAAGCGATTATAAAGTTGTATAAAAGAGCGGATAAGTTTAGCAGCTATAAGTGTGTTTCTTATAATTGTAAGTTTATCCCTAATGAGTGAGCTAGTGGCTACTGTGGTGAAGGAAAAACTCCCTGAGATGGAACCTTGAAAGGAACCAGACTCAAAAGAAAACCTCATCATCATCAAAATAATATGCATTTATTACAGTTTCTTCGTTGTTGAGGTGTTCAGTGATGGACGCTTAAATGCAAAAACTGTTCATTCAAACTGTGGTCCTGAGCACGTTGTAGTAGACTGTTAATATTAATCACAGTCCAAATTCATACACAAAGTTCTTGAGTTGCTCATGGATCTTTATCCTGCTGATGTGGAACCATCCTCACACAGAGTGGTCTTTATTTGATTCAATCCAAAGAGAAATCTGGATAAATCTGGAATGAATTTTGGAATTGAGTGGGTATCAAACATGTATCAAACAGCAGTGGTGGAACTGAAGTGGTTTCTATCCATACACTAATTATTAGCATAACGCAATTATCTTGATCAGCTAATCATGTTGCAGGAGCAATGCAGATTTCAGATGTTTTACCAGCTTCAAGTCACCTTCATATCAAACATTGGTGTAACGGAAAGGATGATCTCAGAAACTGCTCACTAGATGGGCTGAACTTGTGGAAATGAGTTGTTGATGAGAGAACAAGAATGAGGAGATTGAGAAGAGCTGGTTCGAGCTGACAGGAAAGCTCTAGGAACTCTAGCACTCTTAACAGCCATGGTGAGCAGAAAAGCATCACAGAATAAACAATCACATGAAACCTAGATGTGTTTGACCTTCTATATGACAGCAGAAGACCTCGTCTGGTTCCTCTCCCATCAAACATGGACAGGAGGTTGTTGACAAGTCGCTGTTAAAAAGTGGAAATGCAGATGTGAATTGCTTTTAAATCTTTAGATACATGCTTGTATATATTTTCACGCTTTTGGCTTGATTTTTTACGATGCATTCCAAGATATGGGTTTGTCCAAATTTATTTTCCCTCCAAAGACCTCAGACACCTGGTTTCTATTTTTCTGTCACCTACAGTATTGTACTGTTGAAATCACCCTGAAGTAACCCTGAAATGTCTCAAAGAAGTATAACCATATCGTTCATCTGTTATTCATTTACTACATGATGAACTGGATGTGCCTTTATCATTCCTGTATATATTATGATTTAGGAAGGAAAGTGGACCGTGATAGGGTGAGTGTTCCTCGAGCTGACAGTAAAGTCACACTGGTGTAATTTTATAAAGCCTTTATCTAGGTTTATAAGGATCTAATACTTATTTTATCCACCGCTTTGTTCAGTAGTTCTTTTTTTCTATAAAGAAAACGTCAGATCGCAATGTTTTCTTGGCATATTTTACTTTTGAAGTCTACAGTTGCATTGGATAAATCCCTTCTTTCTCCTAACACGAACTGATAATTGAAAAATGGCTCCTCAAGACGGAAACAGGGATTTTTCCAAAGAAATAACAGCCATCACTTTGATGCGAATCTTCAGGATGTCAAAGCAAAAGGTGTGGTGTGTGGTAAAGGTTTATAGCATTCATGCTAACACGAACAAAATAAAACACAAACGTGACATTTTGCGTGCTTGTGTAATTCACAGAAAACAGTGCAGACAGACGTAAAAAAAAAAAAAAAAAAGCAGCTGATAGATGTGCTCTCCCAGACGAGCTTAGTGTCCTCAAAGTGGGTTGGAGCAGGTAATAAGCCAGCTTTGGGAGGGTGAGTGTTTAGTGCGCTGAGTGATTAACTAAGGACTCATTGTCCTCCACAAAAAGGACTAAGAAAGAACCTGGACTCCAAGTTATTCCAGCTATGCCTGTATACCTAACAGCAGACGTTTGTTTTTTATCATAGCATTTAGCTAAAAAAGACAGTGTACGAAACATAATGTAATCCTAATAATGTGTGTCATGTTTGTAATTGATTTAATTCTCATGTAGATCATTAGATAAGTAGAATTTTAGAGTGAAACTACAGATATCCCACCTGCCCTGTGGTGTATTGATTAGCGTCATGGTTTAAACAGTTTGCTGCTATGAGCTCCTGTGGCTCAATTGATTGTGTGTTTCCTTTAGTGTGAGAGGTCCTGGTTTAAACCCCTGTCAGGTCTCCACGATATGCATGCAGTAGATTTAGGCTGAGCGAATAGACGTTTGTGAAGGTGTCAAAAACGTGACCTGAAATGCACTCAGCAGAGCATTGTAGAAGGTGTTGGAGGGTAAAAGGGGAGAAATATCCTGCCACCCCACATGCCTGCCATTTAGCCATCAGCTACTGTAGCTACTTGCATCTGTTAGGATGTTTATCTTTCATTTCACACCACTTGCTGCTGGATTTATCATATGCATGCATGAGTTGTTCTTTCTTTGAAGCTCAGGATTGTGCCAAAAAGAAAATGAACCACAGTCCATTTATACCTAAACACACATGGTAACACATACACACATATACGCAATGAGCTCGATGAGATTTCTTATAAACAACTACCTCTTAGCTACATCTAAAAATTCAATCTGGAGAAGCAGAAATAATTACATTTAGATGCTTTTTAGCATGTTCTTTTGGTTTTTCTTTTCTAATAGTTGATGCTAGCAAGAGATGGGTTTCTGTTAAAGCCTAAATTCCAGGTCTTTCGCAATTACAAGTTGTACTGTCAGTAGCTCAAGTGTTTAAACCCAAACAGCTTCATGGATTTTCACGTGTTGCTGCTTCATGAGTAAGTTAGTCTTATAAGTTCTATATTTACAATGTACAGGGATTACCAAACTAGTGTTTCATCATCCAGATGTTAATAATGCATATACAGTAAAAAAAAAATTATGCATATGCAGTAAAATGAAGTTTACTGTACTATAATTGCAAATCTCTTAATGCATTTTATTTTATTATATATTAAAAGAATGACAGCAATTTGATAACAGTTGAGTTTTTGAGTCGGTTTTAAATAATGCATTAGGAACTCATATAGGAGCTGTGACACCTACAGAGAATTACCCAGTGAGATAACCAAAGTTTATACAGTACAGTGGAAACTAGTGTTGAGAAGATCAGATCTTTTTGGTGACTCATTTCTTTGAATCTTGTTTATCAAAATGAATGAATCTTTTTTGATTCAGAGTCAATTCTTTGATCAGAAATACTGTTCTCAATAAGCAGATCTCCAAACACGTCCACATACACCAGCTTTTCAATAATGAAAATATGACAATGCAGCTAAATGATGATAAACAAAATAAGTAGCTTCACCACTCGTATCTTCTGGTCCGTGATGTTAGTTCTTTTGTCACGTGACTCCCCTAATTTTTGTAGCAATAAGGTCAATATTTGGCCAAAAACCCCCCCTGATTTATGGAATTGTATAGCGTCTATTGGAGTCACGTCACAAAAGAACGAACGACTCGGACCAGATGACTCCTGAGGTGAATTACTCAGTTCTGTTTCCTATATATAACCTTCAGAGATTTTGCGATGCTCGTGCGCGTCCAGTAGCAAACAAACGAATCACTCTTTAAAACGACTCGTTCTTTTGAGTCAATTAAAGGTTCATCGTGAAGCCATGAACGAATCGTCACTACTGGTAACGTTAGTATTTTGTTGACTTTCTAACAGCAGCTTGCTTTAGATTTATTAAACACCTGTTGTGAAATTATGCAGCATCTCCTACAGCTTCAACAGCAAAACCAGACAATAATGTCACAAAGCCCTCATTGTGTGGTTATATTAAACCAACGTGTTGTAAACACGAGACGTGGAATGCCTGCTAAAGAGTGTGCACCAGGGTAGCAAATGGATATGGTAGTAAGTTTGGTGGTGGGATGGGGTATGAAGTTGTTCCCAAGCTTTAGGCTGAGTACTTTTGTCATTGTGAGGATGTTAGTGTTACAAGGAGCTCTGTGTGTAGTCAAAGGGAGGCATGGGACTTTCTAGGGATCCTCTGGTCTTGAATAAGCTGAAACCACAAGCAGCTTATTTTGCAGCCCTCGTCCTGCCCCCCTTCCTTTCTTCAGCTCCAGTGGAAATCTGCAGCTTCAGGGGTAACACGCCTCCTTGATTGATCTCCAGCGAATAGTGAGGGCTGCAGGGTTTTTCATAGTCGGCCGTGCCACTCCTGCCAATGTCAACTGTGCTCTGTTATAAAATCTCTCTGTAAAGCAAGGCCACAATTTGCTTGTGAATGGGCCTTTCTTCTGGGCCCAGGTGTTAACAATAGAGGGTGTTTAAGGAAGCACTTGTGCTGAGATTCCGCTTAATAAGACGGCAGTATTTACTGTGAGAAACCAACCTCTAGTTCTAAGTTGAAGGACGGTTCTGTAAAGCTTTTAAATATATAGCATTCATTATACAACAGGATCATTCTCTTAGATATTTATGTTAGGTCTTCTGTACTACAGTTAAAGAAACAGTCCAATTCTTTAGATCATATTAAAAAAGGTTAAGGGCCCACAGAGACAGAACTATATATATCGAAGAAAGTTCTCCAACAGCTTTGGAGGAAACTACCAAAGAATTTCCTTATAGAACCTGTTTGCTTTGCGCTTAATGTTCTTATGTGAATTATACGTACATCTTATACGTTTTTAAAGCGAGTTTCGGCTCAGTGATCCACTGCATTGCTATGCGGGAGTAATTTGCGGTAGGGAATATGATTTGAAATTGCCCCCAGCTGGAGCAGCCGCATCAGATTTAGGTCCCTACCCAACCATTTAGCGTTCCCCTTTTCTCGGCAGCTTAAAGGACAAAACATGGACATCCGTCTTGACAAACACCAGCTGTTGAGGTTTACTTCAAAGAGGTGAGCCTTCGCCTCCAGGCCAACCTGGCTAATGTTACACAACACAGTGCAGGTGAGTGGGGGGTCTGAGGGCTTTGTCTCGGTTTTGATGTTCTGTTCACAGCCCAGACATGGTTGCAGGCATTTCATTGAAATCGGTGGAAATTTGTGTTTGAAATCTTATTTAAATTGGAGAGATTTGTGATGGATTCGAATTTAATCAGCATGTAAAAATCGCGACGTTCTTTTTGAACGAGGCAGACGTACGTTTTTAATTCTGCATGCAATCAATTTTGTGAACTTTGTGATAGACTCTAACTGTAATATGATTCTCCAGTTTTTCATCTTCAGGATGTGGAAATTAATATTATGCAAAACAGGTTTCAGATGGACATCCAAGCAATGTCCCTACACTGTCCTCCATATGACAATCTCCAGAATTCTTTCTCTATAAAATAAAAACCTGATTAAAGCCTGAGCTTATTCTCTTTCATTGTGAAGTCTTTTTGAAAGGTTTATACAGGTGTACCAGGTGGGGGTGTGGTTAAGTATAGGCTTTAAATTGAAGGGAGGTGCCTCAAGGGTGAGCTTGAGTACTAAAGACTAATGAGGCACACCTGAGCACTGTTGTCTCCATCTATATTTCTGTGATCTGCCTCTCTCGTTTTCTTTTGCCCTAAGCAGTGAGCTAAAGGTATTTTTTTGTATGAGGCTGTAAGCAGAACAAAACCAAAGCTACTGTGTGCAAAAAGTGGTGAGTGAGTTGGATTTGATTTGCAGGAAGGTCTTTTTTTTACTGTCTGACTACAGTGTCAAGGATGCAAGCACAAAAACAAACACTATGGTTTCTTGAAACCATGTGCTGTTACAGCCAAAGGATCTTTTAAAGGACGGTGAATGTTTAAATACAGTTTAAAGTAATTATAATGTCAGAGGAAAAGACCGGTTTGCGTGCGGAAAATACGTGCTGTTAAATCATATTAAATAAGTATAAATGAACATCTTTTTATGGAATTCATACTCATTGTAATGACTACACCATGAAATGTTTCCTGCTCCTGATCATGGTTTTCTGCTCCGGCTTCAGTCAGAAGTCTAGAGAATGATCCTACATCAGGAAACTGTACTATGATCTGAGCTGAAAATCTTTGCACTGTTGCGTTGCTCTTCCATTTGCTGTAAGACCACCACCAACCAACTCCTCTTCGTTTTAACTGCCAAGGTCCTCACGTCTCCCATTTCTGAGCAGTCCAAAGAATATTGTTAGAGGAAGGATAATGAATAGTCGATCGTATTCCAGGAGGCTGTGAGTGTCAGAGGACAAGTACTACATAGAGGGAGCGCTTTATGGGCAGGTCATGTGAGGTCACTTTCACAAGGTGATGACTTTGTTAAGAAAACAAGCACATGGAAATACTCAACTAGTTCACTGGTTTAAACAGAAGGAAACTGGTGTGAACATTTTTTGATGGTTTAACAGTCTAATTTGGGGCACTGCCTTCTAAATTCTGACGCATGGCCCTTTCACACACACGCCTTTTTGTAGCCGGAAAAAGATGAAATAAAACCGGATGTTCTTTTCCTGTTCTGTCTCCAGGAAGATGCAGCTCTACCTCTGCCATGTTAATCTGCATTCTATCTGACTGGCAGGACACGCCCCAGCAAAGACGCAAAGATGTTAAAAACAAGCGTCAACTTGTTTCCCGATGTACACATTTATAAATGAATGCATCACATTGTTGGTTAAAATGATTTGACAGTAAATATGTTACTGAGTGTCTGCAGAAAGTTTTAACTGAAAATTTAATCAGGTGAAGTGACAGAAAAATCAATTTTAAGCATTCAAAAAAGATCAAATCCACCATAAATCGGAACGGGATCACTTCTGACATCAGAAGGATAATCTGATATTATTCTGATATTAATCTGATAAATCTTTTGTCCGTATAGTGTGCGTTGTTGTAAAAGTCTCTGGGTTGTATAAACCTCCAGGAAACGGTGGACATGGAAACTGAACGGAAACTCCCTTTTTTAATCCCAGGTATAAAGAGAAACATGCGAATACGGTGAGCAGGAAAAGTACACAATGGCGAAAACCTCATTCAAAGAGATATGAGATACGTTCTTTCTGCACACCTCCTTAAATAGATCCTTGTCTCTTTTTTTGTATTTAATGTGCTTTGCAGGAAAGACACTGAAACATGTGCTGCTTTATTTAAAGAAAGAACAGAAGATTAAGCTATAATGAAACACAGCTTTGAAAATACCCCAATACCTTTGGTCCCTGTAATCCAAGTAAAAAGCTTAATGCCATGGGTTAAAGTGTGTCGGTAGTAAAGTTTAGACCCGAGGTTGAGAATACGGGGGTCTTCCGTAAATACAATCCGCAACACACCTACACACCAGTACACACAAACACACACAGTACGTGTTTTGGTTTGTGTTCTGTGCATCATCTTGTGCCATTTAGCATGTAATATGTGACCCAGATGGTTGGATCCATTCACGGGATTCTGATTGAACATAATGAAAGACTATACAGCCCACCCTCGGGAAACACAACAAGGAATAACCATATGAGGAAAGATAAATAAGACAAACTGCAAAACATTTTGATTAGATAAAGTTTCAGCAGCCTTGTAGACTGACGGTAAGCTGACACTAGAAAAATAAACTAGCAAGCCAAGCTAAAATGGGGCGGGGGCACAAATAAATAGATGCAGTTAAACATGTGGTGAGAGCACACGTGGTGAAACTTCATAATTGGAAATGGCAATGGTCAAGTCTGGTGAAATGAGTTTGTAGCAGATACTTTCTGCAGATGAAGAAAGTTGTTCAGCAGTTTTAGATGAGAATTGATCTTTTTTTTCGATTTGAATAATCGTGATTTCTGTTCGTTTTAGTAATTGACTTACGGATTTTGTTCCTTTTGCTGTTTATAGTAAATCTGAGAGAACCATCGATCATCTGAAAGCTGTTTTAAGTAGTTCATGCACAACTTGAAGGACTTCAAGGTCATAAAGCACAAAGAGCTTCGATTCAAGGTACAAAAAAACCCCTTGATTTACAAGCGCACATAGCTGACATTTGTAATAAACTGGGCACTGTTCCTTGGTGTTATGGCTTAAAACCTCAAATCAAAATACTCCATATTTATGTTCCTGAGAAGTCGAGCAGCTGTTTAGAGGAGATGCCATTCGAACCGAAGTGTGACGGAAAGGAGACGAAACGAGCGTAAGATCATCTCTGACTCGCTCTAGAGTTTCCCTGCTCGGACGTGTGCACGTGTCATGTAGCGTATCGTGTGGTGCGTTAATTCACGTTTGGGAAGGTAACCTTTCCCGCACTCTCGTTCTTGTGGCCACGTAGCTCCGTGCCCTCTGGCAGAAAACCCCATAAAATAAGAGCCTATTCATCTGAGTAGAAAGGAAGACATTTAGCAGAACTGGAAAGAATCCCACAATATTAAACAGTCGATGGAATTGTGAAGTGGCAGCAGTAATCCTGCAGGGCAGTGGGCCACAGGAATGCACATCATCTGCATTGCCATAAGTTAAGCAAGCAGGTGGCGTCCTTTTTCAACATCCTGTATCAACACTTGTTTTTAGATACAGGCTACGTAACATCTGGTTGGCCACTGGGATGCTTTTAATTAAGTTTAATCCATTCGTTTGTCTTTGACGATGTACAGAGAGACAGAGAGAGAGAGAGAGAGAGAGAGAGAGAGAGAGGAATAACACTCTTTTCTTCTCTATCAGAAAGCGAGGAATATGTGAGCTTGGTTTGTTATAAGCGAAATAAAACATGGCCACTTATGAGCAAACCTGCTATTTGTTGAACAGTCACAGATCACTCCATACTGTAGATTTGAGTCTATGCTGCTTGATATATCGTATAATAACCAGTCATATATTTGAGTAAAATTAGAGAGACTCTGTAAAATATGACTGCAGTAAAAGTAAAAGTATTTACCTTCAAATTTACCTATCCAAAGTACTATGATTTCTTATGGCTATAATTTTCCTGTTATTCTTCTTTATCACAAGACTCTTTAATCAACTAAGTTTATGTGAAAAGACTCGAATGTGACTCTCAGCACACTGATTTATCAATAGAATGATATTAATGACTCTGATTGATTTCAATTACAATTATTATGATCCCAAAACCTTCTTTTTGGTGAGTTCACGTCTGGAGTTTCTTCATCATTTATTCCTCTCTAAATGTTCTGCTTGATGTTGAACTGATGCTGAACTGTATGTTGGTGATCAGTAGATACACCAAGCGCCGATCAGAACACGTGTAAAACAGAGCCTGATTAAAAAAGGAACGAATGATTTCAGAAAACGTAGTTGAGTAAAAGTTGAGTAAGATATTTGACTTTTTGACTATTTGAATGTAGTAAAAGTCGCCCCAAACAGAAATACTTGAGTAAAGTACAGAAATGCGAAAAAGCTACTTAAGTACACAATTAAATTTACTTCGTTACTGTCTGCCACTGATTATACAAGTATTAACTCATTTATAGTTGTAAAATGATTTTCTTTTATGATTGACATCAAGACATCATCATATGGTAAACATGGGGTTGGGGAAACCTTCTTGGAGCAGAAATTCCAGGGGGATTTCCATGAGACTTATTTTCAGAGGTGGCAAAGCTTTAGTTTGGGCCAAAATAAATAAATGGAGTATATAATTAATTTCTTAATGATTGTAAAATTATTTCAGAAACTATACATTTTAGAATAGAATTTGACAAACAAAGCAATGCAACAAACTAGAAATGTTGTAGCAGTTCCAATAAATATATCTGAGCTGTTTTATTCTATTTGCCCAATTATTGGCTCAATATCAAAATCCCTGAACATGGTGCTTTTAATTATAGTTTTTACTTATATAAGTATGACTTATTAGCGATATGTGTGTATAGACATTAGCGATAAGTGTTTCATATGAAATGTCTGGTCGAGTCAGACAGTTAGTCATTCGACAGGAAACTCCCACATAAATGTAACGGATGATGACACCAAAAATGGATAGATGATGAAATGCAGGTGTACAATAATCACACATTACCACAAAGCAGCTTTATAGAAGTCTGAACCCTTGATGAGTGAGATCAAGACTTGAGGGGGGAAAAAAATCCCTCATGGGGGAAAAAGAACCTCAAAGGAACATGAGCAAAGGGTGATGTTGAATATTTGGATTTGGATAATTAGAGATTAACAGTCCTACAGGTATAGACATCTAGTATTGAAGATGAGTTTTGATGTACAAGACACTGCCTTGAAATGAGCGCCAAACGGATGCTACAGAATTAATAAAGAAAACAATTTTGATATCATTTTTTGGAAACATATTTATTAAAATATTATCGTTGTCCTAATACAATAGATGCAATATATTGCAAAATATATATTATTCAAATTACTAATATAAATGCAAAGACTGAAAGGGTATCAAAACAATTACAAATCTGCAGAAAATAATTTTTCATGATCAAGACGCCAAAAATAACTGCTGCTTCCTCGACTGGCCTCCAATAGGTATTGAAAAAAAGAGCTTTTTTTTATCATCTGCAAGTGGTAAATGTCTTCAAAATAAAGCCAAATAAATAAGCGCATTCATCAGCTAATATATACATAACACTGTACATCACTGTAAATCTCAAAACTATCTATCTGGTATGTGTTGTATTCCAGCAATATTATAAAAGTGTCAGGTTATAAAAAAAGAATGCTTTAATCTAGAGTCTTTGTACTTTACGTATAAACCCTAATGATGTAATGCATCAAAAACAAGGGCACAAAACTCCCCCAAAGCACCCCAAAGGTACATGGATTTCAGTGGCACCCACATGACCTGACTACCATATTGCGGTATTTTTTCAGAATTACATTTGAGCTGTCATCAAAGTAGAGCACGGAGATGGCGTTCAGCTTGGTTGGAGCACAGCACGGCTTTGGCACGTTATCAGGAAACATGAGATGGACCTGAATGGAAGACAAACAGCAACAAAAAATATCAGTTTTTGCAGCAACTTCAGTGACGCTGATATCAGGCTGAATTCCCTGAAATTTGACACAATCTTTACCAAAGTTTGCACAATCGCATGATTCGTCGCATTCATATGTGCATTGAGTGGAAACGAGCATTCTCCGTCGCAGTAAAATGCCGCGTATCCCTCGGGTGCGATTATCCAGTCCTTGAGGAGAAACAGAGGATGAAAAGAAAAAAACGGTACGTTAAAGAGGAACGCGTCATTAACGATCTTTGTATCGTCGTGAATTTGCGATCTGATGGATCCTGGATGATGCATACCTGCCATCCCAATTCACGAAAACTGACATAAAGCTCATGCTTCTTGCAGGCTTGCTTCTGTTCGCTGATGTTTTGATCTAGATAGAGGCAAAACCCACCATCAGTGTTCAAACACAAGCATAGTCATTTACGTGTTGTTTAGTCTATTCCTGCATGGGTGGGCCCAGTGGCCAACCCTCATGAGCACTTCTTCTCTATAGTGTGTATAGTGAATATACAGCTGCTCGAAGCTAGTGTCTGAAATAATGACGTTAAGCAAGACTTGTCTCGGTTCCCTGAGGATTTGAAGTGTGTGACGTTTAAATCCATATTTCATGCCTAAGTTTTAGGTTTTATGTAATATAATGTTATGTTGTATTATACTATACCTGTACTCCTGGAAGTCGGTGAGGTTTTTGGTTGACTTCTGCCTTTGTTTCTGCTCGGATTCTTCCTCTTCCCCCCTGTGGCCCTTACAGAGCGCAGCAACACTTCGCTGGCTTTGAAAAATGCCACAAGAAATGGCTGCTTGGATTGCGGCCCACTCCTGCCGATGATCCCGGCTGATTTCATGTTGATGCTTCGACCTATACAGTTAAACGCCGAACACGTATTAAAGTGTCAAAAAGAGGGTGGAGCTATTTTTTTTTTTAATTTAGCAACAATAATCATATCTTTATACTCAAATAGGCCGACATTTGCAACGTGTGTCAGTTTTTATGAACAATGGCTTTGTGCCATGTGCTGTTTATCCAGATGCAATAATAGCCATTTAACACGAAACAGAAACGTTTGGCAACGTAGCAACTTTTTGTAAAAAAAAGCTAAAATGCAGTTCATTCATTAACGACTGAATAATAAAATGATAATAAATATGTTCACAATAAACATCATTACATAACACTTCTGCTTTAACCTAATTTATTATTTAAACCACATAGCAAGTAAATGCTTTAGTGCTGACAAGTTCCCTGGTTTGGTTGCTTTGAAAAACCAACTGTGAGGTTATGAGTGGTAATTAATTTAATACATTGTAATAAACAAGTTAGCTAGTTAAGGCAGGGGTCCCCAGATTACATTTTGGAACGGCCCTCTGAAGAATGGCAGAGAATTTCTAAAACTTCCCTTAGTTATTAAATTTGCCTAATTCTGTGTTAGATTCATTCAATAACCAACAGAATGGTACGTAAATGTAAATGTTTTGATTTCAGAAGCAGTAAATATGAAAAAAACGTCATTATGATAGTATTATCGCTCTTTTGAAAATTGACGCTCATTTGTCTGTACGGTGCAGAACAAAATAATAAACTAATAAAGCATTAGGAGGCGAAATAAATACATTCAAAATCATAATAAAATCTCCAAAATAATACCGATAGTCACTCTGTTACAGACTGATACAACCCCCATTAAAGAAAAGACAAATTATGAAGAATATAAGAATTTTGGGGAACCCTGTAATATTACCATATGAGTATTATCTCTATGTGTGTCTCTTGACATGTTTAACCACAAACTGACTGCAAATAGAAAGTCGGATTACGGCTTTCTTTTTATTAAAATGTGTTCATGACTCGATGTGGTCTTGGTCGATGTGTGTAGTGCAGCAGGTGGTGTGAATGTTACAGTACGGAGAGTCTACACGCTCACATAACATTAAGTTTAAACATGGTTAATAAATATTAGCAATTTTTCTTCTGGTTGTCAAAAGCTACTAATAAATAATAAATAGTCCAGAAATGACATTGTCTGATCCTAAAAGCCCATAATTCGATTTTTTTTAACGATCTAACAATTATTCACAATAAATCCAATTTTTTTTTTTAGATTGTCTACAAATAAGGCAATTGTGTAATTTCCTTACCATCCATGGTCTCCACACATAGCTGAAGGCCCATGTTCTGCTGTGGGTTAAGCACCCAGTGGTTACTGGTGGCTGTGATGTCAAACACCAGCCATCCTCCATCTGAGGCACGGATTTTCTTTGAATCGAGCAAAAACGTCTCTGCGTCCCTGAATAACAAATTTGGAGCACAGCTGTGAGAGCAGGTCCTGTAAACTGTGGTCATAAAAAGGTCCGACTTATTCAATAACCAAATGCAAGCTTCAATATGAATCTGTTCCAGACATTCCTTTGTCATCTTGGCATCAACATCGCGGAACGGCAATTCCAGTTAATCTAATTGTCTGATGTTCCAAAACAGTGTGTGGGCCACACACCGTGAGAAGACACCAAAAACAAAGCTGATCAGAGGCAGTGACGAGCCCAGACATGCCCCCTGAACACCCCCACACACACACACACACACACACACACACACACACACACACACACATACACACACACAGTTTTGTTCAAATTGTACAACACACAGTTCTTCTTATGCTTTGCTCCTTTTGACCCCGTCCTTTAATATGAACATCTTAATCCATGATGTTTAGTCATACTGAAATATTTCCCCATATAATTCCCTCGTGTTAGTCCAGCTTTATTGTCAATCTTTCATTGTTTACACATTTTTAAGAAGCAACCACGAAGCACTCATATTTCTATTTGCATGATTTCAGTTCAGATATTAAAAACTAAATGCTGAATTGTGAAACTTGAAGGCTCATCCATAAAAGCAGTACAACCTGGTGGTAGACCTTCAATGACCACCTTCTCCAGATTCCTGAAGCCACTTATCTCTCTGCTGCATTCACGCCGGATTGGTGTGGTGTAGACCGTGTCTAAGTCGTAGCCATATATGACTTAAGATAAGATTTTTCCCTGAGCATTACTGTAAAAGGAACAGGTGGGTCAGCTGGCACTCTGTATGGATGTGGCTCTTCTCTCTTGGAGGTCTTTATTAGAAGCAGATGGCCCTGTTTGGGGAAACGAGCAGCCTGACAAAGTGCTAGGGATATATCAAAAGCGATAACCGAACGGGCTTCCGAGACTTCGTGAGTAGGGGAAACTTGCAAATGGCCTGTTAATGGAAACCTTTGATCTCTGGCTTTTTATCGGAGAACATGGTGAGAGCAAGACAGCGCAGGGTCTGCACTGAAGGCCAACTAATAACCCAATCTCACAACGTGCTCCGGGCCTTCCCCCCTTTTTTCGCCTAAAACAAAGAAACATAAAAGTACTCGGCCGAGGAGTTTGCCGCAGGCCTCGAGCGACTCTGAGCCCAGAGATTAGATAAAGTACATAAGCGCAGCCGCTCTTGAGTAATGTTTCAGAATGGAATCGTCCTCCACGTGCCCGTTACTTATGACCATGTTTCCTTCAGTCTGCTACCATGCGTCAGCGTTTATAGGAAAATCTACAAATGGAATCATTTCCTGTTAAATACGACACAATGTGAACCTTTTATGTGTAAAAACAGCTCCTATGAAATATGTACAATTGACTCATACTCAAAAATCATAATTTATATTGTGTAGCATTTGTAGGTGTGTATAAGAAGAAAAAAATGAATAAATCTTCTAAAAACAAAGTGGCAAAAAAAAAAACCTCCATGTTAAATAGTACTGTACTTTAAAAAAAAAAAAAACAGTACTGAATAATGAAAATGTGATAAAGGATATAAATATGAACATATTCTATAATAAATATAATTATATAATTAATAAGTAGTAAATAATATGTTGTGAAAATAAGTGGTGTCAGTGAGTCGCCTCTAGAGGCGGATGTATGGATTTTTGCTGTTAGCCATAGATCCAGCAATCAACCATCGGTGCCGATTAATCGATCGACCTCTAGATCTGATTACGACAGCAGTAGTAGAAACATAAAAAACAGAAGGCGATAAATCATCCTAGCTGTAAAAAATCTTTTAAGCAAAATTTTTATACTAAGTAATTTTATTGCATTGGTCCGATTTGAGATTTAACTAAAGAGTATGTGAATCGCTTGCTTTTTCCTCCCACTGTTCTTTTCCAGAAAAAGTGGCGAAACAGTATATTAGCAGACACGTGTGGGCAAAGACAGGTCAGTATTTCAATGGTGACAAATTACGCTCTTAAAACTTCCTGAAACATGCTGTTTAATCACCACTAGAGAAGACTCCAGACAGACTCCAGGCACACACACTAGTGTAAACAGGATGTCCTTTTATTTTCTGCCTGGTTGCCTACCCAAGTGTTTTACAGAGCAGCCACGGTCTTAAAAGTCCCATGGAAAAATGTAACCTCGAATGGTTAGAAAATTAATCCAGGCAGTGTTGTCAGATGACCATGATGACAAGGGCTGGGAATGGAATTGGAAATGGACTTTCTGCATCCTGTTTCTGTTCTCAAGAAAGAAATAAAAATGTTTTATGGCTGAAATCTGATGGCAAGTTACCATAACACGATCATCTGTGCCCCAGAAAGCTTGACCTAGTAAAGCTAAAGACTGTACAATACATTACATTATGTTTGTAATACACGTGTGTGTGTGTGTGTGTGTGTGTGTGTGTGTGTGTGTGTGTGTGTGTGTGTGTGTGTGTGTGAGTTGTACTCACCTGTTTTGATATTCCTTTATCACCTGATATATCGAGACCTTCAGCGTGATGTTTTCATATCTCCCATGACTGTGATCTTTATAGATGCGAAACTCCGCCGCTGTTACGGCCTCCCCATCCGGAATTTGAGTTAGGTCAAACCGGAACTCTTTATAATGTCTCCTTTGGTGGGAAAAATCCCTGTCTCGCTCCACTGTATTAAAAAAAAAGAGAGAGCAACAGAAAAGTGTTGGAAAATCGGTACAGAATTCCAGTCTCTTTAGATCCAGAGGTCTCGTCTAGACGGATACAAGGTTTCTTTTAAATGCATATCGTTTTTTTTCAAATATTCAAATTTTAGATGAAGGAAATGAAAAAAAAACTTTAATCCCATTAAATGAGTTCAGGAGCAGAGGTAAGGTTTTTAATGCTGGGCCTCTGCTGTGAGCGTTCGCTATTCTTTCAGTATGATGAACGATCTGGCAGTTAAGCAAAACAGGCCTTCACTAATGACACTCTGCCCTTCAGCGCAGACAAATCTGGAAGATAAAGTGTTTTGTTCTCGTCGACAGACTGACAATATGAACATATTTCACATATTTTAAGCTCACACATGTTTACTTTTTTACTTTTTACTCATGTTTAAAGTGCGCACACATTCCGACGTTCAGATGCGGAAAAGAGATTTCTGGGGTTTTTTTTAATACTCAGAACACTGAAACAGTATAAAAGTTCAGCCAGTGACACAACAACTTCCTGCTTTTATGATTTATAGACTTTATGAACTTCGAAATATCTTTGAATCTAAACAGCCAGATGTTTACATCTCGGTACACTTTTAGACGTGTTCGCTATCGCATGTAAAAGCAGTGAAATCATCCATTAAGCTTTACACAAGGCCTAAAATAAGAGTGCAAAGTGATAACTAAGGAGACGGCGTTGAAGCTCCGGAGTGTCAGTGATATAACGCAGCGGCGCTTCGCTGATAATTTATCTACAGCGAAAGTCTACGGCTACTTAACAGCAAGAGGTCAGAGGGCAGGTCCGAGTCAGAGCAGCTGCTCAGGCTCAATTTTAAGCCTGGCCTGCTAATTAGGAACAGAGTTCAAGGCTTGTCAAGACACAGACATCACTGATTTAATTCACAGGGATTCGTTTAAAACACTGACCCTGTAACGCAGTTCTTTTTCACATAGTTAAATATCATCATGTGTCCACGCTGCATATGATTCGAAGTTAGGATTCGCTTTCACTGGACTGTTCACTTGGGGGTTAAAGATCTCAAGAGGTTCAAGAGCTTTATTCAAAATCATGAAATATTTTGTGATATCCCGTCACAAAGTTTTCATAGTGTGTTTTAGTAGTGAAGGGTCTCCTGCCAGAACCGCTCCGAAATCTCCTTTTATGATTTAATATTTCTCATAAATCCTTTTACAAGGGTATGTCCAAATATAAATAAGTACTAAATAAACTGTTGGTAATACGTCAGTGAAGTGATGTTTATGGAGACCTGCAGTTTGGAATTGCTGCACGTTGGGTCAGAAATGAGAAGACCTGCTCTTTCGACGTAAACTGTGCGCATGCCTCGTGATTCTAAGTGAAAACACATGTAGTACAGTCATTGTGATGGCTTTCCCTGTGGGCTACCTGAAACGGAAACGTTTGCAAAAGGTCAGCCAGAAATGTAATCTGCTTTTCTTTTCTTCTCCCCCCCCCTGTTCTCATGTCAAAAATCTCGGATATTATTTCTGACGATTTAACAACTTTTAAGAAGGGTAACTAGAAAAAAAAACACAACGCATGCTCCAAAAGCTGAAGTTTAGTAATCCAAGCTCGCGATTAAAAATGAGACGCAACACGCTCGCACGCATTTCACGACCAAATCTCCTGTGTCCCCTCTTCAACAACAGGAAATAATTAAGGGGAATTATCTGCAGGTCAAAAACATTGATTTGAGAAGTTTGCATGGGCTTCTCTGTGAGAGAGGGGGGTCACGGCTACTGAAGCATTATGGCCTTAATCATGCGTGTCGCAGTGACTCAAAACACGCAACATTCCAGGAAGCAGGATTTTAATCAGGAATATTCAACACAACGCTTTTGCGTGTCCTAGGGAATTTATTTAATGCTTCCTGCTCCCCCATACGCCTGCCTCCCACCTCACCGCATTCCATACCATAAGTACGCATCGTACGTCCAACTGAATTTGCACACACACACACACACACACACACACACACTGCAGGAACTTTACAAATGATCTGATATAATAACACTCTTTAGACGCCAGTGTCTTTTCCTTCTCTAACCTGTAATTGTCTCCGAGTTTCCAGAGTCTGTGCCTACGTTCTATTTTATCTGGTTTATGGAGATTTAAATGGCATGCTGCAGAGAGTTGAAGCTACATGTTGCAAATGAAAGGGTGTCAAAAAAAGTAAGAATAGACGCCGCTTTAACTGTCGCGTTTAGAGTCGGATCTATAAATGGACTTCCCATTTCGCACGTGTGATAAAGCAGAGAAAATTCCAACAGGATTATTTATTAAACCTTAATGTGATTTTAGTCGAATTTTAGTAATTGTTCTCCTTTTTTTTTTATTCCTGTTTTTCTTTAATTCAATCGTGTGCATTAAACATCTGGACTTTGTGTATTCTTATTGTGTAACTTCTTCTTCTTTAAAGAGCGGAACAAAATTGTTTATCTACAGGAAATTTTGTTAATTATAGGCGACGTAGAGAATATAAATATTAATATATTGTTGGTTACATGTCAAATTATACGTGAGGTCTGAGAATTATAGGCAGCAGATATGTGGTTTATTTTTATTTTATTAAAATGTATGGAAATTACAACCCACCATTATTATTTATTATTGAGTATGTACAGTAATTTCCTTATTCAGTGTGTGACTACAAATAATGTCGTGCTCTGTTGAGGGAAAGTTCTAGGGAGGAGAAAAAACACTTAATGGTGGTAATAAATGAGCAAAATATTATTGGACAGTATTTTTTGAAATGTCGGGTTATATTTTTTAAAAATAAATTCAGGCTCAGTGGAATTTATTACGGTTAAAATGGGTTTCTAGAAGCAAACTCTGGAGAACTGGAAAGTTCTGAGGGGTTTAAAAAGTTCTCCACCACACTGAGTAAATACAAAAAAAATAAACCATGTGTTAAAATAGTACTAGTAATAGTGAAGTATTGTGTGGTTTGCCTCACCCCCCCGCCCCAAACCCCTTTTCTTTATTTTCTTTCTTTTTACCCCCAAGGAAAATGTTAGTAAAACAGGCTGTGAACAAAGTTCTGTTTGTGAAGATGGAACATTTTTCATGTTGATGTGTATTGTGTTGTCACGCGTAATATTAATGGCACTCTGTATGTTTTTAAATGGGAACCACTGGATGAACAAGTCATGTTATAACTCGTTATTATGCACTATAATAGACTGGGATTATTGAAGTTTGCCCCCCTGTGCATCTCCCCCCAAAAACACATCCACAAATAGTAACGGTTTAAAAGCATGAACTTCCTTTGGGAAACGGATACCTACCGAGGTTCACAAAGCTCATGACCATGTCGGCATCGTTCAGAAAGTTTGCGTCGTGTGAAGTGGCCAGAGGTGGACTCTGGCTTGTCCAGGTCACAGGCGCGCGTGAGTATCCGTACGGAGCGGTGTGCTGCGGGCTTTTGCGCGAGTTCCGCAGCGAGTTTGCGCTCATCGCCTTGGCTGCGTACTCGAGCAGCGCGTCCTCCTCCTCCTCCGCTTCCTCGGTCGTCATGGCGTTGTACAGATCGAGCATGAACATGGGTGCTGAGGATGCCTGCTTCGCCGGAGAGAAGGGTTTTGGCCGATGGGGCAAACCCAGGATGGAGAGGATCTCCCTTTGGATTTCTCTGCGCTCGTGGTTCCTCAAGCGTCTGTAAACGAAGCTCGAGTGAACATGGTTGTCCCCTAAAGCGCACCAGACGCTCTGAAACAAACCCACGACGCTCCAGACGAGCGCGAGGGCCGCCCCGTCGCAAAGCCTTAAGACCTTCATCGCTGCGATCTCACGACCCTGTTTCTTCACCACGCGCGTCTCGGGCTCTCGAGCTCCATGACAGTGCGTGTACCGTTCATAATACTAACACATGAAGCAACAGGCCTGATAAGGGCTCAGGATTGTGGAAGAAAATTTGCACCTCTGATTGTCGGCTCGTCCCAAAAAACCAGGTCCTTTTGTCGTGTGAAGGTTCACATGACGCGTGAACTTCTGAGCCTTGTCTTCAACTCCTTTGATGTTCCTGGTACACACACACACCGAAGAATCAAAAATAACTCGGGGAAAAAAAGAACTTACATATTTCACCTTCAGGTTTGTGGACGTAGGGGGTCTGGGGACGATGCGCAAAAAGCGCAAGACGGCTGCGACGGAGAAGACAGAGTCGCAGGACTGAGAAGTAGTCAGTGCTCGCTGCTGGAGCTCCGGCTAGAGAAGAGAAGCCTAGACGTGTGTGTGTGTGTGTGTGTGAGAGAGAGAGAGAGAGAGAGAGAGAGAGAGAGAGAGAGAGAGAAGTTTAGACCGGGTAGTCCGTCCCACACACAGGATCTGGGTTCTCCTCTAGCGGTCGCATGAAGTCTCGTTGAACACGCTTCAGCGTGAAATTAGAGCCACTTGATATCTGACACCCGCAGTGATCATGCACAGGAGAACAACGTCGTCCTCAGGTTGAGGTTTAGTTCATGCACGTACGTTCCATTCTGTGTGATTAGAATCATGCTTGATTTTTATCCCAAAAAATGCAGACTATGAACATGAAGACACCACCCAAAGATTATGGAGGTCCTTTTCTGATCTTGCTGAGGTGGCACCTTCCATTATAAACCTTGTGTATGGATTAAACTAGGTTATATGACCAATGGTTTGTGGCTTGACTTGCCCAAACCGGTGCCACATTGCTACAGTGGTCTATAGAATGTCTTTGTTTGCTGTACAATTGTTCTTCAGTGAGACTAAAGGGCTGAGCCCAAACATGTTCCAGCATGATCAGGATGGTGTTGGAGAACTCAAGTGGTCCTCGCAGAGCCCTGACCTTATCTGGAACGCCTGGCCTCACTAACGCTCTTGTGGTTGAACGGGCAAATCCCCATAACAATGCTCTGAAATCTAGCGGAACGCCTTCCCTGAAGAGTGGATTTTACTATAACAGGAAATGGGGAGAGTGAATCTGGAATGGGAAGTTTAGCAAACACAAAGATGAGATGGTCAGGTGTTCACAAACATTTGGCGATATGGTGTATATTAGGACATCAGGTAAACTGGGGCTGTTGAACTTGGGGGTATTGATTTCTGCCAAGAGTTTATTATTCTAAATTTATGTTATTCTAAAATTAATTTATAAACACTTTATGAATTAAATATAAAATGGAATCTTTCAGTGGTGGGTTTTACTGTATATTATTCCTTATTCCGTGAGAATTGAATAATTTTGGTGGAAACTATTGAACATTTTAAACCCTGATTAGTGATTAGTGGTAGTGCTGTAAACACTGATCATTCAATATAATAATAATAGAAAATAATGATACTATAATATGGTGATGATAAAGTTGGAGGTTCTGTAATAGAAATCTGATTTTTTACAATGTATTAAAAGATTTATGTCCATGTATAAGTAATAAGTGTAATGCTTTTTCAGAAAATTACAAAAAAAAAAAAAAAAAATTCATGGTAAATATCCAACAGCTTGACGATTTCAGAACTGAGTCATATTTTGGAGCATGTGTTTTATTTTAAGGTTTTAATGTTTAGAAAGCCTAAATGTGTGTTAGCTTTAAATGTGCTCGGATCTCAATAACAACCCCCCTAAACCCCTGGAGGCATCGCTTCTTTGACAAGTCTTATTAAACATTTTCTATATGTTATTGTTCTGAATGTTGCGCTCAGCCAATTCTCAGACAATACAAACCCCTATGAGCATAACACCTGTTCTTCTGCTGGAGATTCTTATGTTTTTCTTTTCCACCATATTACAACCAGAAATTTTATTAAACCAGGATTGTGGCCGAAAGCTGCACAAATATCAGATTCATTTTACAAATTTTCATTACTGCATGAAGAGAAAGCAGTAGATGTTTTTATCTTTCGTTTGGTTCGCAAGGTTTGTTTTTGTATTTGTTTGTTTAACAGTCAATGTCAGACTTAATATACAATGAAACAATACAATGGTAGAAAATGGTACATGGAACACGGTAGTGTTCAGTTTAAAATGATGGAAAATTCAATCTATTGTCTGAAACTTCAGGAAGCAGGTTAGCTGGTTGGTGTCCAGTTGCAATGAACAACATCTGAAATCTGTGGTACTTATCAGTAGCTGTAATTGCAATCACATTGAAGTGAAGTACAGCTGTGGAGACTGGCAGAGCGCCGAGCCATGACTCTCCCAGTACACACCACACCACACCAGGGATATGCCAGATAACTGTGAAGGTTCCTTCCGAGTTCCTTGCCAGCTTGGATGAGCAAACTTGTCCAGAGTCTTCTCCCCTTCAACTCACATTATTTGTATCATTTGATCATTTTCTGCATCTTAACCCTCCCCCTATAAAAGTCTTCTCTGGCCAACTGGAGTCTTCGTGATGGTTGATTTAATCTGAACACTGTGTTTGCTAGTAAGTACTAAGTGGTGTGGTATTCTTAGATTGTGTCACATAAGAGCATGGGGGTGCAGGATGTGGACAATTGCACTGCAGTATGGTTGGCCAACAGAAGGATCTTGGAGATCTGGTCTAGTTTTTGGATGCACAACAGGCTAAAACTTGCAATGATGGATTGTATTCTGGACAAGTTCCATTTTTTTTGTTCAAATGTGGTCAGATCTTCTGGATATTCCAAGGATAAGATTCTAGAGGACCATCATCACCAACTTGCTGGAAATGATACTCGAATAATCTTAGCAAATATTGTTCTTCTGGAGATACCACATGAGTGTGCTCATTATCTCTGTCAGACTTTTTCCTTTTGCCTCTTCCAGGTGAAATTCCAGATTGCGGATTGTGGTGTTCATTGCTAAAGGAATCATCAGCTTTGAACTTACCAAGCCATCCAGTATGTACATCAGTTGTTATGTGGACTGGTATCCAAAAATTTGGTGCTCTGCAATTCAATATGGTGCTGATAATTCAGGCAGCAAACCATCAATTTACTGAAGTGCCTTCATGGCCCTTTCACACACACGCCTGCAGTAAAAAAGAAAGAAAAATTATTCAATACAACAAAACGTTTTTTTTCCTGTTCTGTCTCCAGGAAGTTGCAGCTCTACCTCTGCCATGTTAATCTACAGTATATGTTATGTGACTTTAAAGACGTGCTTGAGAAACAGTTTAGTGATTGTTATCAATCTACATTTAAAATATTGGTCACAAATTATTGGTCATTCTAAATAATAAAAGTTCAGCGCATCCACTAATCATTTTATATAAATAAATAGTTTTGTGCAGATATGTTACAAACGATGCATCGTGATCCAAATGCCAACTTGTTTCCGATGCACAATTTTTTACATCGATGCATCACATCGTTGACTTTTAATGCCGATGCGCCGATGCTTGTGACTAACTGCGATCTAATTGTCTTCAGAAGTTAAATACTAAGTCATATGGAGTTTCAATAAAAACATTCTTTACAGTTCCCAGAGTGTGGAAAATGTATACTTAAGCAAACTTTAAACGAATATGAATACTAAGCACCAATCAAAGCAGGTCCAGGACAAAGTATCAAGTTGGTTATTAGAAGTGTCTTAAACTTTGAACATCATATCTGAATTGTTAATATGGTGCTACAATCTCGGTGCTTTACTGAGTGGATGGTGTTCTCATAGTGATGAAGGGTTGGTTGAGTGTAGCAGATCTTCTTAGATGTGCTTTTCCAAACTCCAGCGGGATTTTCGTTGGTTCTCTATTCATAAATAAAGCCCAGTTTTTTTTATTTTTATTTGAATGTTGTACAAAGGAAATGTGTAGGTCAGTATTATGGAAAATCATGTCTGTATAACATTATGGTATTAGATTCAGTATAAACGTCCAGGTAAAAACATTTTGAAATGTGGAACAGTGTCAGATAATGAAAGCGAGAAGCAGAAGCACGGGCAGGTTCATTTATTAAAGTTCAAACATACAAAAAAAAAAAAACTAATATGACAAGAAAGCAACAAGCAAAATAAGCAAGGAAACAACTAATTATTGGAGAAACCTAAGGGGGGAGATTTAAATATATTTGCTAATCAGGGACGACCAGTGGCAACAGCTGTGAGCAACCAGTCACATGTGACATGCAGGTGTTAATGGGTGACATATTTCTGTAGCTCCATCAGACTCCTACTTGGAAGCAGACCAAAGATGTCTGACTGTTGAAGAAACTCTTTAAACCTCCTCTCTTATTTTAGGAAAGCTGTAAATGTCCTCATAGGAAGCAGGTAATTACCAATACTGCCCCATGACGTGGATCACCATCTTCCTCAGGCTATATCTGATGACCACAAGGTCCTAGTGTTCACTCCAGACAGTGATTAACATGGTTCTATTGTTCCAATGCTTACTGGTGCTCAGAAATGAGACATGACATCAACACATAATCTTGGTCCCTGCAAATCCTCTCAGCCAGCCATCGAATGGTCTTTATGATAATAAGATCCTGCACCTGCTCCACTGTGAGAACAGAGCTCAGGGCTCCAAACGTCTTACTAACTAATTGTTGTCTTATTAGCTGTCACCTTCTGTAATGTAAGCTGCATTAGACTTAGTGAAACAAATCTTCCAGGACAAAAACAGACACATATAAAGAGGAAACATTCCAGGTAGTTAAAGAGCAGTGCTTAAACCAAAACACAAAATATTAAGGCTCAGGCTTACAGGGTAAATTACAAGCCTGTGCAAAGAGTATTAGAGACAGGTGTTTAAAGAGGCAAAGAGGAAATGAGCAACAGGTGTTTGTGATAAGTAACAAGAATAACTCAAGTTTGGGATACTGAGCCCTCTAGTGGACAGGGGGGTACTGCAGTGTGCTGCTTCGATCAGCTCTGTTTGGTTTAAAAACCTATTTTTGACTACTTTAGGAGGGTTTATTAATGTGCATTAAGTATTTCCATAACTGAGGATAATGCGATTCTCGATGCACAGCCAACAATACGATACATTAAAGATACATATAAAGATTCACTCCTATTACAATGCCATACGTTGCAGCGGAAAGAAAAGGATTCATGATGGTACAGATAGTTTGCTTTCAATTTTTTGGATTCAGACAGACAGCAAATCAATCACATCATCACTTACGCTTCTTCTGACTTCTAACGTATGGCTCTTTCAGAAATCTGCATCTTCCCGTCTCCAAGCTTCATCATCAGGGATAAATACACATCATTCACTTTAATTCTTAAGTTCTGTAAAGCTGCTTTGAGACATTGTCGATTGTAAACAAAACTATAGAAATATTGGAACCATGCATGAGTGCAATTCAAGTTTATGCTTAAGTGTTTCCTTTGACCTTGAATTAACCCCACTGCAGAAACCATGACCTAAACAGATCTATATTATACAGTGTTTTTAACTTGGACGTGCCAAACTGACTCATGTCATGACTCAGGACAGAGCAATGTCATATGTTCTGGATTGGATTTGAACCCATGAAGATAAAGGTGAACGACTATTTCTTTATATGATGATTACATTTTCCTTTGCTTGTGCACAGTGTGAAACCAAAACCAATAGATGTTTCAGACTCTGAAAGTCTGCAAGATCCAGGAACAGTAACAAAACCACAGCTTGAATGATGCAGACTTTATTCTGTAGCGCTCACATACATATTTCTCATTATTCTCTCTTTTTGCAACTAAATTCAGAGCGATACCAGATCATAATGCTCCCTGTGAGGATGCTTTCTACATGGGGTTCTCTAGACTCGATTGTGGAAGTTCACTGGGTCTCCTTTGAAAGTCTCGAAGCCTTCTTCCAGTACATTATTAATTGATATGAATGTTTTCCCCACTGATCAGTTCTGGAAGTAAAGCGTTCATGTGATTCAGCTGAAGACCTCCAATATCTCATGTCCAAATTCCTCCAAATGCCCAAAAGCTTATAAAAAAGCTTACGAAAATCCTTAAAGCTTATAACCTTCTCAACCACCTTTTGTTTGTTTTATGAAGGTTCAGCGACAGAATTATTTTCTATACACCAGGCGACGAGAAGGTTGTTTTTTCAGGCTCATTTAGGAGATGACCTTTTGCTGTGTCTTATACTGTGAAGTGTATTATCCAATTACGGTGTTTAATTCAATAAGCAACAGTTCAGTGTTAAATGCAGTGTTTTGTAGGTGAATATTTGAAGTGAAAAACTTTATTCCAACATGAGAATGAGAATTTCTGATAGTGATAATGGATTCATCATTAATATACAGACTTCAACTTCAACATGGTCTGTTATAAGAGCATTGTATAGCAGTTATAGGATTATTGTCAAAGAAATGACTGCGAATGTAATAAAAAAAGGGAGTTTTTATTCTTATTATCAACAAGAAATTGAGAATCACTAAAACACACAACAAAGCAAGAACATTTGACAATGAAGTTATCCTTCTTTTTTCTTTTTTCCTTTTTAAGACATTGAAAACAGTCACTTGAAGTGTTTTAGATGTTAAAAAGAGAAAGAAAATCAGAAACGGTGCCTAAGAACATCACAACTGCTTTATACAGGGCTCACATTTGTAATCAATAATAATAATAATAATAATAATAATAATAATAATATGCTCTTGGGCTATAATTGATCTCCGATGATCGAGGCAAGCAATGAAGGATCATTCAACATATTAGCAGTTAGCAGAAAGTAAATTTTCAGCATGCAGGCTTATGGTTCATATTTAAACTATAGAATAAAAAAAAAAATGACCTCAGAAGTCTGATAATGTACAGAATGTAGGTTAACTACTCAAATATCAAGAACATTAAATAAAGAAAAAACAAAACAAACTAAAAAAAATCCTATGGGATGGATGAAAAGCTAGAGACATCCTCTGGAGGGTGCTAGAGAGTCAGGAAATGAGTAGCGCTATGTGTTCACTTGATGCTACCGTTTGTCTGATGTATATTAAAGAAACTTCTGGTTCTGCATCCGTTAAGGTTTATGAGAGAAAGGGAATGAGGACAGTTGGTGATGTTGTGAAATCGTGCCTTGATCCATACACACAGAGATGCATTTCACTATTTACACTATTAGAGGTACTTCCTGTCTCCATGCCTTAGAGACACCCTTCAAAATATGATTGTCCTGAGATCGTAAAAAGGTTGTCTGTTAACTTTTTCTCTCATTCTCTGAGCACCAAATCCAGACTGGCCCGGTTCCTCCGGTTCTGTTTCAATAATTTGGCCCCTTAAAAAAAGGGTCCCTTCTTAAAACTGCACCGTAACACATAGACGGATGACACACACCTGGCGGCCCAGGTTGTCCCGGATATCCCTTCTTCCCCTCTTCCCCGTCCCGTCCAGGCATCCCGGGGGCACCTGGGTGACCAGGATTGCTGACACCTGGGGGACCCATCGGACCTAAAAGAGAAAAAATACAACCATTTAAAAATATACATCTTAAATGGATTAAATGGAATAAAAACTGTCCTTGTCTATTGAAACACTGCTCCCTGTACTGTTTCCACATTATTTAATATCATAAACACATTATTTCAATTCCTTAAAAATATTTTACACAATAGTCACTCCACAAATACAATTCAATACTCATCATTTTATTTCTTGTACAGTGTGTATATTAATGTCCTTGCCTTGAAGTCCCGGTTGACCTGGATCTCCAATTCCGGATCGTCCTTGATTTCCTTTTTCGCCCTTTTCTCCCGGATCACCTGGAAAATACCCCCCGAAAAGCCTGCGCTGAAATCTCTTCTCTGACATTTTAATACAGCATTTGGCAGAAGCCCCGATCCAGAGTAACTTACAGATATATCGCATTTATACAGCCGAATAGGTGAGGGTTAAGGGCCTTGCTCAAGGGCCCATTAGTGGCAGCTTAATGGTACTGGGATTTGAACTTATGACCTTCCGATCAGAAATGCGACACTTTATCCTACCGAGCTACTGTACTAATACGCTGCTTCGAATCGAGTCTTTTACAGAGGTGGAAAGTAGATTATAACATTTTCTCTATATAAAAAGATTACGTAAATTTACAATTACAAAATTGTTGTACTGTTGCGTTGCGTCACTGCGTGACGTTGCTATTGTTGGTTAGCACCAGGAATGGAATTTAACAGGGGGCGAACCTCTGAATGCACAATGCTGATGCTGCATGACATTTAAGCATTACTGTATTACTGTATTTCATTACTCTTTCCACCTCTGGTCATTTATTATTAGCGAAAGGGGCGTGGCCTGCTAATGCATCTATTTAAGCTATACTCAAGCTTATGCACTAGGGGCTGAAAGTTCTACGTTTTCCCAGGACCACCAGAAAGTTACTGTTGGGCCTTTGACCAAGATTGTTAACCCTCGACTGTTCCAAGGTCATTGTAAAATGTCTCAACTTGCTTAATGAGCACAAACTTCCTTTTTAGCAGTAATGAGTGCAGGCCTGGGAAAACCCTTCACAAGGTCAAATTTTGACATTTTCAACTATACATAGATTTAAAAACGTTCCGACTGAGACCTGTGTCTTATATGCACATTATTCAACTCTACGGAAAGCCACTGAGCCTAGACGTCCGTTAGAACCTAGCGTCTAGATTAGCGTCTATTGCATCAGACTTTTCCACTGTTCTGTTGACTACATTAACTGTAAGTGTGCGTGCTGTTATGTGATCTTTAAGCTTAACAATTACACTCCTGTTACCTTTCATGCCTGGAATTCCAGGCCGTCCAGGTAAACCTCTGTGTCCCTGCATTCCATTTGATCCTGGTGCTCCTGGAAAACCTCTGGAACCCTGTGGACCTCTTGGTCCTGCTGGTCCAGGATGTCCTGGCCTTGAGTGGCAGTGTTCGCAACTTCTCTGCTGACTGTGTTGGGTACTAAGAAGAAGTGAGGGAATCTCTGCTGCAAATCAAAGAATTACGTCTGCCATGAGGGAAAGACAAATGAAACCAGAACTGCCATTCCTAATAGCAGGTAACAGCTAGCTCATGACACATGTAGTTAGTCTGCTGTAGGTGAGATGCCACCACATGATGTGACATACTTTTATACAATTTTCCATTCGTAAATGTACTTCGGTGTGCTTTTTTTTCTTTTCTTGGGTTTGATCACAAATACTCACATCGAAGGACTTCTCTGCAGATCTGCTGAATGCGTTGCTCAGACAACTCTCTTCCCTGCAGGATTGTAGTTCAAGACAAAACTTAGCAATGACAAATGTTTTGACAATCATTTTTATCATTTTAATAGTCTTGTTGCACATTTGTTATGAAACCTGGGAGCTTGCTTCTGATTGGCTAACGGTGTGAATAATATTTCCTTTACATGATCCCTTTCCCAGAGCAGTACTGCACCCATTCAAACATCCAGATCCAAATGAAAGGTGTGAGCAAACATCTTGAGCACCAGGTGAACTCGTGTGACGGGAAATTTTTACATGAAACACAGTCTGTTTACATCCTGGCCTCTTTGTGTGGCTTGCACAAGGGTGGAGTTTTTATCTTTGGACCCAGATGTAGCAAATGCTAGAGGCTGTCGATGCACTTTGTAGGATTGTGTTTACATATTTTTGCTGACTGGATCCTTTGTTCATTAAAACGAGTGTAAATCGCTGTAAGAAGACTATTTCCTCCAGCAGCAGATGTTCTGGCACTGGTAGAGGGTGGCAGACAGACATGTCAGAAGATTTCAATGCCTTTCTGAGCTTTGACTTGATAGAAATCAAGTGTTTGGTTCATTTCCCTACCAAGCATTTTCCAGTTTGCTGTAAAACCCATGCAGGGGTTTGGTGAATTTCTGTATGTTGGGTGCAAAGAGTTGCAGGTTTTCTGTTAGTTATCTGGACGTGACAGTCAAGTGTATTAATCCTGCATTTATTTTTAATGCAATATGGATCTTGTTCTTCAGTGGCATTAACATATTTACTGCTCTGGAGCTGAGATTGCACAGCACTGGATTGAGTGCCAGGAATAAATATTCTATTGGTGGAACAGGGTTGTTATTAGGTGGGTTTTTAATATCTACAGGTTCTTTAAGGTTCCAAGGGTTGAAGGTATCTTTTTGGGTCCATCTCAATAGAACTCATTCATATTTCCTTTGGAGCTAATGTACTGTATTTGCAAATGTCAAAGAAAGTCAATGCGAAGTTACAAAATCTATAAGGATTGAAAATCATGAACACCTTTTGGACAAATTCATTAAATTTCGATGACATCTACATTTGCAGCATTAAGCAGACGCCCGTGTCCAGAGCAACGTACAAAAGTGCTTTGAATAAATCTACACTGATACGCTAAATTACAAACTTCATATAAATCAGACTATAACTCTTGATTTTTACGAAGCAAACTTGGAAAGTGCTTATTTAAGTGTTTCAGAAAGATGAAGGTCTTCAACCATCGCTGTTCGGACACCTAGGGGAAGTTCATTCCACCACCTCGGTGCCAGAACAGAGAAGAGACTTGAAGTATACTGTGTATACTGTATAGTGACATCAACTGTGATCAACATTATCATACATTTTGATGATCCTACTGAACAGTCAAGATCTTGAAAATTGTATTTCTTTGATTTAAAATGTAAAAAAAATGTTTAAAAAAAAAGTGTATTTTGATTTTTTTTTTAATTCTTCAATTATTTGGTCTAAAACTTTTTGACTACATTTTATATGCAATAGGGAATATAGCTGAATCAGCTGTTGCTGATGGCCAAAAATAAATCTTGAATAATTCAGCAGAAAAAGTGGGATCTATTAAAGTCTATCCACTTCAGTCATAATGATGATGGAAGGTCTTTATGCACTTGGTGTCTATGGTCAGAAGTCACTTCATTAGCATGCTTAAAGTTATTGAATATTTCTTGGTGTTTCTTCTCATTCTGTGGGCAGATGTGTGCCAAAAGGAAATGAACAAACAAACAGCTGCTTTTGTTTCTATTTCAACAAGGACCATCAAAGAAGTTTGTCTCAGAGGCAATATACTGGTTCTGAAGCCTTAGTTAGGATTTGTCTTCTGTCAACTGATCTTTTATTTAGAAATGTTTTCATTGTGACCAGACCTTCTGCAAACTAAGCTGAGAATTCCTTCCTATGGTGTAAAGCAGTATTTGAATCATCAGGCCATACCTCTATAAAACCTGCCCTGAAAAGGTGTGATAACCCTTTCTGGAATGCTTTGGGTATCCACCCTATAATCACTAGTTAAAAGCTGCCTCTGGCTCGTTTTTTCAAAGGGAACAATGGAGTCAGCTGAGCCATCCTTCTCCTCAAAGATGGCAAAAAACCTTGGCTTCTGCAGCATGTGATAATGTGAAAGAGACCTTTGAAATTCAGTAGAGCAGTGCTCTTCGTGTAGGAGGCTGCCGTAGGGTAGTAGAGCTTGACTTCTAACAAAAATATGTAAGCAAACGAATGGTTCTGTGAATTTGAATTAGACTTTCTCAATCTGATGTGAGAGCATGCTGTCAGATCTTGAAAATTTCTCAGACAATATCAAGAAAACCAGTAAGATTACAGTAGTTCTTCAACGACTGAACTTTTGCAAGTTGTAGAACAGCTACCAAAGGTTTTAGTGCTCAGGAGGTCAGATCTTCTTATTGACTAGTTAGTGGCACTAATATTTTCCTCATGGTACAGATTTTATCTGTTTGCACAAAATGTTTGTTTAGAAACAATTCTATAATACTTACAGGTCGTCCTTCAGGTCCAGGTGGCCCAGTTTGCCCAATGACCCCCATCTGCCCGATGGGCCCAGGAGGACCTGGTTGACCTGGCAGACCCGGTTGTCCCTGGTGACCTATCTGTCCCCTCTGTCCAGACTCTCCTGTTGTCCCTTTCTGACATGCACACAAGCACAGCCTCAGCAAAATAACGGTCGGAAAGTTTTCATTCGTTCAACATACAGACAAAAATCAGGTTTTTTTTATATGACTACTTATGTATAAAGAAGGATTATTTGTTTATACCAGTAGCAGAATATGTATATTACTATACAAATGTTCCTCTATATATATATTCACACACTCTATAAACAGCGTAGTTAATGACATGCAGCTACCAGGTGTTAAACTGGTGCTAGTTCAAGCTGGGAAAACTGGGATTGAAATTTAATCCAGAAGTTTTTTATTGAATCGAATATTATAAATCTGAACAGCATGCAATTAAATGAAATTACTCTAAACCTTAACTCACCTCTCCTTTTTGTCCTGTCAGCCCAGTTAAACCCTGGTCAAGATCAAATTTAGAGGTTATTTAGCAATAATCCATAAGCAGTGCTGACTTTGCCCTTCGTTCTGCACAACAGGCTTTTGTATGTCTTTTGTAAATCGGACTACAATGTCCTTTTAGTATCATTATGTGGAGATTTACACTGGTGTTCTCTTACGTAATGTAAAGGGTTTTACCGCATTCTCACCTTTCAACATCAGATTAGACGCTGTTTTTAAAGGCCCAAGGCGAAGGGCTGTAACTTCTTAATAGTTTTTTTCAGAACACAGTCCTCTAATGATCAGTCATTCCCAGACTGGTAATTTTCCTGCTACTGGAGCCGGGGATTAACTTGATTGTCTTATTATCAGTAATTAACAAACAAAACAGCCAGGGTTTTCTCATGGCACAAAATGAGGCAGTTCCTTTTGCATGTTCAGCTCGTGTCTTAGACTTTTGTTGAATACCTTAAAATTATCGCTGATAATGCCAATGCTTTTTTATATTAATCTTATGTGTATAAGTCCAGCTGTAACTACTGAAATGCAGAATAATGTCACATACAAAAGAGATTATGTACAAGTATAAGTGTGAAATATCAAGCTTACGTTAGGACCAGGTTTTCCCAGATCTCCTTTGTCACCTTTCAATCCCTGATGAATTGAAATGAAAGAATATTTTATACAGGATAGAGGAGGGATAAGATAAATGATATATATTGAAATATATAATGTATAACTAAATAGAATAGCACATCTAGAATAATATTTGTGAAATGTTTTTTTATTACATACACATTTTAAAGAGAAAAGATATAATAATATAAATAAATATCATTATTAAAAAAAGTTGCATTTTATATTGAAATTTGAAATGGCGCCCGTACCGCTTGCCCTCTTTCACCTGGAGCTCCGATTTCACCCTGGCGAAAGATAAAAAGATGATAAGCAGATCATCATGAACAAGCGGATAAAGGTAATATAATCGCAGCAATATTCCAGCAATCGGCGCCTGTAGCAGATGGGCATCAAGGATTGAGATCTGATATGTTTAAATGCAATAAATCTCTCTGGTTTTATAAGAAATGATGTTTTAGCTTAAGGAAAATGAACATGCTCACTGTAGTGTCAAATATCTTTAAAATAGTGAAAATAAATCCGGTTTCTTTGTGTGTAAACCTGCCACCTGTATCCTGGAGCCAGAAAAACCTCCACAGACACATCACAGAATTCTTTTCTTAACAATCTTGCACATTTTATTTTAAGCTTTAATGCCAACCGTGTTGTTGAGCAAAATAGAAAATAAATCCTAGCCATCTGGGGAACAATCTGGAGTTAGACTTTAACTAAAGCTTATTTCACAAACTGCACCATCTAAATGAACTTGGAGTGAACTATAATGTTCCTGTAAAGGGTCAGGGGCCATCAAAAAGCTTGAGAATAAAAAGCAAATGCAAATTTAGTAGTGATGGCAATGTGTTGACGAGTATAAGTCTTATCATATAAAAACTCCATGCTAAGGTGCAAAGGTGCTCCGAGATCCAGTAAAAAAATGAATCCAGGAATCACTTGAAGTGTAAAATAAATCTGATGGAACTACACTGGCAGTTCAAAAGTAGCAGAACAACATGCATCTGCAGCAGTACAGTAGGTTGCTTCTAATTTACACACAAAATAAAAGGGTGTCATGTGCAAATGTACCACTATTAAGCAGCAGTGGTCATTTCATTAATTGTCCAATCACAGAAGATGTGTAGAAACATTGTTGTTATTTTATTTGTCGTATCATATGGAAAAAGTCGAACACACTGATTGGGGATGGTGTTCAAGAATTTGCACAAATTTGCACCAAATCCTGCCAATGCTCAAGTCCAACACCAGGGTAATTTCCACCTAATAAGATATACCCCTAATTTGAAATCTACAGAGTAACTGTCACAAACGTTATCGAAATGATTGCAATAGTTTCTATTTAAATTTGACAGCAAAACCACTAAATAAAAGTGTGGCTGTATTTCTGCAACATCTTTGCATAATGACACAAAACTTGGTAAGTCAGAACCAGAGGATATGCAACAAATCTTGTTTTTTGCGCAACCTACAGTTTAAAAGTTACAGTAACATGCATCTAACATGCAAAGCATCATCTACTTGCCATCTATCTGCCATTTGCTACTTCCGCTAAATTGATCTGCACCCACACCGGCCCTTTGTGGAAAACATCAGCCACCCCTGGGATAAAGAACAGATAAAGCCTCAAAAAAAAAAAAAACTTCCAGCCCTAATGGCTTAGTGGGATAAGACCTTGTGGACAAAAGCAGTGGTTCTTGGCTCATTTCTGGCTGGTTATACTGTCTCTTCTTCTTTATTTAGAACAAAAATTACTTTATTTCATTGACATTTTCTGTCTGATAGTAAAAAAAACAAAACACCCACAAAAAAGAGAGCAGCTGATGTCAGTCTTAAAGGATCAATGTGTTAAAGGTTGTGGGTTCAAGTCTCACTTTTTCTATAGGGCTTTAATTCTTTCCTTATCTCTCTGATGAAAAAGATCTAAAATCTAAAGATATTATTGAACCAGGGATGTTCTACAGCAGAGCCCATGATGCTGCCCATCACACCACCAGAGAACAAATAATGGCTTTGCTTAATGGACATTTGTCTTGTGCTCTGCAGCTTTGTTGGGTGATGATTAAAGCACGATAATGATTATTTTTTTACAGGTTTTAACTCTGTCAATGAACCTGGATTATGATTCGCTTTTCCTGATGTCTTTGGGATAATTTTGTGTACATTAGAGCATCAGTGAACCGCTTTATTGGGTCCTGAATCTATTAAAGTTCAAAATGTCTTTTAAATGTCTTCTGGCATGGAGTCTGAAAAGAAGGCCAGTTATCTTCACTGCCAAAGTTACAGTCAAGGGGAATTTATCGCTCCCAAACAGGTCATCCCAGACTTGCCACGAGAAGTCAAGTAATAACTCAGATTCAAATATGGTCTAATGAGTTACTGAGTATGAGTCAAGTCCAGGATGCAGCTACGTATTTCAGTTGCCTTCTCTGTAAACAGAGAGCCTTTTGATTTGTAAAGTTCTCCTTTAGAGTTTCACGGGACACTTCCTCATAGCACATTGTGGCTCTAAATCTAAACCATGATGGCATATGGAGGTAGTTTGTATCAGGTACGTCTACTGGAAACAAAAGCCGAGAGGGTTTCAGAACCGCAATTCTGCGAAATTGGCTCTGAGACCACAATCATTTCTCGAAATAATTTTACTCTAAATAATTTTAATTTCAGTTAATCACACCGAATCCCTGCCTCTGAATCGCACATTTTAGCTTTTGGGTGTTAAATTTTTGTTGTTTTTATGTTTATTTTTTAACTCATTATTATGTAGATTCGAGTTTTGTATTGAAGATGAGTATTTTGATTATGGTTGAACTCTGAGTTCTTTTTAAGTCGTTTTGTTTGTTAATCGTTTGAGGTTTGTCTTTATTCCTCCAGGTCAAATCTGGAAGAATTTTCATTTTTTTCTCTCTGGTTTAAGGGAAGAAAGGCCCAAACCAGTTTGGATGCTTCTAAGTAGCTCATTTTTTAAACATTTCATTCTCTACATTTCTATTAATATCTAAAATTATATATATATATATATATATATATAATTGCTCGATAAAAGTCATGGTGCCTGGTTTAATAATTCAGCCATGTTTTTAGGGGGCCAAGCACAGAAGGTGCATAAATGCTCTTTTGTTCTTTTGCATTTTCTTCTTCTTCTTCTTTTTCCAGTTTAGTCTGTCTGTTAAAGCCCATAGAACCATGTGGTAGAAAGTTGTGAAATTTGGCTCACTCGTTTGGCCAAAGTTGTAGCTGCACTGTTGGGTTCATTTTGGTCTAATTTCAAAGTACTTGTTAATCATAAACTTTGAACCATATTTCAATTTGTATTTCCATCCATGCACCCCAGGGCCTAACTCCCCCTGGGCCAAGATTAGTTCTACTTAAATTTCTTCATGATCTTTTACCCCATCATGGCCCAACACATCGTCCAACCATGCCACCAAACAGGACGTAAGGCTTTATCTCAGCAGCGACTTTGTACATCGACACAATACGTAGTAGGCACATTAAGAGCCATGATCTGAGGCTTTGCAACCACTTAGAACATGCCCCATATTTACATGAGACGTTTTGTGACTGTGCCACCTTGTGGTCAAGAACTGTAACAATGTAAAGACTTTTCCTCATACCATTTAAAGAATTTGTGTTAAATTTAAAGTTTGTCTTTTCTTTAACACCTTGGACTATGCTGAGATGAATAAACACCTGCCTCTGAAATGCACGTGTACTTCCTGTCAGCCATCTTGGTTAAAAATATTTTTCCAAAACCTCCTACAAATTATGTCCAATCACTTCCCTACATCACCTTGAACAATGACACAAATGTTGATTGGCATCTTCAGGACGATGACTTCAGCACCTGACAGCTCCACCTACTAGTCAGAAGGTACAACAATACTGTAATCATGATTAAATCTAATCCTGATAATTGCTAGTTTTTCTCCAAATATTGAATAATCCTTACCAGATTTGTCTCATATTATTTTAGTTTATTAATCTAGACCTTTCTTCCTACAGCCACTACCATCCGTGATCATAACACGTATACATCACAGGTAGAAGAACAAATCGCAAGCTCTGTTTTCCTTTTGCTTGGCAACAGTTATAGTGAATCATGTGAATTGGCCCCTGGGGTCTTGTTTGCAGCTTGCAGCTTGTTACTTTTACTAGTTTTCTTCAGTAAGACTTGGCATGGAGAGTTCAATGCTCGCAGGAAAACTTTAACAGAGCAAAATAAGTAGCATTTTTTCTGTGTGTATCAAGTAACAAAAAATGTACTATAAAAATTTATGAATAAAATGAATCCATTTTAAAACTTTACGGCGGTTAAATATTGGAAAAATATTTTTTAGAAATAGTTTAAAAGTTAATAGAGTTGATAGAGTTACTGTGTAATTATTGAACATACCTTAGATCCTTCTATACCAGGCATTCCAGGATGTCCTGTCTGTCCTGGGTTGCCAGGTTCACCAGATTGACCCTACATAATAATAATAATAATAATAATAATAATAATAATTGTTATATATATTAAAATCTTAAATAGTATTTACACACTCATTTATGTGTATAAACAGCCTTTAAATCTACAAAAATATTAAATAATATTTTACCTGTTGCCCAGGTAGCCCTGGTTGACCCTGCATACCAGTGTCTCCTTTACTACCCTAATGAAAGAATGAAAGTATATGAGTAAAAAAATAAATAATAATAGAAAATGTTGTGTGTAATATCAGGTTGAAAACATGCTTTCTGACCTTAGGTCCAGGTAATCCAGATGGACCAGGTATTCCAGGCAAACCCATCTCACCCTGTGGAGGACACTGTTATTTAGCATTTTTCCTCAAGCAAACATTACAATAATTGAGACTTTTACTAGGATTGAAATGTAATAAATACAGGAGGGGGTTCAATGTAATTGCTGAAAGCTCATATAGACTTACATTGTCTCCTGGGGTGCCTTTTGCTCCCTTTGGTCCTGGTAATCCAGTCTCACCCTAAACAATGAGATGTCCATTTTATTAGTTTAATATCTATATTTAAATGAAAACATATTCATATTTACAATTCACAAAACCTCACTCCAGATGCACAAATGTGGGGAAAATGTGTAATCTCACTGTCCTTGACTATGCCATGCATGTTGGTGCTGATCTCTCCATGGCGTTAATGAGCAACTCGAAAACTTTGGACTGTGATTAATATCAACAGTTTGCTACAATGGATCAGGAGAATTCACAGTTTGCATTTAAGCGTCCATCACTGAACGATGCACCTCATCAATGATGGGACTGTAATGAATGGACATTCGGTGTTGATGTTGAGGATGGGTTCCTTTTGAGTCTGGTTCCTTTCAAGGTTTCTTCTTGAGAGTTTTTAATTGCCACAGTGGCCACCTGTTCGCTCATTAGTGATAGAATTATGAGAAACTTATAGGCACTAAACATGTACATTCCAAATTAAAATCTTCTTAATAGTATTACTACTTTATCTTGTTTTGGAAGTAGGCATTATAAAATTGGTACATTCTGAATAAAAGGAGGCACATGATCAGCGATAATCAGACAGACTTTGGCATTCAAAACAAAGCTTGATTGATTTTATGGGGTCAATTCCTTCCATCATCAGACCTGCTTGAAATGTTGGCACAAGGATTTGAGCTCACGGGTTCATGGATTTCTGTATCTTGTTGGCAAATACTGATCCAGTCTATTTTTTGTAATCCTGTGCCCACAGATTCCTCAGATGATAGGACTGAAATCTAATGTGGTCTCTTGCTGTCGCATTCCATTCCTTTCACCACCATGTTTGGCATGTTGCGCTCCATGAGTTGCTGTTCTCCTCACTACACCTGTGAAAGGTGGCTATTTTATTAATCACAATCTTTTCTCCGAACCCCTGAGACGTTCTCCTCAGACCTTTCTGATAAACAAGGTATTTCTGCCTGCTTATTGGATTGGATTTTCTTTTCCTGTAAACTCTGCAAAAATCTGTAAACTGTGAGCAAAAAATCACATCAGATCAGCATTTTCTGAGAAACTCAAACCAGCCCACCTGGCATCAACCACCATGCCACGTTCATAGTCAATGCCATCTGATTTTTCATGTTTTTAAATATGAACTAAAGTTCTTGGCCTGATCTGGATTGCATTATATTTAATTTTTTTTGCTGTTGCTTGCTGTTTGATCAATTAAATTATTATTATTTAATGAAGCGTTTCGATGTCTTAACTCTAACCCTGCCTTGTGTAAAGATATTAATATGGAACTGTATTGATACATATTAGTGATTGCAACCCTTAGAATGCATTTAAGACATCGATCAGATCTACATGTCAAACATGCTGCCATGGGCCAGGCTAATTATCAGCAAACTAATTATGAAGCTATTCGTGAGTTCAAATCCCAGTCACAACAAGCTAGCGCTCTGGGGCCCCTACACAAGACTCTTAACCCCACAGGTGCTCTGTTGTATGAATTAGATAAATGTAAGTCGCTCTGGATAAGAGGGAGTCTGACAAATGGTGTAAATATAAAAAGTGTGAGATGTTCAAGGTGGTCCTCTTGAGCAGTGGAAAATTTTTGTGTCTGTGCTGTTTTCAGTTTTTTTCTATTTTCCCACACCCCCTTGTGTTGGCTCTGTCTTCGGCTTTCTACTGTAATAGTGGTGAAAGCACCTGTTAATTGTAGTGGAGGCCTGGGAAAAAAGGACCAATGAAGAGCAAGAGCCTGACCAGAGGAGGCGGAGCCTACAGTTTAAAATTAGCAACCTGAAGCCCTGCTGGGGAAGAAGGAAAAGGAGGGAGAGAACTGTCCGCTAGTTGCCCGGTCCGCTAGTTGCCCGGTCCGCTAGTTGCCCTGTCTGCTAGTTGCCCTGGGTTAGTGTAGTCAGCTAGTTTGTTGCTGTTTGTTAGTCAGGTTGGCTTCCAAAAATACAGCCTAGAGTAGTCCCTTTTTTTTCTATTTTCATTTCTTTGACACTATCCATGTTCCTTTGCTTGTGTAAGTCTAGTCTTCTTATCACCGTTTGTTGATCAGTGTTTAGAATGTACCACTCTGATTAATTCCCCTAAAATAAACTTGACTAAGTGCAATGTGTCCCTTTACCCTTGACCGTTGTTCTTAGTTTATATAAAAAAATAACTCAGATATCAGAATGTGTGTATTTGCAGACGTGTACAAATGCAGCAGATAAACTAACCAATTAATCATCAACAATGCGATGCATTCACCACTGCATTGGTTCAGATTTTCAACACAGACTTGAACCCAAGTTCAAAAATAAGGACGTTATAAAGTTTTATAAAATGAACCAGACTCAAAAGAACCCATGCTCATCTGAGTGCTACCTGAATTTACATGTATAGTATTTGGAAAAAGCCCTTATCCACAATGACTTATAATTATCTGATTTGTGACAACTGAGGAGTTGAGGGTTAAGGGCCCTGCTTTAGGGCCCCACAGTGGCAGCTTGGTGGTACTGAGAAATAAACTCACAACCTTCAGATTTTTTTGTGTGCTTATTCACTAAAAGGAATGCACTTAAATCCAGCTGAGCGCTTCTAATCTACTAACAAGCATTTCAACACATGGACACCGAACACACAATGCAGACGCTGTGGAGGAAAAGTACACACAAACCAGTTGCCCAGCTAACGGCAGACGTTGTAAAGCTTCTGGAAATCTGAATCGTTGTGCCAAAGTCTGTCACTCGTGCAAAAGGACGCCTGCGCAGCAGATTCCTGGCAAGGACTCTTTCCTTAACGAACAGCACAGTCTGCAAAAAGACGTTTATCTGGTATTTGCAACACACACAATATCAGCTCTGAATTATTCGCATTTGTTTGTCATCAACACTGTAGTGCACACCCACAGCAGAATGTTCTCAGAGATGTTCTGTTATAAAAACCCAGCATTGATTGACATCACACACTTGGGACTAACTAATCAGACGTTCTTCATTCATCATAATCTGAGGCAGGGTAAACACCTGAATATTATCTGTCCTGCTGCCAATGTGCTCCTGAATCTCCGATATATACGAGAATGTCTAGAACCTCAGTGAAATCCGAAAGAGGCAAAGCACAAAGCTGTTAAAACTCAGAAAGCTCTTCAAACAACAACCAGAGTTTCAACAGAAACAAATGAGAGCTGAATAAAAAACACATCTTGAGTGCCTTGGCTTCATTTTCTCAGCAGATGAGATTTCAGCAGGAGCCAAGATAAGTGATTCACTAAGTCAGCAAGGTCTTAAAATCAGAAGCCTTCATGCCATGGCGCATTACTACTCCAGATTCATCGAACACATTTCTACCATCACTGCCCCTCTCTGAGATCTACACTGGGCATGTGATGAATGACACAATGCAACAATTGTAGAGTAACTTACAGACAGATGGACAGCATTACTCTGTCATACAGTATTACCATGCCATTCTCCAATCCAAAGAAAGACACAAAACATATTGGATTCCATGACTGGGCCAGGCTCTCTCAGGCGAACAAGGGGGAGGGAAAAAATCACTGTACATGCAAGCTTTGCACTCGGTCACCCAGAAATATGCTGGCTGGTGAAAAAAGTTAATAAAAATCTGGCTAGAAAGTGGTGTTCTGTAAGAAAGTGTACAGATTTTCTAGTCCTAGAATTGTAATTGCATCTACACCAAGTTTTCCATGTGACCACAAGCCACTTTGACCTGATCTGGAGTATACTTCAGAGTGGAATACAGGAGGTATAAAGAACCACCTGGCTGGAGTCACTGGTCCACCAAATGTCACATAGTACAAAGGGTTTCAAAGTTGCCAAAAAAGAACATTAACCTTTTTCCTACAGGATGTTCCATACCATGGCCATGACATGAGGAGTATTTGAAAGAGAAAGAGATATTCAGACACCATCCTGTGCACCAGATAGCACCCATTCAAAGACCTTACAATGCATGCTGAGATGTTCATAATTCACAAAAATGTTTATAGAAAATAATGTTCTAGTTCCAGGAGTTATCTTCAAACTTGCCCACAAAAACAATCGAGGCACCAGGAAGACCATATAAGTTTTTTTCTTGTTACTTGACCCATAAATTAACCATGTTTTGGTTCATTGTATTTTATTTTGCCACGAAAAAACAATACAGAATTGAGAGCTGGAGGTGGCGGCTCAGTGCTTAAGATATTGTACATTGGCCAAGAAGGTCAAAAGTTAAAACCAAGCTGCCACTGCTGGACCCTTAAGCAAGGCTCTTAACCCTGAACTGCTCAGTTGTAAGTCTTTAATGCTGTAGATGTAAATACCTCCCAGAGGTTGTCAATAATAAAATAGCAAAACCTCTTTTTCTGTAGAATTCTCTAGACGGTATTACTGTAAAAATCAGCCCCAGATTCCTGCATGAACAATCGGCACAAAACTCTCAGAACTTTGGATTTTTCTGAAATTAAAGTCTGACATTCGGTTGATAACCAAGTTGAATAAATTCCAATACACTGTCAGGATTTTGTTATGCAATGTGAGATGATGTAAATATTTTGAAAATCAATGGCGAGCAAATCGTTTAATACAATATCCATTATCAAAGCCACCAGAACATCTAATAATGGATATAGAGTGTTTGGTGAACTGGGATATTTGTATGCTGTCGTCCCCTCACATTCGCACGTTCACTCAGGTTTGTTGACGGTGGTGTGGTGGGTCGTCTCTTATCCCAGAAATCCTCATGTCTGTGTTACCTTCTGGTTCTCCCTTTTAGTTCTGCTGCCATAGCGAGTCTTGCCGGAGTCCAAACTGCACAGTGACATTAACTTTCATACAACAATAAGGACACTTAATAATCCATATTCTTCTCTTCCTGTCACCCTCTCTCTCTCTCTCTCTCTCTCTCTCTCTCTCAAGTTAAACATGCGCCTGAGGCTCCAGTGACCACTGTTCCTACCCCTCTCCCCTCAGTGGATCTTCCCACTTCGTCCAGGCCTGCCTCTGGATAGTGTTCTCTTCGACTGGAGGCGACTCTGTGCAGCTTGGGACGGTTTCTCATCAACGCCTTGGGTGGTTCCTTGAAATTCCCGAGTAAGAACGGGAGCTTTGAGGATGGATTGGACTGTAGTTAATGTCAACAGTCTCCTACACTGACTCAGGAATACAGTTCGCTTCTGATCACCATCACTGCACCCCACAACATTGTATATCTGCTTCAAATGGTCATTCGGTGCCACAGTTGCTCATCAGGGACAAACTTACTTACAAAAAACATATTTACTTTTAATCACCACATTATCTGTGTAAAGCTGCTTTGAGGCAATGTTCATTGTTAAAAGCGCAATACAAATAAAAATGAATTGAATTAAATTGAATAATAATGAGGGGCTCAAGAGGCGTTAAGTTTACCCGATCACTTCCTTGTGGCAACACAACGAGAGAAGGATTCATAGGTAATCTGGTTATGCAAAAAAGTGCACTTAGCTATATTAAAATTGGTTGTATCAGAGCTTGCAGGATGATCTTACAGAATTGGAAATGCTACAAAACCCCTGAAACCGTTCCTCTGTAAAAGTTTAGCATTGGCGGCGCAGTGGCATGCGGTGGACTGTGTGATGTGGGTTAGGCATGCTTACATGGTGCATTACGTAAAAAATTTATTACAGCTAAATTGACAAAAAACATAAACAAGAGACACTGACCTTTAATCCCCTTTGGCCTTCACCTCCAGGCATTCCTGGTAGTCCCTGTAAACAGGAACAGGATCTTAAACTATGGAGTAGTGTTTTGTAATCTATGCTTAAAATGCATAGAAGACAAAATGTATACATGAATATATAATATATATACATATATAATACTCATAGCTATAGGCTATGGAAGATCAGATCATTTTCTACACACGTATAAGGGTTTCCTGATGCTTCTAATGCCTCAAACACGCGTGGTTCCTGGAACGAGCAGGTTTCCTCCTGCTGTCTGGATTAATCATATATAATATGAGCTGCTGCAGCTTTGACAGCCATAGAGACTAATAGGTTTAGCAGGATGTTGCTTTAATGCTAATGCCAGCATAAAACAGGAAGACGCTCCACCAAAAGCCCTAGTGAAGGAGTAGAAAGACAACTATTTAAATAGTTCAGCTTCCTAAACCATGTGTCGATGCTGTAGTTCATTTCCTCAGGACAAACATTTCATTCCGAAAAGTCTCGAAGACTAAACACAGGTTTTGCAGGTTTGCACCTGAATGAGAAACAGTTATAATAAAATGGAAAGAAATGTTTTTTTTTAAATTGAACTACATGGAGACAAATGATGAAATATAAAGAGCAGGACGTCAGTAAAAGTCGGTTCTAGATGTTCGTTTTTCATAAGTAATGTGTTATATATTGCGAGCACCAATGTCTGGTCAGATGGACATTTTTTCAGAATAAAGTTATAGCAGGATGTAAAATGCTTTCAGCAAGCACACAATAATTGTTTTTTGGATTTTGAAGTATTCCCAAGCAATCCCTGCTTCCTCTTCAAAATGTGATGTATGATGGACCTGTACATGATGTCTGTTGGAAAAATCTCCTCCAAAAGTCAACAAAACCATGAATTATGGTTTTCGTTTTAATGAATATTCCATCGTTTGTGTACACCTGACTATTTTATCATCCCGTTCCACATTCAGTCTCAGTTGTAATAACCTCCACTTTTCTGGGAAGATGTTCCACTAGATTTTGTGGAGATTTATTCACCCACAAGGGTGTTAGTAAAGTCAGGTACTGGTGAAGGTGAGGTGAGATGAACCTCTGTTCAATAAGGTTCAATAAGGTTGGAGGTTGGAGCTTAATAGCAGGAGATCTTCCACTTCAACCCATGTTACAGCAGATCTTAATGGAGCAGGTTTTGTGAACTGGGGCATTTTCATGCTGGAACAGGTTTGCATCTTCTAGCTCAAGTGGAGGGAATATTTCATGCTACCACATTTAAAGACGTCCTACACAACTGTGCTTCCAACTTTGTAGTAACAGATTGGAGAAGAACCACATATGGCTGGAAAAGTCAGTTTTCTCCAAACACTAAATTTTTTTAAATCAGTAATGAAAAGCGTTTTATGACTAACATTATACGGTTGCTATTAAAACGAAAACTTCTTGTCTTTAGGTTTTTATATGGTTTTAAAGGTTTACTAGAGAATTGTTTTTTTTATGAAATCGAAGCGCTAATAACGTTGAGTTAAAATGCCAGCGATATCGGTGTGATATTACACTAGTCCCCCAGGATGTCTTTGTTTTATGGGTTCGAAATATATTACTAAATATTCTTAAATATTGTTTGAAAATTGTGTTTCGACAGCTATTTAGAGTTTTATCTCTGGGAACTGATTTTTGCCACTCTGATATGCTGTGACGCACGTTTTCTAAAACCTTGTTCTAATTGGTGAACAGAGGTGACGTGTTTTGTGCTGAAAAAAAACCCAACAACAATCGTAATAAAATCCTTGGTAAAGTCTGTTTTTTTTATGTTCTAAACCAATGTATTTTGCCTTAACGTATTTTATTAAGAAATAGACTTTTGTTGTAGTACAATTCGAACATGTTCCTGAAGGGAATTAGTTTTGGACAAACAATAAATCCAGTGTTCATTGAATTTAGGAGGAAAGTAAACAAACACTTTATAATTTAGTGCATCCAACAAAGCCACCTTGAAATAACTCTTCGCTACATTTTCCATGATAAGCTGAAGCAGATGTTTGGTCTGCGTTTTGCTCTGCGGGGATTAGGAAATGAACATGGAAACATGTTGCAAAATATAGTACTTTCCATTTCTTCAAGGACACACAAAACAAGGGACCGAACAATGCTTTGGAGGGGAATGTAATGGCAAGGCTTAGTCATATTAACGAGTTTAAGTGAGATGTATTAGAGACAAGGTTTTACGAGTTTGTGCATGAATGACACGTTGGAGACAAAGTATTTCAGTTCATGCTTGGTACTTTCAATGTTTTCATGGTTCATCTCACTCAGAGACCACCAGAGCCTTTCATACCCCAAAGTGTATTATAAAAGCCACATCTCATAAACCAGATGCATAACGACAAGAATTCAACAATTAATATAATTAATCAAAATGAGGAAAAATATATATTTTTTCCATGCAATTTTTTTTTTATAGATTTAATAAAGTCTCCATTTATTCGGAAGAACAATAAAGAATCTGTACCTGTTTTGTTAATATAAAATGTCTGGAAGCCTCTTTATATTGCTGGGTTTACAGATATGGACTCTTATTAATCCAGGCCTCTAGCAGGCAGCTTATACACTGGGTTTATCTATAATTATACTGTTCTCACTTGTCTTGTGATGAGTTGTGAAATAAAGCCTCTGGTTCATAAGCTCATGTAAGTTAGATATCTAACCAGCCAGTAGCTTTAAAACTGCATCATTGCACAAGGGTTTCTTCCAGTTGATTGGTGTTCGGCTTAGTCATTACCACTTAATCTCTGACTGATAATGATGGGTTAATGCTCAAACAAATCTTTATCTCTATTTGTTGTTTAAACAGTGAGGCTTTCATTTACTTTCCAAATAAAAAGGACCGATTTGCTTGGGCAGTTGGATAAATTGTATTAATGAAAAAAATCTTAATGAAATAAAATATATTACATTAATAGTACACAGGTTTTAATATAAACTGGTAGATTTGTATGTAAAAGTGCCCCATAAAGAGCAGTTTGTCTCAGGACCGAATGGCTGCCACAGGAAGTGTTCTGCTTGTTTAGCCCCAGTGAAAGCCAGAGGTGGCAAAAGTACACACATCCTTTACTTAAGTAGAAGTACAGATCCTCATGTTTTAAAAGACTCGGGTAAAAGTTGAAGTACTGATTATACTTTTTTACTCAAGTGAAAGTGAAGAAGTTTTGGCTCAGACATGTACTTAAGTAAAAAGTAGTTATTACTTCTACCTATTTTAGCTGTTAACTGGACCTCACATCATAGATAGATGATGCCCACTCTGAAAACATTTCAATTCTGTCCTTTCTGTGTTGGATTTATTTCCTGGTCTTTAATGAAAGATAACCCCACCAAAAGAAAAAGAAAAAGCACTTCTGTGGTATCTCAGTGGGTTAAGGCTTGTGCCTGAACATGGTCCTTAATATAGTCCACGCTGGTGATAAGGTTTCCAAGCCAGTCCTACATGCCTTCTTTCTTACTGTGCTGGCATGAAACAAAGTATCAACCCTCCAAAAAGCACACATGCTTTTCAGCAGTGGTCGCTCAGTGGTTTAAGGCTTGTGCCTCATCTAAACATGCTTCTCAGTCTGATCTCTTCCATGGTTCATCGGCTTAAGGCTGCTGCCTCGCTGATAGTGAGGCTCAGGGTTTGAATCCTGCTAGTTACAATGTTGGTTATGTTCCTGCTTCCTACATCTTTCTTTAGCTTTATATTCTTGTGTTGATGGTTTAAAGGTAGATAGACCTGCTCTAAACAAGCTTCCTGGCCTGTCTTCTCTGATGGTTCAGTGGGTTAAATCAGGTGTTGTGCTTTTGGTGGGGTTCAGGGTTCGAATCCTGCTTTCTGCCTGCCAGTCACGATCAGGATTCACTTCCTACATTTTTCTTTAGCGATATATTTTTGTTTTTAATGGGTTGAAAAGGAAGATAGACCTGCTCTAAACAAGCTTCCTAGCCTGTCCTCACCGATGGTTCAGTGGGTTAATGTTGGTGTCTAGCTGGTGGTGGGGATCAGGGTTCGAATCCTGCTATTTACAATGTGGGTTCAACTTGTGCTACTTACATCTGTATTTGCTTCCTACATCTTTCTTTAGTTTTAAATTTTTGTGTTGATGGTTTAAAAATGAAAGATAGATCTGCTCTAATCAAGCTTCCCATCCTGTTTTTTCCTGATGGCTTAGTGGGTTAAGGCTGGTACTTTGCTAACGTTGCTGGTCAGGGTTCAAACCTGGCTTTCTGTCTGCTAGTCATGAGGTAGGTTAAATTCCTGATTCCTATGTCTTCATATTCTTGTTTTGATGGGTTAAAAAGAAAGATAGACCTGCTCTAAACAAGCTCCCCAGCTTGTCCTTTCTGATGGTTCAGTGGGTTAATGCTGGTGCCTCGCTAATGGTGTGAATCAGGGTTCAAATCCTGCTAGTCACGATATGGTTTTGCTTCCTAAGTTTGTCTTTAGCATTATATTCTTGTGTTGATGGTTTGAAAGAAAAGATAGACCTGCTCTCAACAATTGGCACAGCCTGTCCTTCCAGATGGTCCAGTGGGTTAAGACTGGTATTTTGCTGTTGGTGGGGTTCAGGGTTTGAATCCTGCTTTCTGTGTTTCTTTCTGGTCTGAATTTCTTGCTTTGAAGCATGAAACGAAGGATAAACCCCCAAAAAAAAGAAGGTGTGTTGTGGGACTTGATGGCTTTGTGGTAAAAGCCTTGCCTCTAAGCTCAGAGGTTGCTGGTTCAAATCTGGCTTGTCCCCACACTGGGTAAGTTGTGTGGAAGTTAGTGTGTGGTGAGCAATGGAGTGGGTGACTGTGAACAAAGGGTGTGAAGCCTTGCTGGTTACAGCCTCAGAAAAAAAAAAAAAAAAAAATTGAGGGTGATAGTTTTGCATTTAGGGGGAGGAGAAAAGTCTATTAAATGGATTTTTCTCTGGAGCCTATGTTCATACTTTTTTGGATGTTTTTGCTTCATAACCCCCTGTTTTCAGCTCCTCAGATGCCAGGGGGGCAGACGCCTGATATTGCCCCCCTGGTTCAGGATATGCCCTCGGAAACCGTCCACATCCAACCTTCCATGTAGCCATTTCTGACACCCTTGGAAACCATCCACATCTGACCTTCCACGCTGCCATTTCTGACACCTTCATCACTATTGTCACTGGAACCTTCCACGCTCTTAACTTTGAGTCCTGGCTGGGGTTTGAACCAGCAACCTCTCAACCCAGAGGCAGAGCTCTTCCAATTGAGCCACAGGATCTCCTGCAAGAGCCTGATTTTTAGGACCTTTTTTGGTTCTTTTATAAAACTTTTTAACAATTTAAAGGAAAGCTAAGGGGTAGGAATTGAACCGGGTGAGTCAGATTGCAGAGGCTGCATCACTAAACCACTACACTACCAGAGGGGTGACAAACAAGGCTTTGCTTATTGGACTCTTGGTTTTTCTATAGTTAAGAGACCACTGTTTTCTCTTAGATCATGATGGTAGAGGGTCAAAACTTCTCCTTCCTGTACATTCTCTCAGTTACTCGAAGTCTATGAGAAGTGACTCAGGTACAAGAACCACATCTCCAACACCTGCACCACTGATATACCATGATTTACCAGCAACCAATTTTAATGACCTTTTATTGTTCTGTTTTTAAAAACTTCTTATAATGTTCAATATGAAACTAGAGGTAAGAATCGAACCAGGAAAGTCTTTCATCATAGATCACTAATGGCATTACTTCAAAACTCAAAACTTTGTGAGACATGTAAATAAGCAGGAAAGACAGAGACAAAGACAAAGAGACACAGACACAGCTTTAGAAAGAGTGAGAAACAAATAGAGAGACAGCAAGAGAGAGACATATACAGTGAGACAGAGACATTTACTAAAAGAGACACAGAGACAATTAGATAGAGAAAATAGAGAGACAAAGATAGCGAGATATAGCCACTTCCTGTTGGAAGTGTTTCTCCCGAGCGACTCTTAATGATCTCATTTACTAAATGAGCAGTAGTGAGTTAAGTGCTTGCTCAGGTGCCCAAAACTGGCAGCTTGGAGGTGTTAAACATGTATCATATTTACAGCATGTGATATGTATGTAAGCATATGTACAGTGATTAAATATAAAGGCTATATCAGTGCAGAGACGTGTGGACATCATTAAGAGCCTTTGCTATGTTTCCACACGGACTGTTAATGAGGTGATACCGGAGAGACTGCCCCTCTTCAAGTCAAGTCAGGAAGCATATATATATATAATTATGACATTTTACAGATTTGAATGATGAATTGTTTTTATCTGTACGATCAATAAAGACAGTCATTTAAGTTTGTGTCGCCATTATGAGGGAAAAACCCACAAAACGCCACCCAGAGGGTAAATTGTGTAAAACATGGCGGATTTGGTGTTTGATTTGAGACTCAGAAATAAAACAAAAGTTTACTGATTAAAAATATTTTTATCTGGAGTTAATTTATTTATTTAATATCTAAGAAAGGACATTGTGGATAAACGTATTTTTTGCTGAATGTTTTAAATGTATATATATATATATATATATATATATATATATATATATATATATATAATAATACAAATCGAATGTTTTGTATTATGTTACCTAATGTTACCTAATGAATGTATGCAGGCTGAAGATCCACATATAGAACACAAGCAGAGAAAAGATGATGATGATCAGGAATGTGTCTGTTCTCAGTCATGTTCTCATCACTGACTCCCTCTGTCTCATCCACATTAACCCCAAACTTTTTACTGCCTTCTGCCTGCTGATTCTTAGCTCTGTAAACTAGTCCACATCTGTGGTGAGTGAGAGTCAGGAATTTATACACCAGCGAATTGAAAAAGACGCGCAGTAACAGGAAATCATTTGTTCGGCTGAAATCGGCGCGCAGTGAAAATTAAAAAAAGAAATTTCACCAAATCAATGGATTAAAACTAAAGTAACGAGCCGGTTTTGAAAATGTAAGAAGTAAAAAGTACAGATATTTGTGTAAAAATGTAATGAGTAAAAGTGAGTAAAAACTGATACCAAAAAAATCTACTTAAGTACAGTAACAAAGTATTTGTACTCCGTTACTTCCCTCCTCTGGTGAAAGCTGTCAGGTCAACAAACTCTAACAATCTGAGAATTTGGGGTGAAAAACCCAGATTCTCCTTCAGGGTCATTCCAGAGTGATCTGGCTTTAAATGCAAGCAAAGCCTGAGCTGAGACCATGCAACTCCCCATCTCCTGTCAGTTTTGTTTTTTTGGAGAACATTTTTAAGTCATTAATTTCTGCTTTACAGTTCGTGAAGCTTTAGATTTAGCCTTTTTATTATTTTTTTTTAAGAGGGCACAACCATGGAGGCAGATTGTACAAATTCAGTAACAATCCAATGGATTCTAGATATAAAGCATACAGTAAGTTCGCTGGTATTATTGTTTTTGTTGTTTTGGCTGTTAATGCTAAGGTTTTAAAACACTATTCCTCCATGGCAATAAATACAAATATAAAAAGCAGCTGGCAGCTTTGGAAGTGTATTGTTAAAAATACAAGCAGTCTAGCTGTCCAGAAATAAAAGCACTTATCATCTTACTTTCTGTTCATGGGGCAATAAAATGTTTAGTTGCTACTGCATTGTATGCTCTGTTTACAGCATGTAGATTTTTACAAATGATTACTAAGAATATCAGAAGAAAAAGGCAAACGTTTGAAGTTCGAAAGGAAATGTGTATGATTGCTGTATTAGTTTATGGTTAATACTGAATCATACACCACTGTGGGACCTTGTTGTAAAATCTTGACATGCATTTCCAGTGGTGAATCCTGTGGAGTTGGAATAAGCAAAATACAGCCAACATTAATAATACTTTGGTAATACTGGTTATAACTTTGAGAAACTCGCTTATTGCCCTGTTACAGTATGCTATTATGGTTAAATGTTGGAAAAAAAGGCCTTCGGACGTTTATGGCGAAAACTTTTATTCTTTAAATGACACTGAACCGCAAAAGTAAACGTAAGATTTGTCATGGGTTGTCGTTTTGCTCTGATTTAGATCTTTATTAGATCAGGATATGAGAGAATTCAATTCAATTATTAAATTCCGGCCTTCCAAGATGAATCACTATTTAAATATTATTGGTGCGTAAAAATAAATATTTTAGAATATACTCACAGGATGTCCTTGTGTCCCATCTTGGCCAGGAATTCCAGGAGTACCAGGATCACCCTTAAGAACCAATACAAAGGTTCATGTTTAGAAATAGACAGCACAATAAGAGTATTAAACATTGGTGAAATAACTATACGTGTATATTTACAGTCCGCTCTGAAGGTATTGGAATGGCAGAACCAATTTTCTTTTTTTCCACATACTGACGTCTTTAGAGTTTAAGATGAAGGAGACAATTCACCAAACAACCATGGCATTAAAATCATCTCCCACTGGTGCATCCACAAATAGACACATCTAGATATACACTGTACAAGTCCTGTAAATTGTGATGTCAAATTTCCATTAGCTGAACTTCAAAAAGTCCCTGAACAGTTTTTACAATATGAAAAAAAAACATTATCCTGCTGAAAAAAAAAAACTCTGCCATGTTGCAATAAAGGGAGGTGGTAGATTAGTGGTTAAGGCATTGGATTTTGGATCTAAAGGTTTTGAGTTCAAATCCCAGCCACACCAAACTGCCACTCCTGGGCCCTTGAGCAAGGCCCTCAACCTCATAGCTGCTTTGCAGATAAGAGCAACTGCCGAATACCATCAATGTAGAGGTAAATGTAAATTCCAGGACTGAACATTGCCCAGAGCATCACACTACATCTGAGGGTTTGCCTTCTTCCTGTAGTGCATCCTGGTGTCATCTCTTCCACGTTTATGCTAAAGAAAACGTGATTCCTCAGCTCGCATGCCCATTGTATGTGCTTTTGGGAGTAGATAGTGGTCATCATGGACTCTGACTGGTATGCAGCTACACATCTGTGATGCACTGTGTGTTCTGATTCCTTCTGATCAAAACCAGCATTAACCTTTTGTAGAAATAGTAGCCATTCTGTGGTTTTGGAAACGAGAGCAGCTTTGACTTTCCATGCACATCAGTGTCCATGACCGTGTGATTGGTTTATTAGTTCCTTGTACCACTTTTGATAGGTACTAACTGTTATATACTCGAAAACACTCAACAAAACCCTCTGACCCAGTCACCTAGAGACCACAATCTGGCTCCTGATGCTTGCTGATTTTTCCTACATCATCTTTAAGAGCTCAATATATACTTACTCGCTAACTGATTTTAAGGATTTTTGAGCTTATTGCACAATGTATTTAACAGTGAGTGCCCTCGTCTCAACCTAATCTGACAATAAATACATGCATCAGACTGCCTCATGCTACATTGAAGCTTTTCTGTCATCAACTCTTCCAGGTCAATCAAGCAGTCATTGTAGTAATTATTCTCGAATCCCTGAGGAAAAGGAAGAATGTCTGAGTTTATAGGCACATGCTAGACAGGACAGGCATCTGTAAGCTTAACAGCCGCTAGTTTGATGACTTGCCACAGCATGCAGCAAAAAAGTTGGCAAGCACTTTAGTGTGTAGTGTAATGTTATCTACTAACTAGGGGTTGTTTCCATTGTACATAGAGAGCTGAATATTCGAAATGATAGAAAATAAAGTAAATATTAGGTGAAGTAGGTAACGAAGTACAGAATTTCAGACAATCTTAGCAAAGTGAAAAGCTTGTGAATGGAGAACCAATACATAGCAGTCACTTTCTATTAAGTTGACGGGAACAGATCTAGCAAACGTTTCAAAGTTTCTTTTGAAAAGGAATGGAAACAAAAACCCATCATTACAAATCGGGAAGGAAATTGCATGAGCCATGAATTAACAGCATATTGCCATACTGATTCGCCCAACCAATGCGGTAAAATCCATGGAAACTGAACTTGCCAAACAACCTCTGTGTTCCATGCTCTCAAACTGTAGAGGTCAAAACATGCTTATGTTTTTCCTCTTGAAACTTCAGTACAGACCTTTTGCCCAATCCTTCCTGGAATTCCATCTTTCCCATCTCGTCCATTTGTCCCCTGTAGAAAAACAAACAAAAGATTATCATTGGTTTGCTAACTCCTAGCATTAGCATAAAAGGGAAAAGTGCACACATACAGGTTGCCCTGGATAACCAGGTGGACCAGCAGATCCGCTGTTTCCTTTTTCACCCTGTAATTAAAACATATTGATAAATTGACCATTAATCAACATTTTAATTTAAAATAAATTTTTTTTTTTAATGTATATTAAAACTCAAAGAATCGATAAATATTGTCTGGATGACTAAACACTAATACATAGTTTAATAAATTAATAAATTGTCTACATATTTGTTTGACTTTGTACCTGTTGCCCATCTTTTCCTGGCGTCCCCTGCACACCTTGAGAACCGGATGCTCCCTTAGATGTTTATTTGGGGGAAAAAAAAACGAAAATTGTATTTGGTTAAAAAAATTGCAGAACAATATTTTATGAGTTACAGTTACAAATATTTCAACTAACACTAACTAACAAATATCTGTTTTGTGCACCAGACTACTTTAAGTCTTTAAGGGATGCCAATCACGGAAATATTAATGCGCTCATTTATGTGTCGAACATCACAGAAGAAGAAGTTTCATCATTTTTTAGTTGAACTTGGAAATCAATGGACAGAGATTTTTCCTTTACTGTACCAACTAGTGCTCTTTTTAATCCTCATAATGTCATGCCGTAAAGTCTTGTATAAACTGGCCTTTAAGTGTAGAACTTAAAAGTATCAGCTTCACAGAAATTAATCTTAAAGATCTAGGGTCAACAATGTAGAAAGGCAAAATCTTTCCAAAAATCCAGAATTGGGCAGATTTCCGTCTTTTCCCTCTAAATAGCAACTGTACTTGTGTAATGCAGTGAATAATACCAGTTGGCATGGATCTCTCAGTTATGTGGGATGATCCCTTTCTTTGGTATTAGACAATGGTGCCCTGTGAACAGTGTGTCTGTAGTCAGTGATCTGATGTTATCTAACTCCAGTGTTACAGAGGAGAAAACCGGCTCTTTGTCAGAAACAATGGCGGGTTTCCCTAAAGCTTGTGAATGTGCTCTGGAGGTTTGGACACTCTGCTCTGTGTGGAATTAAATATCTTTTAAACCACAAGTGAAGTTTTAAACCCCTAAAGAAATTCTGCTGTCCCAAATATTAATTTTGCATTTGAATCATTTAGTGCTTAATGTGCCTGTGCACAAAAGTCACGACAGAGTTTTGGCAGCCAGTGGATTAGAGGGTTTTAACTAGGCTCTAGCAATAGCATTGAGCCAGCCAAACTTGCATTTTCCATTGTGTTAACACACACAGTTATTTACCACACCTTTTTTTTTTCATCGCTGTCCCAGCCACTTCCCTATTTGGTCAGGGCACTAATCCTTCCCTGTTTATAATACACTTGTCAGGGCCATGTTTGGTCTGCTCAGGGGGGACAAATATTTTGCCTGCTGATTATTTCAAGTGCCTTGGAATGTCTGGATATAGGAATAACGAGCCACTCGTATATCTATGGCTTTGAAACTGAAGATACCGAAAGATCAGTTCCCTTATTCGCAGACGATTGTGACGACACTGTGTTCCGTCAGTCTTTTATGCAACACAGAAAAATACTGTAGATTCAACCGCAATTATTGTTTGTCTAGAAATGTTATGTTAAAGATCTACCTTTTCACCCGGTTGACCCGTAGGTCCAGGTAACCCCGGGACTCCTCGTTCACCCTGCAGAGATGCGGGAAATATTTATAATAATCACAGAACTCTCAAATTCTAACATGGACGAATAAACATTTTGTATTCAGTAATATAATATAAAAGTTGTGATATAATGTGGGGAAAAATTTTTCAGACGCTTTAACCACTTTTCTGTAACTAATAAAATGAGCAAAAAGTGAGCACAATATATAATATAAACATGAATATAAGCAGTTTTTCTCTTTTTTTCTTTAGCAGATCAGTTATGCATGGGTTGTAGAAATAATGGCTGTGTATCTGTTGTTCCTGCTGCTTACTGTTCATCCAAAAGGCTTTTCTTCTACCTTTCTAATCATCAGTCTAAGACCAAATGGTGAAATCAGACTTGGTTCACCTTTTTGGATGATTATTTGTGGTTTTATGAATTTTCCACCTGTATATTATTAACCTGATTGTACTGCTGGGATTATTTTCACACTATAAGTCTTCACTTCCAGTGTTTTTACAGGTGCCACGTTTTTTTCCCTGTAGTGTCTGAATACCTGTTTCCCCTCACTATACATTAGAAGACAATGGAAATAAATGGACCCTTACAGGTTCCCCAAGACTTCCTTTATTCCCCTTGTATCCATCTGCTCCACGAAGCCCCTATTAGAAACAAAATGTGTGATATCCAGATAATGTGTAGGTTCATTTACAGAATTTGTTTACATTACTGAGAATGATTTGCTTACTGCCATGCCAGGAGGACCTTGAAGACCAGTGTTTCCTCTCGGCCCGGGTGCACCCTTCAAAACACGTAGAGATCAATTAATCCGCATATTAGTCCGGGATACGTACAGTGTTTTTTGAAAGATACCCAGATTTTCTTTATAATTAACAGGTTAACAGGTACAAATGAGCAGCTATGGGGTTAAGGCTCTTGTTTAGGGGCCCAGGAGTGGCAACTTGGTGTGGCTGGGATTTGAACTTACAACCTTCTGATGCAATGCCAATACTGCCATCCCACAGACAATAAAGCAAACCTATCAAAAGAAATGCTTAAACACTGTCCACATGCGACTCGTGCCAAGAGAAAAAGGAAAATTGTGGGTTCCTGTAATACAGTCAAAAAAGGTGCTGATGCTTGCTGTTACTAATTATACGGTTACTCTTGGGGTCCTTGGGGTATTCTAATCACTTTCTGACTAGAATAATCACCTCATTACAACAGACAGACAAAAACTGAACTTCAATAACAGCATCAGCAGAGAGAGCTAATTGGATCCATGGCGAAGCTACACAGCTGTTTTGTTTTCACAGATTGGAACGTCTTCAAACATGCAACAGATGGGATGAATGATTGAAGGGAGCAGACTGTCAACTGATCAACACTTGGTAATGAGTTAGATTTGTTGCATGAAAAAATAGATTTACCAGGCAATCACAGGAGAGCCTTTTGAGTTGCTTGAGCATCTAGCAGACGTTTATTTGTTAAGAGATAAATTTGTCTGAACTTCTATCCTCCATAGAATCTCATATTTGTACGGATTGAGGTCTGGGGGTTGGAGTGAGTCTGAATGGAGAAAGCCTTCAGTAGTAGAAGCAGCTACCAGGAGCTGTGACAAGAACACTGCTAGTGCCTGCTGGGGAGACCTGTTATGCTACACTGCTGCTGAGGGAAATTGTCAAGATCTAAATAAAATAAAAAAGACAAGGGTATCTGGTCCAATTATCATATCAAGCCATTCTGGCTTCCCCAGGAAAGTCTATTCTTCATCTGATAAACAACAATGAATTTGTACATCGATCAGAAATATCAGTACAGGTAAGGAAAAACTGGTGTGCTGTCAACCAGATATTAAACAGGCCATCCGAAAATTACAGCATTTAATGATTGACACATTGTGAGACTTATAAAGAAAAGACCCAAAACAGTGGTCTGTGTTGTTCTTCAAAAGCTCCACAGGACTCCTGGAAGTCTCGAACTTCACATCTCAAAGACTCTGGGAGCAGAAGTTCAAAGGCCATTCTACAAGATGCAAAACCACTCACTAGCAGTAAGAATCAGAAGGGCAGATACAGAGATAAGTCACAAAGTTTTAGAACCAATATTAACCTCTACCAAAGTGATGGCAGGTTTGGAGAAAGAAAGGATCGGCTCATGATCCACATCTTGTAAGTTCATCGGTCAATCAAAGTAAAGGTTTGGACTTGGGCTTGTATGGATGCTTCCTGAACAGATTCACTAATCATTCATAATTCTCACTCCTGTTCATAAACTATACAATTCATATACGGTTTTAAAATAATGCTTTAAAGTTATTAAAAGCATTTAGTAATTTTATCTGGTTTCTTTGCACTATTAGGTACAATTCTACCCCTAAAGGTTCCAGGTACTCATTTAGTGTCTTGTGTAGCTCTGCATGTGCTCTGTTGATTTGAGGTTTGTATTAAACTGTGTAGTACTCACAGGCTTACCATCAGCACCAGCAGGACCAGGTTTGCCGGGATCCCCAGGTCTTCCTGATTCCCCCTAAAGAGATCATAATACGCAAAGAGGTTAGAACATTCACATAATAGATCAATTGCCTTATTGTGCAATATAAAGATTCTTTACAAGCTACAAACTTTACATTTGTGAATATTCCTTAATCTTGGTTGAAGCTTTGAGAAGATTCTAGACATTTGGCCATTCCAATTAACCTGCAGCATGTGTTTTTAAGTCATGGCTTGACCTTATAAACTTCCAGCATTCTTTATAGACATTTTATGTGAATTTACTGCATTGGGGGAGTTTAATTGAATTCCTGAATCGTGTGGAGAAACTACAACTGAAATGTCAAGATCCAGCTTTTAGTCGTTTAAGCACGTTATGAGACTTAATTTACTCCAACAGAAGCTAAAATGGCTGAATGAGTTTAACCTTTTGGCCTGCAGTACCAGGCGCCCCAGGTGGACAGACGCATGGCTCTGGGGTTGGATCGATATCAGCTGGTCCACTGGCACACTGAAAGAATACCAAAGAAACCAGATATTAGTTAAAATGTCTTCAAGTGTGAGGTCCTGGGGTTTCCTGTAGCTTCCTGATTTAAAAAAGTGAAACAAAAAGCACAATGCAAAACAGCGAGCAGTGCCCTGAGACATCCCTGAGACGATGTGTGAGCGCACATAGTATAGAATGAACACAGAGCCATATTTCTGCACACTTTATATACACTCTTACAAAACAGTACAGGGAATCTTACCTCCAGAACTGACATGAGCTTAGCAGTTACTTTTGAAAGCAAGCAAAGCCATTGGCCAAAATACATACCTCTCCATCCTACAAATGAAAAAAAAATGACATGATGGAATCAGACAACCTGAAGCAAATCAGCCAAATCCATTAGTTTAGAAAAAAAACCTCATAAAAGTAGTGTGGAGAAGGAACATTTCAGACTTTACATTTAACAGTGAGAGCAATCAAAAGCATCTTCTGGATCAGGCAACCAGGGTTAGTAAGGATAAAAGTGTGACAGAAGCAGGAAACAGTAAAATAATTACAGACATTAACATCATTATAATTGATAATGCAACATCCCGAACTATATTCTAGGTTAGCACACAAATTTTTGGGTAAAGATGCATTATGAGATTATCAGAACACGGTCTGAAATACCGACTCACTCATCTAATTGTTATCACAGTATGGCTTATACTGGAAAAATAATACGATAGTAATGGTTGGAATTTATTCGCTCATGCCAAAAAATGGACATCCAAGATTTTTGTACTCACAACTCCAGGTATTTCACAAGCAGTTTCCCGGTTATTCTGCTCTGGATCACAGTAGATTCGTAGTTTCTGGATTTCAAACTGTTCAAAAATAAATTACGGTGAGTGTGTGTGTGTGTGTATATATATATTTTTTTTTTTATTTAATTTTTTGGTATTAAAGTGAATGAATCTGTACAACAGCCTTTAACTCATTATACATCCCATAATGTTAATTATAATAAAGCAGCCGTACACTTACAGGAACTGTTGTTTCTTTTCGGACATATTTCCCAACTTGTGTTTTTCCATTGATAAAAATGCCAGCAGGAGGTTCCAGCGTTAAGCTTTCGATTTCCAAGTCGTCAACATAAAGCGTTACGTCTTCCTCTGTCACCAGAAGACGAAGCTGATGCCATCTCTCATCGAAAAGTTTCTGTAAATGACAAGAAAGTACCAGGGAGAAATATATGATTGTGAACTACTATAAAAAAATGTTCTTTAAGAAATCAAGAAAAAAGATGGAAAATAAGTGATATTTTCATTGCTAACAGATGCAGCATTGTTGTATTTTTCCATATAATGCCACATTTAAGATTCCCCATGCAAAATTTTATTTAAAATTTGATAGCTTCACAATATCAACATATTAATTGTTGGGGTTTGATAAATGCATCTTTCCAAATTGTCTAACAAAATGATAGAATAATCGTAGTAGAACAATAAAGTTCTTTATATTCTTGGTTCTTCTTTTTTTGTTGAAAGCTCTTTAAATAACAGCAGTTTCTGAGCAATTACTGTATATAATTTGTTGCAACATTGAAGATTTTTAAGGAATACATTATGTTTTTATATATATAGTAGTTCATTTAATATATCACATTATTTAACTTCATTAGTTGTAAGATTTATACAATCTTAAATTGAGAACCTTAAATGTTAAATACTGACCCAGGATTAGGAAAGATCTCAGTATTATAATATAATTTAAGTATTTACTTTTGCTGGTGATTTGGTGAAGACCACCATCTGTGTTCCGCCTTGTGTCGTACTCGTAGTAGTGAATGTCACCGTCCTCTTCAAGCCATTTAAAGTTACTGCCATCTGAGGCTCTCCATCTGTGGTCTGTATCCTCCAGAGATCCCAGTCCTCCGTTAGGACGGAGCCTTTGTATTTAAGCGTGGCCACAAACACGTACGATGGTGGAAGTCCATCGGGAAACAAAGCCCTATGAATAAAGATTTACATCTTGTGATTGTTTGAGAACACAAAAACTCAAAACTCAGAAATCTGAACTCAGCATAAAAATATTATAAAAACTAAAATGCATTCTCTGCAGACTGTACCTGGTATTTTCCGTTAAATCATCTCTGGGCGTCACTTGGTAGGCTTTCATTCCATAAAAGGATCCTTGTGTTTTTTTAGCCTTTTTGGCCAATTTCAGGTGAAAAAGAATATCAAATCCCTTCTCATCCCGAGAGTCAATTGGTATTTTGTTTGGGCAGACAGTTTCTACAGTGAATTAAAGGGGAAGAAAACAAAAATCATTGTGTTATTGCATTGTGTTTGGTCAAAATTCTATATGATACCACAATTACCACACTGGATAACCCAATGTGCTCATTCAGCTACAAGAGAGTTAGTAAAGTCTTGTAGATGAGGTGAGGAGGCCTTGGGTGCAGTCATCATTCATATTTATCCCAGAGATGTTCAAAAGGGTTTAACGATCTGTAGCAGGAGATCTTCCACTCCAACCCATGTAAAGCAGATCATCATAGAGTTTGATTTATGCACAGGAGCACTGTCGTGCTGGAACAGGTTGGAGTCTCCTAGTTCAAGTGAAGTTACAATTGTGTGCCCCCATGATTTGTGGTAGCAACTTGGGGAAGAACCACATCTGGCTGGAAAATTCTCAAACATTTGTCTATATACTGAAAATAAATCCTATAATCATTTCATTTGCTCTTGCACTGAAGTAGAATGAGTAAATTCAATCAGTAAGAATCAAACTTTGGCAGAGAACTCTGGACATCTTGCAGATCTGCAAGCTGTCCAAACTACATCTTAGCCAGTGCAAAAAAACAAAAAAAAAAACAGATGACCATTCCATCCAGACAATTCCAGAATGTTCAGTAGATGCAAAACGTTTTGAATTTGAAACATTTTTCCACAATTCTGAAGCAAAATCGGTTGCGAATCATTTTACCAGATGTCACGAACGTGCAGACTTGAGCAGACGTGACGGATGCAAGTGCAGGATAGCGTACGCTAAATACGACAGTGATCAAATCCAAATTGCAAGACAAAAATCACGAGGCAGAAACAGACAAACTGTGGAGTGTAAACAAAGTCAAGCAGAACAAATACCAAGAAAGTATGAAACCTACGGATGGAAGAAGAAAAAATTGATGCAGTCTCAAGTCTAGGTTCTATCTGAACCCTTGTTCTTGAAGCTCATTCACAATTTCTATATTATCACACTGAAATGTGATCCTGGCAGAAGCTTCAGTCGAAAAACGATAAACCAAATTTACATCTATATTTACGGCATTTGTCAAATGCCTTTATCCAGAGACTTACAACTGAGCAGTTGAGGGTTAAGGGCCTTGCTTAAGGGCCCAGCATGGCAGCTTGGTAGCACTAGGATTTGAACTTGTGACCTTCTGATCCAACCACCTCCTAAACTGACCTACCGCCAAATGAGAACCTGCAGTGCACCATCAAGTCCACATTCTGGTGACGTTTCTGAGGCGTTGACATACAGCATTTGATTGGTCCTCACTCATAATTCAGAAGGGTTTCATTTATATTCTGCTCTTTTTGGTTTTCTCCTCCGCTTGTTGCGCCATATAAGGAGTATTGAAACAGCAAGGTGGATTATATTGGTGAGATCAGACTGGCTGCAGGTGCATGTGATCAGACTGGAGAACTTGACTCCAGATTGGTTGATTGCATATCTTTTGTATGTTTGTAACAGTCATGGTGTTTAAACTTCATGGTTCACACCTAACTTCATTTAGAGAAGATCTGGTAGAATTGCAATGACATTATGGATGTTGCGAAATTTCTGCTTGAAAAAAGCAAGAACTCGGGCTCAAGATACTCCATGAAAATAACTCTTTAATGTTCTACACTCGAACAAAAGGGTTGGAGCAAAGTAGACTCGAGTGACACCATTAAAAACTCTAGTTGAAGATTCCAATTATGTATACAGGAATATTTTACAGTACATTTGAAATGAAAATAGACAGAAAAAATGGCCAGAAATTCTGCTCTACAAAATGATTCCAAAGAGCGAAAGAGAGAGAAGATGTTCACAATGTTCTGGATTGTAAACCTACTGTGGAGAATTAATCTAGATAAGTACTAGGCATAATTCTTTTTACCAAATATCTCATTCTTGGGCGAGATATAAATGCCAAATGCCTGTGATGTGTCAGATTGGCCCCAGCTCTGAACATTAATGATCTGAATGTTTACCTTCACACAACTTCTGTCGAATTACTTCACGAATCTTGGAGATGGCTTTATAGTCTTCGACATAAAAAACATAGGTGGAGGACGGCTTGTTGGCGATTGTTTTTAGCTCCGCCTCCTCTGTTTCAGCCCCAACACCAATAGCAAAGAGTATTATCCCTTTTTTCCGTGCCGCCTCTGCGGCTTCCTTCACGGAATCCTGCGACTTCCCGTCCGTCAGAACCACGGCGATTTTTGAAGCCCCGTTTGGACCACGCTCCGATAGTGCAAACAGCTTCTCATTGGCAAACTTGATAGCTTTTCCAGTGTTAGTGTTGCCCCCCATGTATTCTATGGACTCCATGGCTTTGATTAGGTCTTTGGTTGAGTGATGTTTTCCCAGCGGTATGTGTAAATCAGGTTCATCACTGTATTGAACCACACCAATTTGAGTGAACTTCTGGCCAATGTTAAAGCTTGTCGTGATGTTCATCAGCCACCGTTTAACGATCTCGAAATTTGTGTCATCCACACTCCAGGAGCCATCAAGGATGAATACTAAGTCACTTGGAGCAGTTCTGCAACCTGCATGGCAAAGAAAGAAGGCGGCTTTAGTTGTACGATCTTTAACTGCACAATATGGACAAACTTATGTGGACACATGACTATGTGCTTTTTGAACATAATATTGAGCTCCACTCTCCTGGAAAGATGTTTCACTAGATTTAGGAGTGTGTATGTGGAGATTTGCGCTCATTCAGCCATAAGGCTGTTAGTATAGTCAGATGCCTGTGGTGCAGTCAGTGTTCCACATCATCCCAAAGGTTGAAACCACTCAAGATCTTCCACTTCATGATTCTCACTTTAATCACCGGGGCATTGGGACCCTAGAACAGGTTTGGGTTTCCTGGGAAAATCTAAAGATCCTGCATCCAAAGGCTTCCTAAAAAAACGTTTGCCTCCAACTTTGTGGTAAAAGTTTGATGAAGAACCACATATGGCTGGAAAAGTCAGGTGTCCCCATACGTTTGTCCATACGATGTATATACAAACAATGAACTCACACTACATTAATGCAAACTCGATAAAGGAATTGCATTGACCATGATAAGTAGATGATGATCAGTAGTTATCTGAGACTGATGTCTCCATGCAGTGGGAATGGGAATTGAGAGAAGCATCTTACTTAATCTCATGTCTTCATTTTGGGCTGTGCAAAATAAGTGAAGAAACATGACGTACACACACCAAAAGACAAAATGCATGGATCTCATTTTGCGACCAGTGATCCTGAAGCACCAAGCCTCAGTTTGTACCTAAAGAGAAATGAAGATGAAGACATCTCAGAAAAACGTCAAGTTAAAGACAGTGTGGAATCTCAAGTGATTACAACGACGTGCCACATGAACAGCATGCCTTGATTGGCATCATTTAAGATGAAGAGATGCACCGCAGCCTGACTGAAGCAATAACAACAGATATTGTTGTATTGGAATCCGATGTAGAACATTATAAAGAAACTGCTGCTTTTTTTACGACTACTGGTTATGGTTTGGCTACTCAGAATTACACTTTGAGAGGCTTCACATAACTACGGTTCCTGCGGGAAACCATGTATTTTATTATGGTTTCCAGAGGGAGAATGATTTGCAGACATTATGAAAACACGGTAATAAACAGGGAACACATATTTCATAGAGCGCCTTTGGCCTGTTGATCACTCAATATGCAAATATACAAAAACAAGATCTTTTAAAATAATGATTTAGAATTAAACCCTTATAAGCAATTTCTGTTTTGTAGTACATTTGGCTTGACAGGTTTATCGTCAGCGGGTTGTTCTAAGCTTTGACCTCAAGACAAAAGTACTGTATGGCCTTGTTGGTGTGTGGGTGGGGGTGTTAGGGAGCTGGGGATCGGGAGGTTATTGGACTGGGGGTTATCTGGAACTCACCACCATTTGTATGAGCCAGTCATCAAATCTCCTCCTACTTGCTTTTTCTCAGAACTGGATATTTCTACTTCTCTGCCAATCACACACGGAATCCATTTACAGTGAAGACAGTGAAATTTCAGTTCTGGAGAATGACCAAACACATGTATTCATGACAAAGTGAAGACAACTATGTTCCAAAAAAAAAAAAAGAAAGAGAGTTCGATTTTACATTACAATACTTTCCTGTACACAAGAGATGCTGCAGATGCTGCACTTAAACCACCTTAAACTAACTGTAGAGATGTTTCTGCTAAGTGTTTTCTGGTAATATTCCATTTTATTAGATAACCTCTTTCACTAAACTGTAAACTTTACTACTTTTACTACTACTGAATTATTATTAAAATGAATGGCAATGTATCTTTGGTATTTATTCCCCAAAACATGGGAATTCCTAGTGGAATTTGAAGACTGAGCTATTTTCAGCTTGCTAGCTGATTTTATCTCAAATCAGTGGGAGTCGAGATCCTTGTTCATCACTTAATTCCTGTGTGTCCTCCAGATGAGATATTGCTGAGTGTGTTCATTGCTCACTATCTGTTTTTTTCTGCTCTGTACAGGAAATGAGTGTGTAATGAATATTTTCGTCTCATGTCAACGCAATCAACTGCGGTAATCCTTTTTCGGAAAACGTTCCAACACAAGAGCGAAGTTCCCTCAGCAACAAGGAAGTCTCAGACCATTCATGTGAGATCCCAATAATCTGATTTCAAATCATTCATACCGTAAAACCCAACGTTAATGAAGAAAAGACATCCACCCCCACCCCCCCCCCGATTTCTACATTCACATCTGCAATGTTGTTCCCAAATCTATAAAAACCCAACAAAGCTTTTTATCAGAGTTTATCACACATTAAAAATGCAGTTCATGCCATTCATTCTTCATATATACGTTACTGATGTGTTTAATTTAATAAATTGCTCCAGCATAAGAGACTGGATGATATATCCTGACTGAAGGTATAATGATAAAAGTGCTTCTTACTCAATTTTTTTTTCTTTCACAACAATAATTTTTATGCATAACTGTAAAAGTGGATGCGACCCAACGCAGGACAGAAGCAGACAAAATGAGAAACAGCTACGAAAAATATTAGAAAAAAAAAACAAAAAAAAAGCATTTGTTACTTATTAGCTCAACAACAACAAGAACAACAAGACCAAAAATAAGATCTAAAACAGCTCCTCAGTCTGGTTTGGCCTTTTCTCAGATCTTCTTCACTGAGACTTGAAATCAACTTTGAGAACAAAACGTTAAAATAGAAAGAATGCAAATGACTTCGGTCCTAATCAGCCATGCAGTTAAAACGGATGTTGCCAAAAGAATAATGGAGACGAAAGAGAAAAAGGTTTTACCAAAAGTCAGTAAGTGCAGAGTTGAAGTTTTGCTCAATGAAGCTCCTCGTACATCCTCATAGGTGTGCCGAGGCCATGGTTTCTGCAGAGTGCTGGACTGCAGGAGCTTCGCAAAGCTGCAGAGTCACAGATGTTGCTACAGTGAATGTGCCTGCCTTCTCCATTCACTTTCCAACTCTCTCTCTCTCTCTCTCTCTCTCTCTCACTCTCTCTCTCTCTCTCCCTCTCTCTTTCTCCCTTTCTCTCTCTCTCTCTCTCTCTCCCTCTCTCTCTGTGACACACACACTCTATTTCTGCTTCACTATCTTTTTGTATCTGCCTCTTTATTTTGGCTTCTCTTGAGATATATATATATATATATATATATATATATATATATATATATATATATATATATATATAGAGAGAGAGAGAGAGAGAGAGAGAGAGAGAGAGAGAGAGAGAGAGAGAGAGAGAGGAGAGAGTAGCCTCTTTCTCTTCATGTTTCTGTCTCTTGTCATATTTCTCTGTGGGGATTTGGAACCAATCCAAACGCATTGCTAACTCCAACGTGTAAACAGTTGTTTTTGATTTCCCTGTTCCTCAGAGATGATGAATTAATTTCTAAAAATGCGCTTATCATTTCACTAATAAGAACAATCTGATTCGATGCTTGTAGTAGAGTAGTTTTTCTGATCACAAGTTTTTCTGCAGTCAGCGTACATTTTTATGAGGACATAATGCTGAAAAAGCGTCATGAGGAACTTGTATGCTAATGTTTTAAAGACACTGGATTATTCTTGAAAGTTTGGAACGGTGCGAGTTCCTGCATGTGGATTCATGTATTCGGTGGAAATTTTTTTTTTAATAGCCTTCTGGGAGTTTGATTCGGTATTTCAAAATAGCGTTCGCGTTCTCGTGTGTATCAAAGCTCAAGCCCACATGTTGAGATAGTGGAGCTGAGAAAATATGTACATCATCGTGCACAAAGTGAGCAGGGGATTTGCAATATTCAAGAGAACTCTCACGAGCCAAAGATTTCTTGGCAAAAGAAACACTACACACTTCCTCGAACAGGGATCTTTGTAAGGACATTAAAAAAACGAGCATGGAGTAAAGAAATGTATTACATGAGATTCTTTTGCATTAGACGTTCCCCCTGTACGCTGATTTAAAGTTCTCACAAACGTTCCTACATTAATATAGTCATGATTATTATTATTAATCTATTTTCAATGATACAGCTGAAATCTGCCTTGTACGCTCGTGTGCACGTTATTTTTCTTTCACACACTCCTTGATTGAGTGGACATACGGGGGTGATGATCAGTCCACAGAGGCTTCTTCTTTTCCTTGCACAGCAAGTTCTACATCTTCTCAAATTCTTCTGAATTATCCCTCACATTCCTCCCTCTCCTCTGGAACGTATCATCTATTAGCACACACATATTCGCTGTCCTAGACTAAACTAAAATATAAAGATCTTCTCCATTTAGTCTACTTGACCTTATTGTGCTTCCTGATCCTGCTGCTGATTCCTGGGTAGCTGTGCGAGCAGGATCTACCTGCTGATCCCTGGAGAGCAGCTGCCACCTTGACGAATGTTTTATCAGCGTTTAGAGGAATCTACTGTATGATTGATGCATTGAAAAAAACTCACAAATCTTTTGTGGGTCTCCGCAGATTTGGGTAAATTGAAATGTCCAGCTGGGTTTTGTAAGACTGTATATTCCATTTGGCCTGAAAGTCGACTGCTAAGTCATGGCTGTACGGTGAAAAAATCGCAGTGGGATGTAACAGAAAAATGATGGATTTTTGCGTGGTTGTGTAGTTTGGCCTTTTTCAGGCCTACTATTATCACGTCAGGAGACTGTGGAAAACATATGGCATGCCTAAAAAAAAATAAATGAAATGTTTTGAAATCAGAAAACGTAATTTGCTGAGCATTTTTTTCCTTATTGAAGAAAAGTAAACATTTATAGGATGAAAGTAGTAGCTAAGGAAAGTGAAACAGGCGTTTGTGCTGCATCGCATTAAATTCGAATGCAGTGTATACTGCTGGTATAAACATTAATCACGTTGTTCTTACTTTATAAAAACAGCATGCTGCTATTAAAGGTTTGCTGAACTCCTTGATGCTTTGTAGGTTGTTATATAATAGCAAAGGAAAGAGAGCAGCTTTCTTTTGGTTTTTGTTTTGTTTTGCTTGTGCTGTAATGGACAAAAGTATTACATACTAGTTGACAATTTTACACGTTCGCTTCTGCGGGAAACCAAACGACATGTGATGTACAGCCGAAACGAGTACAACTGACAGGGAGAGAAAGCGATCTGGAGGGAAATTTATAAGAATTTCCATGGAAGAAATTGGTGAATCATATTTGAGAAGGGGAACATCGGGCCGCCTCCTCGACGTTTCCTCAGATTGATAGGAGATCGTGCAGAGGCGCAATCTGGGGGGACTTTCCCTGGATAGCTCCGTGGAATTCATGTTTAGCAGAGCCCAATAATAGCACTTTTGTTCAACAACACAAGATGACATAAAAGTAGGATCTCAGCCAGTTCCTTGCGATTCTGTGTATTGATGAATGGCTGAAAATATAGCATGTGATTACAAACTTCTAAACTTCTGTCTCTGCTGAATTTTAAATCCTGGCTGTTCAAATATATATATATATATATATATATATATATATATATATATATATTTGCATATGCAGATACAGAAAATGGGAAGGCAGTCCATGGCGCGCCACCAGACATGCACACATTCGCCTAATTGCATTATTCATGGAAAACTATTGTGAGCCAAAGATTCCTTGGCAAAAGTACACCGCACACTTCCCATCAAACCAGAGATCTTTGTGACCACATAACACATAATCACTAATAACACGAGGGATAGTCGTTAATTACAGAACATACAAAAACCAAAAATAGTTCATTACAGCGTATATACTGTACAATTATGCAAATTATATGCACCAAAGGGGAATTTCTTGTATATTTCTACAAACCCATACTCATACAATAATACAATGTTTATTTGATTGGATAACCAATAAAATACATGATATCAATGATATTTTATGATACTTTAGCCTTATATGATTCTGTACACACTTGATGGAACGGACACATCTTGTAAATGTAAAAGAAAAAAAAAAACAGCCCACACGTAATTTAACCACAGAGTTGTACTCACATCCCCAGAGCATGTCCTCCTCTTCAGACAGGAAGCAAAATAACTTCAACTTTAATCTACTCAGTAACTGTATATTCTCATCTGCGGTATCCTGCTGCTGATTATTCAATAGTCATGTCGTTATTTTACTTGCTGTTCAATACAGAGCAGCTCCAGGAGCTACCATGAGAAATGTTTCATCACTTGAAGTAGCCTCCTTATCTTGAAATCAGAGGTGGCAAAAGTACACACATCCTTTACTTAAGTAGAAGTACAGATCCTCATGTTTTAAAATACTCGGGTAAAAGTTGAAGTACTGATTAAACTTTTTTACTCAAGTGAAAGTAAAGAAGTTTTGGCTCAGACATGTACTGAAGTAAAAAGTAGTTATTACTTCTACCTGTTTTAGCTGTTAACTGGACCTCACATCATATTAGATAGATAGATAGATAGATAGATAGATAGATAGATAGATAGATAGATAGATAGATAGATAGATAGATAGATAGATAGATAGATAGATAGATAGATAGATAGATAGATAGATGGATGGATGGATGGATGGATGGATGGATAGATGGATAGATAGATAGATAGAGGGATGGATGTGATAGCCTAGTGGGTTCATGTCAGGGTCACCACGAGGATGAGTTTGAGAGTTTGATTCCTGCTCGAGCTGGTGGTTGCTGTGTTGGTAAATAAAACTTCTGGACCTTGTCCACTCTGAAAACATTTCATTTCTGTGTTGGATTAATTTCTTGATTTCCTGGTCTTTAATGAAAGATAACCCCAGCAAAAAAAAAAGAAAAAGCACTTCTGTGGTAGCTCAGTGGGTTAAGGCTTTTGCCTGAACATGGTCCTTAATATAGTCCACGTTGGTGATAAGGTTTTAAAGCCAGTCCTACATGCCTTCTTTCTTACTGTGCTGGCATGAAACAAAGTAGGAACCCTCCAAAAAGCACACATGCTTTTCAGCAGTGGTCGCTCAGTGGTTTAAGGCTTGTGCCTCATCTAAACATGCTTCCCAGTCTGATCTCTTCCATGGTTCATTGGATTAAGTCTGGTGTTTCGCTGGTGGTGAGGATCAGGGTTTGAATCCTGCTAGTTGCGACATCGGTTATGTTCCTGCTTCCTAAATCTTTCTTTAGCTTTATATTCTTGTGTTGATGGTTTAAAGGTAGATAGACCTGCTCTAAACAAGCTACCTCTCCTTTCTTTTCTGATGGTTCAGTGGGTTAAATCAGGTGTTGTGCTTTTGGTGGGGTTCAGGGTTCGAATCCTGCTTTCTGCCTGCCAGTCACGATCAGGATTCACTTCCTACATTTTTTAGTGATATATTTTTGTTTTTAATGGGTTGAAAAGAAAGATAGACCTGCTCTAAATAAGCTCCCTAGCCTGTCCTCACCGATGGTTCAGTGGGTTAACGTTGGTGTCTCACTGGTGGTGGGGATCAGGGTTCGAATCCTGCTATTTTCCTGCTATTTACAATGTGGGTTCAACTTGTGCTACTTACATCTGTATTCGCTTCCTACATCTTTCTTTAGCGTTAAATTCTTGTGTTGATGGTTTAAAAAGAAAGATAGACCTGCTCTAATCAAGCTTCCCATCCTGTTTTTTCCTGATGGCTTAGTGGGTTAAGGCTGGTACTTTGTTAATGTTGGTGGTCAGGGTTCAAACCTGCGTTTCTGTTTGCTAGTCATGAGGTAGGTTAAATTCCTGATTCCTACGTCTTCATATTCTTGTTTTGATGGGCTAAAAAGAAAGATAGACCTGCTCTAAACAAGCTTCCCAGCTTGTCCTTCCTGATGGTTCAGTTGGTTAATGCTGGTGCTTTGCTAATAGTGTGAATCAGGGTTCGAATCCTGCTTTGTCCCTGGTAGTCATGATATCAGTTTGTCTTTAGCATTATATTCTTGTGTCGATGGTTTGAAAGAAAAGATAGACATGCTCTAAACAATTGGCACAGCCTGTCCTTCCAGATGGTTCAGTGGGTTAAGACTGGTACTTTGCTGTTGGTGGGGTTCAGGGTTAGAATCCTGCTTTCTGTGTTTCTTTCTGGTCTGAATTTCTTGCTTTGAAGCATGAAACGAAGGATAAACCTCCCAAAAAAAAGAAGGTTTGTTGTGGGACTTGATGGCTTTGTGGTAAAAGCCTTGCTTCTGAGCTCAGAGGTTGCTGGTTCAAATCTGGCTTGTCCCCATACTGGGTAAGTTGTGTGGAAATTAGTGTGTGGTGAGCAATAGAGTGGTTAACTGTGAAAACCTGCTGGGTTGTAGCCTCAAAGAAAAATTGGGGGTAACAGTTTTGCATTTAGGGGAGGAGAAAAAGGTTATTAATACATTTTTTTTTGTCTGGAGCCTATGTTGAAACTTTTTTGGATGTTTTTGCTTCATAACCCCCTGTTTTCAGCTTCTCAGATGCCAGGGGGCCACACGCCTGAATATTGTCCCCCTGGTTCAGGATACGCCCTCTGAAACTGTCCACATCTGACCTTCCACACTTAACTTTGAGTCCTGGCCGGGGTTTGAACCAGCAACCTCTCAAACCAGAGGCAAAGCTCTTCCAATTGAGCCACAGGATCTCCTGCACGAACCTGATTTTTAGGACCTTTTTTGGTTCTTTCATAAAACTTTTTAAACAATTTAAAGGAAAGCTAAGGGGTAGGAATTGAACCGGGTGAGTCAGATAGCAGAGGCCACATCACTAACCACTACACTACCAGAGGGGTGACAAACAAGGCTTTGCTTATTGGACTCTTGGTTTTTCTATAGTTAAGAGACCAGTGTTTTCTCTTAGATCATGATGGTAGAGGGTCAAAACTTCTCCTTCCTGTACATTCTCTCAGTTACTCAAAGTCTATGAGAAGTGACTCAGGTACAAGAACCACATCTCCAACACCTGCACCACTGATATACCATGATTTACCAGCAACCAATTTTAATGACCTTTTATTGTTCTGTTTTTAAAAACTTCTTATAATGTTCAATATGAAACTAGAGGTAAGAATCCAACCAGGAAAGTCTTTCATCATAGATCACTAATGGCATTACTTCAAAACTCAAAACTTTGTTAGACATGTAAATAAGCAGGAAAGACAGAGACAAAGACAAAGAGACACAGACACAGCTTTAGAAAGAGTGAGAAACAAATAGAGAGACAGCAAGAGAGAGACATATACAGTGAGACAGAGACATTTACTAAAAGAGACACAGAGACAATTAGATAGAGAAAATAGAGAGACAAAGATAGCGAGATATAGCCACTTCCTGTTGGAAGTGTTTCTCCCAGCGACTCTTAATGATCTCATTTACTAAATGAGCAGTAGTGAGTTAAGTGCTTGCTCAGGTGCCCAAAACTGGCAGCTTGAGGTGTTAAACATGTATCATATTTACAGCATGTGATATGTATGTAAGCATATGTACAGTGATTAAATATAAAGGCTATATCAGTGCAGAGACGTGTGGACATCATTAAGAGCCTTTGCTATGTTTCCACACGGACAGTTAATGAGGTGATACCGGAGAAACTGCACCTCTTCAAGTCAAGTCAGGAAGCTTATATATATAAAATTATAGACATTTTACAGATTTGAATGATGAATTGTTTTTATCTGTACGATCAATAAAGACAGTAATTTAAGTTTGTGTCGCCATTATGAGGGAAAAACCCACAAAACGCCCCCCAGAGGGTAAATTGTGTAAAACATGGCGGATTTGGCGTTTGATTTGAGACTTGGCGCAGAAATAAAACAGAAGTTTACTGATTAAAAATATTTTTATCTGGAGTTTATTTATTTATTTTATATCTAAGAAAGGACGTTGTGGATAAACTTATTTTTTATTTAGTTATTTATTTATGTATTTACATTTTCTATAAAAATGGTGAAACAGAAATGCGCGCTGAATTGATAGCGTTAATAAAATTTAGTGCCGTTTACAATCATTTTAATTTTGACGGTTTTGAAAATGTAAGAAGTAAAAAGTACAGATATTTGTGTAAAAATGTAATGAGTAAAAGTAAAAAGTTGTCTGAAAAATAAATAGTGGAGTAAAATACTGATACCAAAAAAATCTACTTAAGTACAGTAACGAAGTATTTGTACTCCGTTACGTCCCACCTCTGATTGAGATACACGCTTGATGATATTCCAGCCCAAAGCAGGGTAACATATTTACACTCGGCTGTAATTCATCGTAGCCTGGACACCTACAGGCATGTTTTAGGAAGTCGGGAGGAATCTGGAGAACCTCATGCACACAGAGAGAACATACAAAGAAACTCTGCACAGGACTTAAACTCAGGATCAAACCAGGAACCCCTGAGAAACCTTTTGTTTGTTTGTTTGGTTGCTAGACTTTTTGTTTGCAAGCATTACACACAGAATCTGATTCAATGCAATAGTTCAGGCTTAAGTTTTTCAGTTCCATTTCAGAGCTTGGTGATGGTGCTGGATTTTGATGTCCCCCAAAAATGGCATGACAACAAACAAAATCCACCATAAGCACTAGCAATCATCCAGTGACCCAAAGATGGAAAATTTTCTAACTTTAACGGGGCAAACAACTCATCACCGCTGCACAATTTCAACCTCGTCTTGAATACATGTGCAAGGTCAAAGAGCTGAGAGTTCTTCTCTTTAGATGGACAAAAATGAGGCTTTACTCGAGCAAAGCGTTCTTCCAACATTCATCCAGCACTTTTTTTTAACTCAGTTGCTCTGCTTTGTTTTTTTTTTTTTTTTTTTTTCAGAGACACATTTAATACTCCATCTCACCTAATTGTGGACACCTGCATCATCACAAAATCATCTGTAATCTGTAGAGAACTGTTGAAATAGCCTGGCCAAGCAGACGTTGTCCAAGAAGGCCAGAACTTTCCATTTGTTTAAATTGAATCCATGCTTAAATTTCTCCTGCTTTCAGTTATTGACTTGTCTCATCTAATCGTCTTATTTTTAGCCATTTTTTTGTATTTATCTACGGCAAAAAAAGTATTTTTTGCAGTTTATTTTTTATAATGCATGTGTTGTGTAATGTTGTTCTCTCGGCTACTATTGGCCAGGAGGGAATCGCCTACGAACGCGAGCAACTTCAGAGATTTCAGTAAGAGCAATTCGGTTTTGACTTACCTTAAAGAGCAGCGAATCGTCCTCATGTCTTTATATTTGTACAAGGAGACAGGGACATACATCTCTGCTGGCAAAATCAGCAAAATATAGGGAAATATATGGAAATAACTTCATTTCTAATCAATTTAATCTACCAATTGAAAGTTAGAATTACAAGTTACAAGTTAGAAAAGGACAAGGATTTACAGTATCTGAGGACTATAACCTGAGCTCACCTGTCAGGATCGATTAGCAAACCTCCTTTATTGTTCTAGTGTTGTTTCTTAGTGTTTCAGAACTTTAGTAAGAAAATGAAAAATCTAGTCTTGGTTAATTATATCTAACTCTAAACATCAGAGATGAACGCATTATTGATGGGATAACTAGGCTTTGATATGAATATCAATAAAATAAACGATAGCAGGGAAATCCATTAGCAGCACCGGGATAATTTAATGCAAGAAATAATCATTTGGTTATAAACACAAGTGATTAAAAAAATATCAGCAATGTTTTGTTTGTTTTTTTTGTTAATAGAGGCCATGTTTTCTTAACCATGATTCCAAATTATATTACAGTCAACTTCCTCGACTTTTTTTTCATGACGTTTCAATTCTCTGAAAACTAAAAATAATACTAAATAATAAGTTGAGGACATGGCAACCAGTCACTTATCCAAAAAAAAGTTCAAATATATTTGCTAACAGAAATAGGGGGAAAAGAAAAAAAAAACATGAAATGTGTATTATCTGGCACGATCTCCTGAGGTGTCATGATCTCTTTTGGCACAAAACCCGAACTTTGGAGGGTTGATAAGAACGGCAATTGAAATTTCCAGCTGAAAGGCAAAGCAGAAAAAAGTTTTATTGTGCTGAAGTTTGAAAAAGCAAGGCATGACAACCCGAGAGAAATAAACTATCTTTCTAGCATTCTTTCATTCACAAAGGCTATCACTTGTTCAGAAAGGCAGCGAATGAGAATCCTACTTCAGAATCCATCTGGTGGATACTGATTTTGATTTGTGATCTTGAAAGTCTTGCCTGGGAAAAACACAAAAATAACAATACAACCTTCTTGGTGTGTAAATGCAAAGAGATGAACTTCCATTATTAAATCTATACCCTGATCCGAACATTATGTTAAAAAGCTTTGTGCATTCACTCATACAGGAAAACAATGAAGTCCTTCATGAAGCTGGAGAAATTTACATAAAACATTTTCCAGACCAAATTGTTCAATTGCTCTGAACATACACTGTCCATGACAGTTGTGCTACTCTTTATTATTGGTACCTTACAGTCTTTATGAAGACGCTTTATAAATCTATTTACATTTACGTTTTACTATGCAGTCGCACAACTGCGGTTACTGCATGGCATTATGGGCGTGCTCGCAGTCTCTGTGATGTCGGTCGAATCGAGCTCGGAGTTTCACGCTGGGGTGTGCTACTAGTGGTCCCGTTGATCAGACCACACCCTGAAGTCAGACAAACCCCAGGAACACCACGTAGTCCAGAGTGACCCCTGAGTCCGGGTCGGCCAACATGACCTCTCTCACCCATCTGACCAGGGCGTCCATCGAATGCTCTGCCAGCTCTCCCACGCTGACCTGTAAAATACAAGATCTTACACCTTATTACTATGTCATAAAAAGGTTTGTGGACACCTGAGAATAAGATTTGTGTGTTTCTTTAAACATCCCATTCCACGTTTAGTCGCCATTTGCTTTTATAATTCCCTCCACTCTTCTGAGAAGATGTTCCACTAGATTTTGAGGAGATTCATTCAGACACAAGGGTTTAGTAAAGTCTCATGCAGTCAGCGTTCATCAGCATTCAGCATTCATCATGTTCAACAGCGTTGGAGCTCAATAGCGGGAGATCTTCCACTCCAGCCCATGTAAAGCAGACCTTCATGAAGCTGGCATTGTACAGGTTTGTACAGTTCAAGCAAAGGGAAAATGTAATTCTCCCACATCCGGAGATGTTCTATACAATCGTGTCTCCCACACTGTGGTAGCAATTTGGGGAGGAACCACATATGGTCAGGTGTCCCAATCCATATAGTAAATTTTTTTTAATATACTTTGGAACCTGGTGTCTCCAACCCCTTCACCAATACTTTTGTTGCAGCCTTGAAGATCATTTGGAACTTTCAGACCAATTTTGTTCATCGCTGGGAGTTTTCATCTCCTTGCTGTGTCTTTTTTTATATTTGTTTACAGTGTTTTCACAGATGGTTGTGGTTTTGTTGTTTGGAAATCGCTCCTAAGTAAGAACCGGACTTGTGGAGGTCCACAGCTTGCTTTTGAATTTTTTTTTTATCATTTTTCATTTGCTTTAAGCTCCACATAGTTCCATATGGGACCTTAAATACAACCACACCTGGGCTTCTAATTAACACCTAATTTAGCCAATCAGAACCTTTCGTATGATGTTACATCTATTTCTGGAATCTTCCAGATTGTTTTCAAGAATGTCAAAATGGTAAATATAAATATGACTCAATCGGTTTCTGATGTGAAGGAGTCGTGAAGAACAGGCAGAATGTCTTCATGCATGTATTAACACCTGACTTCAACTGTTAAGTTAAAAGAAATAATCAAGACGATTTATATGAATACAATCAATGAAATTACCCTTTGGTCCCTGGTCTCCAGTGTAACCAGTTAACCCATAACCTTTTGGTCCCTTGTCTCCTTTATCTCCTTGGTCACCTGCATGAAAAAAAAAAAAACGATTATCAAAAACCCCAGAAATCCGATGTTATACTGCGGATTCTCTTTTTTCTTTACTTTTTCCTAAATTCATGTTTAGACTAAAGCTTTAGTTTTATATTATATTATATATATTTATTATATAAAAGTACTCCCAGCACATCAGACCTGCTTTATAGATAAAACCAGTTCAGGAACTAAACAGGAACACATTTAAACTAATCGATTACATTCACAGAATAAAATTTTTATTTTTTCTATCCATCTATTAACATTTATGTCATCTGGAAGAAGACCTTATTCAGAGCAACTTACATTTCATTTAAGGGCCTTGCTTGGGGGCCCAGCAGTGGCAAGTAGCTGGTGTTGGGATTTGAACTCATGACCTTCTGATCAGAAGTTCAACACTTTAACCACTGAGCTGCCACGTGATTATAAGGTTGGATTTTAGGTAAAACTTTAATGTGGTCAAGCTTTCTTTTATAACGCTCTGTATGAGCACCAGACGTTATGATGTTCTTTAGAATGGAAGTCCAGCGGTTGGCTTAGACACTCATTCACAGGACACTTGTTCTGCTAACAGATGTTGGCTATGTTTACTCAGAATGACAGCTTTACTGAAAGGTGATTGTACATTCTATTATTTCTAGCTGCATATTCCATTTATCTCTATGATACATAGCATATCAAAATGATTAGTATGAACCATCATTACCTCGCGCTCCCTGTTTGCCCAGATCACCTGCCTCTCCGTAGAATCCCTGCTGTCCCACTTCTCCATCGGCGCCATCAATGCCAGGATCACCCTAACGACACACCGGCCATAATTTATTCCTTTGGGTTTGGTTATGAGCGTTACATAAATTTTAACATATGTTGCAGTCTTATGGGTCTGAAGCTGTTTTAATCAATTTCTGCTGACTAAATAGAACTTTGATTTCATAACACTGGAACCTAAAGTTCTGAAGATTTTCCTTTAAACTCGTAAAAAGTATGAATTGAAAAAAAAAAAAAGGGAAAGAAGCACAATAATTCTTGCGCAGAGAGTTTTTATAACCCGTACAGAGTCAGTTTTATAACTTTGTACTTTATACATGCATTGGAGGTTCGGTGAACTTTTATCAGCCTTCCAGTCTCCCAAATGAAATGTTTTCCACTCTGGGCGGGGTGGGGGGTGAGGGGGTGGATGAGGATTCTCTCTGACTAGTGCCTCTGATGTGTCTTCATAGAGATTTGGAAATTTTGAGTGTCTTAATTCCAACCAGTAGTGCTGTGCCCTGCAGCATGTTCTCTTACGGCCTACACACTTAGCCTAGGGAATACTGAGAAAGCTGATGTATGGTGCACATTCTGACTTCGTTAACATTTTTCTTGATGTCTAATGTGGTGGAAAAACATGGCATTTTTCGCTTTATGGTGTCTCAATCAAACCACATCCGAAGGTTCCCTTTTTTTTTGCCAACATTTACAATACAATGTTTACAGCATTTTTTTTTATTGTTTTGTATATTTAATACTGAGCAGAAACAAGAGACTCACAGGTGGTCCAGGTGGTCCCTTTTGGCCTGGAGGACCAGGAGCACCCATGGGCACGTCGCCATACAGTGGACACACGGCGGCACATGTACGTTTTACGGAGTTGGCGAATGTGGACATTTGTTCCAGCACCACTCGCTTGCAGACCTCGATAACATGTTGGGCTGAGAGCGTTGGGCCCTGGGAGAGAAATGATTACCACATGCATCACTGGCTTGCACCCAGCTCTGAAAGAAATCACCCAGCTAAGGGAAACGTTGCCCTGGTACACCAAAGCTTGGAAAGGAAATGGCACAGTGTTATGAGGGAGAAACAAAATACAGCCTAACAACATTTCCCTGGGACCATTATAGATTTATAGGTCATGCAAAATAAAAACAATGCCCCAGGATACAGAAACCACACTAATGAGAAAGTGTTTACGAGCTCTCTTGTGAAACAATGGTTGCCACACATTTGATGTCATGCAAAGCAAAGTGGCACAATGACTGGATCTTTGATGCTTTGTATTTGGCTGATCAGAATGTATATACAATTCAAGAAACTCTAGGTAGTGGATCATGATATATATATTCTGTATATGTGTGTATTATTGCAAATGTGTGTATGTACCTCCTTGATTTAGGAAACAAATCCACTGAAACTTGTTGAACCAGTATCAAATAATTATAATTACAATCATTACAATGGAAACTCCTAATTGGTGGGAATTAGGTGGATGGTGAACAGTCAGTTCTCGAAGTTGATGTGTTGAAAGCAGAAAAAATGGGCGAGTGGTCCAAGGAAGGACAAACGTCATAGTTGTCTGAGGCTCAATGATGTGGGGCGAAGCCTATCCCACAAAAGAGCTACTGTAGAACAAACTGATAAATCATTGAATGCTGGTTCTTAGGGAAGAGAACTCATAGTGTAGCTGGATGAATATGTAAGCATCAGAACTGAAAAACATGGAGCAATGAAAGAACCTGGTCTGATTACAGAGCAATTTAAGAACTTTTGAAGATGGATTTGGACTGTAATTAATATCAGCAGTCGGTTATAATGTGCTCAGGACCATAGTTTTGTTTTAAGCGCCAATCATTGAACACCTCAAGGATGAGCGTAATAAATGTAATAAGATGTAATAAATGGACGTAATGGACGGAATGTAATAAGATGTAATAAATGGACGTTCGGTTTTGAGAATGAGGATGAGGTTCCCTTTTGAGTCTGGTTCCTCTTAAGGTTTCTTGTTCATGCTCATTTGAGACAATATCCAATGTTAAAAGCGCTGCACAAATTTAAAAAAGTATATAAAAAAGTGCTTATGTATTATGTGGATGGCCGTGTGTGTGAGCCCAGTATGAGAAGAAAGCAAGGCAGAAGAAGCAGTGTGATGACCGGGTGATGTTTTTCTGGAGAACCTGAAGTCCCCGCATCCATGTGGTTGTTACTCTGACATGCACCACCTACTTAAACAGTTTTGCAGAACAATTTACACCCCTTCACGGCAAACGTATTCCCTAATAGCTTCTTTCCGCAGGATAATGTTCCCTGTAACACTGAAGAAAATGTTCAGGAACAGTTTGAAGAACATGATGAAGAGTTCATGGTATTGATTCGGCCTCCGAATTCTCCAGATGAAATTCCGATCACGCATGTGTGGGACGTGCAGGAAAAACAAGTCAAAGGATCCATCTCACAACCTACACGACTTAAAGTATCTGCAGGTGCCAGCGACCAGCACATTGTCAGAGGTTTTTTGGGTTCTGTGTTGTTTTGGTGGCACGAGAAGAACCTTCACAATGGTTTTAGGGTAATGGCTGATTGGTGGATATGGATATTCATGTGAATGTACAATTAATTTTCTCTTTTATTTTTTGAACTTTTCTTTTTTCTGTAATGTTTGGACTTTTTGTCCACATGAAAATTAACATTTTCTAACACACCATTCAAGATATATGATATGATATGTTTTTGCCAAAACACCATCACCTAGCCTGAATCTGCAAACGTGTATTGGGGTTTTGTGTTGGTTATTGTTTGTCTTTGCCGCTATCCTGTTACTTTGTGAGCTGCGTTTTCTTCTTTCTATAAAGTGTTTGCAATTCGATTTTGCCGTATTATTACAGGATCATGATGAAGTGTCAGAATATGAAGCAAACTCTCCAGCTTTCGAATGCTGCTGCATTACAAACCACACTGCATACAGACGTTTTTTGGATACGACGCAAATGTAACATTAAGCAGCAGTTCCATTTTGTCATCAGTCCACTTTTTGGCCAACCACAACCTTGACCGGGATTAACCAGGATTTTGGCCATGCCGATGTTTTTCTGCATTCTCCTCTGCTTAATATAGAGCTCTCAACACTGCATTTCATAAAACAATTTATGGCATCGTGTGTTGCCAACTGGCTGGCAAGTCCGTATGAGTGTTTTTCAAAAATGCCGTTTGTCTAAACGAGGCTTTGTTTAAACAGAAATAGAAAATCTGTGTGTTTTTGTCCAGACAGATTTTGAACTCATAAATCAAACAAAAGAAAAAAAGAAACTTTTAGCACATAATTAGTAGATCAATAACTGCAGGAAAGCATAAAACTAAAACATCAGTCCTCAGACTTTTTATAGTCCAAAGCGCTCATTAACACTTGAGTAGTTTATCAATATAATAATGCAATAAAATAGCTGTTAGATTTGCAGAGCCGGTACTCACTTGTGGTCCTGGAAGTCCCTGAAAGCCCTCAGGCCCCTCGTCTCCTTGGATGCCTTTGGTCCCCACACTGCCTTTACGGCCAGGTTCTCCAGCTGGCCCTCGTTTCCCCTGGCCTCCCTTTGGCCCTGGTTCACCTCTATCCCCCACCTTCATCATGCACAAATAACAGTTTTATTCTTTGTGTGTGTGTGTGTGTGTGTGTGTGTGTGTTGTTTGGGGGGGGGGTTATTTTCATGAAACCATAATAAATAAATATTTCTGGTGTCAGGATTCTGATGAGGTCCCTTTAATATCTGTATTTTTAAGAGTTCCTCCTCATATTGTTTTTGGCTCAGTCATAAGGGAACACTTATAGCAACTATTTTAATAATTATTCATTACATTTCTGTAAAGCTGACAATGTGTTTGACAATGTGCTGTACAGATACAATTAAATTGCGTATGAAATATTGATACAGTACAGATTATCTGTAAAAAAATCCCAATTTCCTTTGCAATCAGTGTCAGGATTGAATTTCAGAATGATATTAATGAGCATCACTGCTGTTGCGTAAATAATAAGATTACTAATCAAGTCTAATTACAGTTACAAAATAATAAATGGCTTGAAAAGTATCACATTTTGATTATAATATTGTCTATGATATAGAAATAAAATCACTGCATTGAAAGAACCTTACCCTGCCTTTTGGTCCTTTTTGTCCTTTTTCTTCCTGCAAATGCAAAAGATAAATAACATGAGCATCTGCTCGCATATGAAAAGAAGCACATTTCTGCATAGAAGATTTAATAAAAGAATGAATGAATTACCCTTTGCCCCTTTACACCTTGAAATCCTGGAACACCGGTACTTCCCTGTAAAATGCAAAAGCAGTACATAAGACAGAACCGCTTGACTTTCCAGCTATCGTACGTTCAAGATGTCGAATTCGGTCACATCCACACTGCAAACGGTGGCGCTTTGAATTTAAGGCATAAAATTATTAAATTTTGTGACGAATTAGGATTAGTTTTTGTTTCTACATTTCAATGCTTTCCCTAACATTGCTTTCCAACCTGTAATCTTCGAACTGTTAGCCAACACTAATATGAGGCAAAAGATTTGTGGTGCATGAAGCAGAATATGTCAAAATACCTGGAACTGAAACATAAGTAAGATTCTTACTAATGTCCTGCTGTAATGCTACTGATGTGCCACCTGAGCGCTCGGTCATGTTTTTAGGTGTGGATTTGTGGTGTGAAGGATTGTGGGGTTTTTTATGCACATTTTATAAAGTCATGTCAAATCAGTGTCACACTAGACGTTTCACCAAAAAACCCCAGCTGAAATTTGTTGGTGTTCTGCTGCTTTGAGACATTAAAATGAGCAGATGAAATGCACCATCTGCTACTAATATGAAAAAAACCCCGAAATGATCCATTTTCCTCCCTGTATTCAATTGTCTTTTAATATCAGACACACTTTCATCACTTCTAACAGAATCCAAAGATTTCGAGTGCAAAGCGCAGTTTTCAAGTGTTGCTCTTATCCTTTCAAGGACTTGGGTTAGAGTGTGTTTATGTGCTGCTTCAACTTTCCATGTTCTACGCAGCATGGCATGCATAACATTAAACTCAGGGTTCATTAGATTTACTGTTGATGTCCCATACAAACTCCTACGTCTTAATGATCCAGCTTAAATAATGACACAAAAATAAGTCATGAAAAACACAACAAGGGACGTCATTGTTTGTGCACTGAAGTCGAGTGTGTTTAGACACGGATTAAGCATCCGCTTGGGCTGATTTATTGGCTGTAATCCCTGTAGATTATGCAAATCAGATGTGTTCTCGGGGGGGCATATTTTTATCAAGCAAACCGTTTTTGTTTTTTTTGTTGTTTTTTTGCATTGTCTAAATCGCCGCCTTTAAACGCAAGAGCTTGCTTTCAAAACTGTGGACTGAAGACAGAAATGAAAAAGCACGAGAGCATTTAATGATGAATGAACGAGACGAACACCGTGATCCTAAATCGTGAATTAGAAGATGCCAAGCATTAAAATGTTAAATAGGATTCTAGTTTTATGTCAGTAATCAGTCCAGATGTGGTGATTTAATGACTTAACTTTTATCCCAATCACCGCCGAAGTGAACGTGTCACAAAAACACCCTCAGTCAAGGCACAGACCTGTGTGACTTCTAAAACAGTCATTACATACGTCTCAGCTCTGAATACTAATTTCATCTGGAACATCTGGATTAAATCATCAATGAGAGATTGGTTCATCTCTGAGCAGGGCTCTATAAGAACGATCCAAATCCAAGATGTCCAGTGAACGAATTGAAAGTGAAGATTTCAGAAGAAGAGATTGGAGTAAAGAGCTGACACTGGAATGAGAACAGAGGATCCTGTGTTTTTATTCACAGGCAGTTTGGTTTGTAGACGTTCTCCTGGCCAGCTGGCTGTGCACGGATACATGGTGCACGGTGCAGAGCAGACATGACTCCACTGTTTAAACATGTAGGGATTCCACATTGTCAGAGAACCGCAGCCATGTTCACGTACATGTGCTGTGTTTCCTGAGATGTTCGAGAAGGTTAAATACTAATAACAAGCAGTCTGGTCCGAACCCAGAATGGGGAATCAGCACAGGGTGAAGTGGTCAGTGACCTTCTACTGTATGTGACTCAGATACTGGTTTCTGTTTTTGGAGCTGTTGGATTCAATGTTATACTAAGGAAGTTATTGGACGGGCTCAATAAACACCCGGTTTAAACAGATAACTTCTTGTCTGGTTTAGATCTTATTTGACAGAACAAGAGCAGCCTGTTAACATATATGGGGATTTTTTTAAAGCCTACGCTCATCCAACACTGTGCCATTTTAGGTCTTGTATTATTCTACCTTTATATCCCACCCCTTTGGATGTGCAATTTGTAATCCATGATAATCACTTCTGATTTAATTGTATGTTTAATAAACTATGAAGAAACATCCTTCTTCCAGATGTTGGAGATTTCAATACATAGCAATGCTCTGGATTTTATAGACGTTGGGGTATTGTTTGATTTCTATGCAAATATAATCTTAAAATCTTTTATTATCTGAGAAACATGGCTCAAACTGATTGACTTTTGAAACTTTTTGATCCCATGTGCTTCCTTTACCTGAGGCGTGCCTACTGGATTGATTGAACCTGGTAGATGTTTTTCTCACAACACCACCAAACCCTGGAGTCTTCTTCTCCTTTTTTTCTCCTGCTCCCATTACTGATCACTGCAGCAGATCATCCATCTCCATACCACCCTGTTCTCTACATCAAACCAACCACCTGCATGTCTTCCCTCACCACATCTCCTCCTCTGCCTCCTTCCACTTCTCCTCCTGCCTGGTGGCTCTATCTTCATCGTCCTTCTATCCACATACCATATGTTCCTCAAAACCATCGCTCCAATCTCACCTTGTCTTCAAAACGTCCTTGAATAAACTTCAAATCCTGTCCATCCTAATCCCTTTCGAATTTATAATCTCAGCATCTTCAACTCCTCCACCTGAAGCTCCGCCTCCTGTCTTTCAACCATATGACCCAACAGGTCTCACCACTGTTTTATAAACCTTCCTTTTCACTAGTGCAGATACTCTTCGATCGCACCCCAAAATTAAAGTAATATTCGAAAGTACTTGTTTACCAGCTTTATGATTATAATTACAGCTTGGCTGAATTCTCAAATCTTATTGGCCAGAAAGTGTGCAATTTTTTTATCATTGTCTCTCAGACCTTAACGATAAACCATTAAAAACATGGCACAAGTTAAAGCAGCTAAATTATTGGGGATTCTCTGTAGTATAAGTGGAACAGTACACTTTACACATTGTGGTAACAATCTCAGGTTAATAGAATTGTACCAGAAAAATTAAATGTCAAACGTGTATCTTGATGTATATCTCGACTATTTCTGATTTATCCATGTGCAAATATTCTGTACAAAATGAATTAATTTATAGATTTTTTCCTTGACGGCAAAATGGAAAGAGAAGCTCGGCATCGTAATGCATTGAAACGCCACACTGTCATGTGATTTTACTCGAAAGCCTGCTGACAGAATGCAAGAAATCTATGTGATGTTGAAGTTTATTTTTTTTCATTTTATTTACAATTTGTAGATAGTAAATGCTAGCAAAAAAATTAAAAATATGCTAGCTCCCATATGAGTATCGTTAATGCACGTAGCAGCTTGTCATACTTTGGAGAGCAGAGAGCATGTAGTTACAGTGAGCAGTGAGATCATTACCTTTGGACCTGGTTTTCCTGGTAATCCTATATGTCCCTAGAAATAAAACGCCACATTTTTAGAATGGGAATGGGAAATACTTTCACAGAGAAGAAGGTACTTATACATATTTCACAAAGTGCTTCTGGAATATCTTTCTAAATTTTTTACAGTTCTTCCTGGAGGCCCGATGAGTCCTGGTCTTCCAGGCTTCCCTGCTGAGCCCTTATATCCTTGCAGACCCTAAAGAACGTATGTTATAAAGCCATCAAGATGTTGCCAGCATTATACAGGTGATGTATACCTGGTATGAATATTTTAATAAGAATAGTAAGTACTTACAGTGCGTCCTTGAGGACCCATGTTCCCTGGAGGCCCCTCAGCACCTTTTTCACCCTGTTTGAACAAATGATTACATTATATGTTATAGCTGTACATAACAAGAACGATGTGTATGAGTTCAGCTTGGCATTACCCTTTCGCCCACTCCTCCAGTTTTACCCTCTGCCCCCTGTGGTCCTTGATAAGCCTGTAAGAAATACAAAATAGAAAGAAAACATGAGATGGAAGAACTGAAGCAGTAACATCAGAACAACGACACCGGAACGTACCTCAATGCCGGTGTCCCCGTCCCTACCAGGCAAACCCGGATCACCGACAATGCCCTGAAAAATTCACACCCTTTCCATTTATTCACATACGTTTCTATTCATTTGTAAACACCTCATGATGTGAAGCATGCAGATTACGGCTACCTTTATTCCCATGCCTCCAGCTCTTCCCTTCGGCCCTTGAAAACCCTGGATGAGATGAAAAAGTGATTAATCGTAAAGTGGAATACGTTCGTTTCATTTAATAGAATAACATGAGCAGTGGAATATTTACAGGCTTTCCTTTTTCTCCAGTTTCTCCTCCTTCACCAGGATCTCCCACAACACCCTGTCACACAGCAAAGCAACAACAACAAGTTTAATATTTAGAATCTAGAGAGGAAGAACTGAGTAGATGTTAGCTGCAATGCACATCATAAGTTAATTGATAGAATGAATCAAAGACTTCCAAACCGTCCAGGATTCCAGGTGGGGATTTAAACAAAACAGGATTTTCAATGAGATGCTATAGACATGCTATAGAGGTGCTACAAAGTTTTTCTTTGAGCATCATTTTATGTTCTATTATAATTCTTATCCCCATTAAAAACATATCACGTTCCTGATGTCAGTTTGTGTTCAGCCCTCACAACACCCTCGTTATTTAGGCAAAAAACATAATTCTTCCATTTGATTTTCATATTTTTATTGTCAGCTCATAAAAAAATTGCTCTGGCTAATAACTACTCAACAATCATAGCCAAAAGAGTGAACTTCCTCTTTAGAGTCGACTGCATACACATTCACTTATTTCCGGAGTCATTCATGGGTGTTTTTAGAGGTTTTTGATTTAAAAGGGAACTAGGGGTCTTAAACGTCATCGTGGTAAAGAATGCATTAACACAGAGTGTTCATCAGGATCTACCTGCAGACCCTGCATTCCTGGAGGTCCATCATTTCCAGAGGGTCCTTCATCTCCCTTTAGAGGTGGATAAATGGAAACAATGAGACGGACACATTACAGTAGAGACCTGTTTTTGCGATTGAAAATGCAAAAGTACCTTCACTCCCTGATATCCAGGAATTCCCTGGTACCCCCGATCTCCCAGTGAACCCTGGAAGAGGCAACAAAGAGGCAGATGAGTCACGTATTATCCAACTGCCACACAACAGCGACTGAAAAACAATTCTTTAAACGTACTCTCTCTCCTTTCAGCCCAGTCTCTCCTGCCTCTCCAGGAGGTCCTCGCACTCCCTACAGTTATTCAGTAGCACAAAACACCGATGAATTCAATGCAAAGTATAAGAATCACCATTTGTTTACATTTTGATCTTTGCTTGGCTTCTCACCTTGTGTCCTGCAGCGCCTGGTAAACCTTTCAGACCTTTAGGCCCTCTGTCCCCCTGCCAGAGGAAGAATCATTAACAGTGCAAATGTGTAGGAACAGAATTGGTGAATGTCCCACACGTTCTGACCGTACCTCGGCGCCGTGGAGTCCTCGCATTCCCTTCTCTCCTTTGATCCCGGGATAACCCTAGGGAAACACATTCAATCCAGTTCAGCTTGCTCTGTAGAGAAGGTTTTTCGAGCTGAAGAGAACGCCATGCAGAGATCAGGGGTGGAAAAGGACAAAAGCATTGAAGATATAATAAGTGATTTACCTTAGGGCCAGTTTCGCCTATGTTTCCATAGTCTCCGGTGTCTCCCCGTCTTCCCTGCAATAAGTACGCAAGGACATAGATTATAAAAATACATTAAAGTCGTAGTAAAATCACACGAACGTCCTAATCTTTTGCAGGTGTGTTGATTTGCAGTGGAACAGTTGTTCATAGCGTAAATTATAAATTATATACTTCTTTTACATAAAAATGCTGCTGCACATCAGAAAGTGTTTCATATTTTTATTATTATCAACCCACATCACCACCTGTTGTATAATTCATCCCAAATCATACACTTACAGAATATTATATGGAAGATTATTATTACAGCTTACCACTGCATGTATAAAAGACTGTCCAGAGCTTTTTATAGAATTATAGAATATCTGAGCGTCTTAATTGTTGCAAAGCCAGCTGTGTAATAGACTTTTTGTCTAGTCTCCAGCTAATCGCTTTCAGCCTTTATAAGCGCTTATTCAATTAGCGCCCAATTCCGAAACAACGTCATTTAAAAGAAGTTCATTAGCACAAGATGTGTCGAGTCTGTACAAACACTGGTTCAAAGAGTAAACAGCTCTAGAAGGAGGAGGAGGTAAAAGGAGGACAGTCTGAGTAAATGTAAGACCACCCAGTGCAGCAGATATCCAGTGCAGGGCAGGAAATACTGCGCCTTCTCCAGCAGAACGACAGTAAACACACGTCTGCCTCTCTGCACACATTCAATCAGAATGCATTTTCACCTTCGTCGGTGTTTAAGGATACACGGTCCTGTTCAGGATATTTTCTTTGCTCTTATAGCACAGTCACGCAGTTTCACTCTCGAAGATCGTTTAATGCATGAAATCGTTTTTTTCCCCAGCTCACTACTGAGACCTGGATGCAGATCAGAGACATAAATTAGTCAGGAAAAAAAAAAGCTGGAATGGAAAGAACTGCCCAGGAAAAAAAAAAAAAAACGGCAGTCAAATGTATACAACGTAAGTGAATCCTGGTGCATTGTGCCTCGTCCTCTAATGAAGCTGATCCTGAAAGCCTGCCCTTTGTTTTTGCTGCCTACTTTCTGGCTTCACTCATTTTCAGTGCGTTGTTTGTTTACCTCTCAGAGGTAATCACGTAGTCAACTACTGCAACAATCACTCTATCCTTTCATTTACAATTAGAGCATTAAATATGCATTGCAACATTTCCAACAACTGTGTAAGTCATTTTTTTTTTGCTGTTTGATTTACTGTACGTCATATACGGGCTGATCGAACATCCGGCGACGTCGTTATACAATCGAACTCGTCTTTTGATTTAGATTGCACATTATAAGGATGTGTGTTCTCCAGGCCTCACCTTTCAGTTTATGTAATCATAATAAAAGCTGACTGTTGCCTTGAATGCCAGCTGTACATGACTGTACTAAAAGAGTGAGGCAAGCCGCAATATTTCCCTTCTCGAAGCACGGCTCCGTTCCTAGCTCTGTTTCCATCATGCCTTCACTCAGCAGTGTTTTCACTGCCATTTTCCACAACTCCACTCGTCTCCCAGGCGAGGTCCACACTTACTATTTCTCTCACCATTTCTCATCCTCTGTGCTTCTATTTTTTTATTTGTAACCTTGCTGTGTTTGTTCTCCGGTGAGCCTCATAACGAGCCTCTATCAGAAGCTCAATTGAGTAATTGTTGAGGTTAGAGAAGCAAATTACCCAGTTTCCCATTCGTCCTGCTTCTCCAGGTTCTCCTGGAAGACCTCCGTGACCCTGTGCACGGACAGAAAGGCACAGAGATCAGCCTAGCGCAGAGTGCATATAGCTACAGCTTCAGGATTGATGAAAATATGGTTACCTTTGGACCAGTAATTCCTTGCGGCCCCGGCTGTCCATGCAGGCATTTACATATGGCTCTGCCTCTAGTAGCACTGAGGCCGATTTCAGCATGTCCTCCACACTGTAGACACCAAGGGGGGAGAAGAGTAATAAAGGGCCCTGATTAAAAAGTGCACACACACACACACACACACACACACACATGTGCGAATACACCAAAGGCTGACTCACCACGTTGGAGAGTTCACAGCAGCCTTCAGAATAGGCCTGGTCAGCATCACAGGAAACACGCATCCTCTGCAGGTCCACCTGTGTAATCATAAAGCGCGTACATTTTACGAGCACGTGAACGGTCAATTCTGGCAGTCTTCGATCACAAGCCTTTCCGAATAACATCAATCGCACTAGAAAAATACAGGATAGGAAATGACCCAATTTAACCCTGTATAAGCCACAACAAGCTGAATTACTTTTTTTTTTCTTCTGTAAATAAATTAAACGTTTCCAGTTTGTACTTTTTCACTCTATAGAATAGAGTCACATGCACGTTTGGACAGGACGGAGAAATTCTTGTATTCTATGTATATCCCAGCGATATGTTAGAGCACGGGGTCAGCCATGATACCCCTGGAGCCATGATACCCCATGATACCCCTGGAGCCATGATACCCCTGAAGCCATGATACCCCATGATACCCCTGGAGCACAAAGGGTTAAGGGACTTGTTTAAGGGTTTACGAAAAGTAATACTGGGGCTTAAACCAATGACCTTCTGATCAGTAACCAAGAACCTTGACCACTGATCTACCGCTTCCCTGCTATGCATGAAAAGCTCCAGTGGGTTTGGAATAGATTCTAATGTGAGATTAGACTTATACATTGTTGGTTCATGAAAATAGTTTTGAATTGATCTGGGTTTGCATGTTTAATACACAGACTGACATGTTTAAGGAAGATTCATAATGATGGATGTGACATATAAGCTGGAGCGACACCCATTCATGTTTAAATAAACTGTGGATGTATTTCTGGCTCTCTGCACTCTATGCTTTGTGCACTAGTGCACCGTTTTTTCTCACCTCTTTCAATGCATTGTATTTCGATTTTTATTTTCTTGAATTTGCCACCCATCATTTATATCTATTAAAGTTTCCGTGAAACAATTTTCCCTGAAAAATGATACAAAAACCTGACAGCTGTACTGAGGCTGACGTTGCATTCCTGATTGTTACTCACCGAGACGGCGCGATCGCCAGCAGCTCTCTTGACGATGGAGGTGTAGCCGCGGACGATGACCGGCCTCGGCTCGTCCAGCGGCTCGGAGCTCACTTCCTCACAATCCACCAGGAGCTTCGCCTGGTTTCCCTTCACACTCAATGCCAGTTTGTGCCACTCGCCGTCAAACAACTTCTCCGCACCATGGAAGGTGCGCAGCATCTGCGTATTGCTGGGGCTGCTGTGGAAGAAGTCCAGCGTTCTGGAGTCACCATTAAAACGCAGCCCTACCAGATCCCGGCCCTCAGGGTCGCTAACCTGCCACAGGTTCCAGGACGCTTTGGCTTCATCCTTGGTTATCTTGAAAGTGGCTATGACGGAGTAGTCGGTAGGCAGACCATTTGGGTAAACTTCGCTGGAGGAATAGGAGGTTGGCCAAAAAACGTCAGGGCGTTAGAGAGACATAAATAAGAGAGATTATAGCACCGATGTATAAATACAGGAAATGCAACTGCAATAACATTTACAATCTGATGAATTTACAAGTGTAATCACTCGACACACCATTTTCCAAAATCAGACGTTCAAAGCACTGTGTTTGGATACCCTTTTTGGAGATCCAAACCGTATTAATGTAGGGCACATGCCCGCTTTTGTTCCACTCGCCTTTTACGGATTTTGTTTGTTTGTGTATCGTGCGGCTTCTGCTCCTTCTTCTTGCTTCGGGTTTGTTTTTTGCTGAAATTAGTAGTTAATGTTTCCGAGAACAATGAGACTGTTTCACAATACACATTAGTGCCCACGCTTACTTGGGAGGCCCCCACTCAGGCTTCTCTCCATGTTCTCTCCATGTTCCTTGATGTTGCATTAACCACATTTTGCCTGAACACTTAGTCAACGATTTTGCGCTAATGTGCACTGCTCCATATGTAAACATGATTTGGTTGTCAAGCTGGAGAAGTTCACTGAGGACAGTTCGCTTGGCCCACACACAACTAGGAAAGACCCAACACATGGAGAAACTACTGCTGTTCCTGGAAGCACAGAACGAACTCACTGTAGCGTTTTTTTTTTCTGTCCCAGCAGCAGATTATATTGTACTTGAGCTCAGGAAGGTCAGGAAATTTCAATTCAGCTCTGGGGTTTTTTTTCTTTCACCGGTTATAAATAAAGAGAAAATATATAGCAGTTTGATTCATATAATCAAATCCTTTTGCATGTGTAGTCGCTGTAATCCAAATCGACAGTAAATTCTTATCGGATATGGTTAGCACTTATCAAATCTGATCGGCAGAAGGAAACAAGAGCTATTGTTTGGAGGAGGGAATGATTGCACTCAGTGGAAAATCAGGACCAATGGAAAACTCATGAAAGTTAAAAAAAAAAAAATACCATTCCTTCTGAACACCACATGTTGCAGGGGACTAAACACTTCTCATGTGTCTAAGTATAACATTGTCTCAATTTGATCCTTGGCATTGTGGCAGCTTTGGCATGAACTGTTTTTTTGTACCACCTGTGCACGATGTGTGTGTGTGTGTGTGTGTGTGTGTGTGTGTGTGTGTGTGTGTGTGTAACTCCAATCTTAACCCCTAAAACATCCTGGATTATTACTCAACACTTTGTTTTCAAACCGTATTCTTCTGCTGTGAATTTTTTTCTAATGAAACTTGTTTGCATTTTCTTTCCCCTACAGTACCTCAAGGTCTTCCTGAGATGCAGGGAGGGATTTACACGGTACGCTACCGAGTCTGGCTCCGAGCCTTTCACCTGCCTCACCCCTCTGCTCTCAGCCAAGCGGAACTCCTCCAGCAGGTCATAACCTAGAAAACCAAACAGACAAGCTGCGTTGACCAGAACCGTTACTGTTTGTTGTGCATCTAAACTGAGAATGGAAATCTGCTAAGCTTTCAATTTTCGAGGATTTGCTTGCTGTGAGTAATGTTTAGGAAATCTAGGAGGGAAAGTTCTTCACCCACTCATTTTTTTATTAGTATTATTCTCAGTACAAGTCGTTACTGGGATATTTCGAGTGCATTATTGTAGTGCAATTGAACTGCAATTAGCAAAACAACCAACAATTTTGTGCTCTTTCAAAAGCCTAATAGTATATAAAGTAAACTATATGTGTTTAGAGAGTAATTTCATGTCAGGGAAAGTAAAAAATGCTGAAGATTGTGCAGCAAAGTGTATCAGATTAATTTGTTAACTAAACGGTTGTGTTAAACTATGTTTTGCTGTTATGTAGCCGTGCCAAAAAACATTGAAATTACTCATAAAATAATGCTAGAGATTATGCACAGGATGTACTGCCATCAAGAGGAAGAAATACACAGCAGGTCTGTAGGCCTGGGGGTGACTCTGTGCTGCCCCCTGCAGGTAAAACTCCAGAACATCAAAACGCGTAATAAATTATCTCCTGGCATGACGTCATACCCCAGAGCACGCCATTCTAACCGTGACGTGTCCGAGCTCACACTGAATGTATTATTATAATTATTATAATAGTTTAATAACATATTAGTATTTAATGAAACAGTTATATACTTACTTGGTAAATCCTGACATTCAGTGAGGCCCAAGAAAGTCACGGAGGCCAAAAGAACACGTACAACCAGCATTTTATTTAAAGCAGCCATTGTGAAGGTTCTGACTTTCAGCTCCTAATTGTACCTGCAAGACAGAATGAGAGCAAAGAAGCCGAATTCCATATAATGAATAGACTGCAGTGAGACTGGTTGTATAGTGTTTTATTATAACACTATATTTTGATCAGAATCATGCAGAACTAATATAATAAGAAAAAAGGCTGGAAAATTTAGAGAAAAAAAACTATTGAAATTGTATTGATTGTTCTGTAGCACAGCATTTTAATAGGCATGAAATTAATGATGTCATACACCCAGACAAAGTAATCGACCATGGGCCCAAAAATATATCACCATTCATACATTTCTGGTTATAAAATCGATTATCAAATTGATATTTCAGCAGTAAATTAATTTCCATAAATAAACAATTAAGACCAGAAAAACTAAGGATTTTGTGATGCTACTAAACATCCAGTTGGTGTTGGTAATTTTGTGGTCAAAAAACAGACTTCAATTAAAAAAATTAAAAAATACAAATAAAAAGATGTTTATTAGAAATTTTCACAAATTTTGACCAAAAATTCTTGCATATATTTTTACTTTATATGCAAAAGTTGCTTATGTCTAAACATTTTTTTACTACTCCTAATGTTACACCATTATTCTGAAAACTTACTAAATAACCACACCAACCTCAAAACAAACATCTCAGTAGACTTTATAACACCATACATTTCTAAATGGCTAATCACATATAATAAATCCAATCTAATTTCTAATCCTTTGCTTATATTGTATCTAATGAAATTGCTGTTAATTAAATAATTTCATATAAACTCATAAGACTTACATATTCCTCAGAGAGCAGTGTGTAGTGCTGAGGGGAAGCCGGTTCTTCACCAGGTCAGCTTTAAAGTGCCATCTCCAGGCCGAGCACCGCTTTAAGCTCGCTCTTGCTCTTCGACGTGATCCTTGCGCTCCACACCACCCTGGGTCCCGAAGGCTCTTGCTTTCTCCTGAAGCTCGCTGCACCTTGAAAACCTAAACCCGAGCTGAGAATTACCCTGAGCAAACAAACACCATGCTGCAAAAACTCTCAAGACGAGTCAGATCAGGAGTCCTCGATCCGATCTTGCGTGGGTGCAAATTCCCAACATACACAATTTACCACCAGTTAGAATCACCTGAAACGGGTCCAACTCTCAGGATCCATGTTGGATGCTAGAAACAATGCAAGATGCACGATACATGATTTCTCATCACAGCAGCTATCGGCTACAATGTAGACTGAAGAGGCGGAATATTCAGGATGGTGGTTGGGTTTAGGAACTACTGATACAAAGATGAAGAATGTCACGGATAGACATGACTTGAGCTCAGCAAACATTGCATCAGAAGAGGAACAGAAATCTGGTGGTGTTCACAGAAATGGACTGCGAGACCGAGATCTTGCGAAGCAAAACAGAAATGTGATTATATGTCGTTTGATTTGTACTTTTATTCGACTGATACGCACCTGGTTTGGGGTGAAATCTTTCAGCAATGATAAGATCGTGTAGGCCGAAGGGGGTGGAATGAAGAAATGCATCTACAACTTAACAAATATCACCTACAAACTACACACACGAGCTGAGGACATCTACAGTAACTTAGTAAAATATATTGTTTTTGTGATTTATATATATTATATATCTTGTTTTTTTGTTGTTTCCAATGCAGGAATCACTTTATACCATTTCACTTTTACATTTTATATACAGGCACATGGACACTTTAATCCACAGATTCTTTAAGACTCCCGTTTTATTCCTCCTTATGAGCATAGAGGCTTCGAGAGCACGTAAAGATGGACGTCAGCTCGCTCTCAATTCAGACTTTAAGTGAGCGGAAAAAGCCCTATAGGTATAAATTAAATGTTTATTATCAATAAATGTTAAAGTACAATTCTGGGGCATAAAAAATGCTTTATTGTGCTGCTTATAAATTGACCTGCTACTTGCACATGTTTTACTGAAGTGAGAACTAACGGCTCCTAATGGAGGGAGGTGGGAATGTAATGGTTAAGGCATTGGACTTTGAATCTTAAGTTTGTGAGTTTAAATCCCAGACACACCATGATGCCACTCCTGGGCCCCTGAGGAAGGCCCCTAAACCCATAGCTGCTCAGGATGAATGAGCTAAATGTAATTCTGGATAAGGGCATACGCCAAATGCCATAAATGTAAATGTATATAATACTGACAAAAAAATCATTGGGACACCTGACATTTCCAGCCAGATGTGGTTCTTTCTCAAACTGTTTCCACACATTTGGAGGTGAAAGCTGACTGCACCCCAGGCCTCCTCACCTCACCTCCATCAGGACCTGAGGGCCTCCTCACTTCACCTCCATCAGGACCTGCACCCCAGGCCTCCTCACTTCACCTCCATCAGGACCTGACTTTACTAACACACATGATTAAATGAGATCTTACAAATCTCCACAACATCTTCCCAGAATAGTGCAGTTTGTTATAGAAGTTGGGAATGTGGAATGGGATGTTTAAGGTGCTCAGGTGTACACAAACTTTTGTCTATAATGCATTTGGACTATATGTTTTTGAGACAGATGCAGCGCGAGGAAACAGCCGGATTCTTTCACATGACGCTATTAATCCAGTAAACAACACAAAGGCCATCTGGCACGATTTAGTCAGGAAGTTCCTCCCCTCCTTTTTTTTTTTTTTTTGTTTGTTCATCCAGTGTTCTTTGTTTGCCAAGTCGCAGAATGCTGACACTGTCTATTCTCCTCTCTCATGTCCAGTAAAGTGTCATTAACTTCTTATAACTCATTAAAACGTTCTTCTGAAACACCCGTTTCCATCAGACACCATATCTTGTTTTCGCGTCGGTATAGAAACTTCATAAATAAACGAATAGGCTTTGTTTTGTTTTTTTTAATACTGCCATAGCTTTTTTGCAAGCAGCTTTATTACAAAAAAAAAATGTTATGCGATTAATCCACTGACACGGGGTTCATACAGTACACAGACATGAACGCACTTATGAATATCTTCTAGTTGGAACCGTAGAAGGTTCCTGTCAAGGTTAAATGGCACACAATGATAGGATTAAGAACTTAAAACATTATGCAGCAGGTGGATATGATGCACTGGTTCGATGTTGGGTTCCTTTTTTTTTTTGCATGTAGTGTTTGAGGAGGATCACTTGCAGCAGTTACCATTAGTTAGTTTTGCCCTTTAAAAAAAAAAAAAAACGCATTCCAGCAACACATCATTGCACTTTAAATAGATGAATAAATAGTCAGGAGGAATCGTAGCGGCGTAATATTACTCGCAAGCTTGCGGAGATTTCTGCGGTACATTCAGCTTTCTGACGTGAACTCAGTCCGAGAATGTGGAAAAAGATTTGTTGTTTAGCGTCACGATGTACAGTTCTTTTTCTCCTGCAAGTGCTTGTTATCGTCTCCGGCTGTAGCAGCGATACAATAAAATCAAATAAAATCTGATGCGACATTATTTCACAGAAATTAAAAATACACAACAAAATTACACGAAAACTGTCATGTTCCACTCGCACGTCATCAATCCCACTTACATCACCTCGTTTCTCCTTTGGAATAATTTACAACTTGCTACAGGTTTTTTTTTTTTTTTTTCCCTGTTGTAATGTACAACTTGCTACTTAAATACGGACGTTTTGCAGTGTTTTTGTTGAGTGTCTTCAGAAGTCCAGTTTTTTGTGTTCCAGCAGAGTGCTGTGAAGATAGAATCCAGCTGCTGACTATCTCTTGGCCGTGGTCTTGGCCAGTTTGCTGCTGGCCGTGCTCCTCCTCTGCGGCGTAGGGATTTTGGAGGGTTTGACTCCAGGCTGGCGTGGAGAAGAGCGTGGCCTTGTGGAGTCCATCACCGTCTCCGACATGTCCGAGCAGACGGACTGGATATCGGAAATGTCAAAGTCAGAGGCGTCGCTTCCTCGCCGGCTGCTTCCGCGGCTCCCTGCCTTACTGCCGGGCCTGCTGGGAATCTTACTGTGTCCTGAAAAGCGCAGAGATTCAGTGATGTGTTGAATATTATAGCAACATCAATACACTGTCCACTTTATTAGGAACACCTGTACATTTATGTCCATTTTTGAGAGGTGTGTGTGTGTGAAAATCCCAGGCTGGAAGAACTTTATAAAAAACAGGCTGCATGTTTTCCTCACCTGCAGCATAATTCCTAGCTTTCAGAATTGCATTGTTTATCAGGGTTCCCTCGTCTCCAGACTGGAAACCTTTTCCTGACAGATAGCCAGGCAACCGGAGCTTGCTGCCTTGGATGGGCGTACTCTGTGGAAAGCAAAGAAGAAAACTCCTCAGGACAGATTAGTTAACACAAGAACAAGAATTTTAAAGATCTAGCTTTTGACCTAGAGCGTAAAAGTGCTACTTGCCTGGAACCAACTTGTGTAACACTTGTTTACAGGAAACAATTAAAAAAAACTATATATATTTTTATGTCAGAGATAAAAAAAAAACCTCATACATAATTCTGTCACTTTCCATAACAAATACATGAGTAAAGTGACATGCTGGAATGTTTGAACGTGGAAAATAGCACGCAATTATTCAACAGGAAGCACAATAACGCAAAGATAACACATAAAAACACAGCTTTGACAGCGCAAGCAAGACTTAAGAGTTATATTAGAAAACACACGTCGTTAGAGAAAAATAATCCACACGTCTGTGGTGTGATACGACCTGAGAGCATCACTCTGAAGTGGATTATTTTCCAATAGCAGTTTTTTTTATTAATCTTATACCACAGAGACATTTGCCAAGAATTACAATGAATTCGTTTCTATCACGTATCTTACGGTCTCCTCGCCAGATTTTTTCCATTTTTTTATAATCTTGAATTTACAGATTGAAGAATTAGACAGCGCTATGGTATAAAATTAATAATTTTCTTTATAAGAGTTCAAGGTGAAAGTACAGCCCAGCTGAAAGAAGAACTGAAGAGAGAGTTCCCGAGTCCAAAAAAAAACCCTTAACACATTTCTTAACATCTACTCGCATCAGAGAACATGCGCAGTATTAAATACAAGAAAGATTTAGACAAACCTGGATGAATACGAGGTGGTATCAAAAAGTTTCGAGACTAGTTTCAGCAACACGCCAACAGATGGCAGCAAGAAGCAGCACGCACAGTCACAAGGAGCACCGACCTTCATAAGTCAGTCATCCTGTGAGGAGCTGTGTGACTGGTGCTATTCTGACCATGTGTGTTACAGCGTCTGAGATTTTAACATGGACAAGATTGTGCAAGAAGAACATCATCAGAAGAACATCGCTGGAAGACGACGGCAGATCGGGATGGTTTTCAACGAGCTCAACCCCCGAAAATGTCGAAAGCCGACTTGTTCATGATTTGCGCTTGTTTCTGCCAAGTTCCTCCTCGAGCTGCTGATATTCGGCAAAAGCGCCTGGTCTGTGGCGTGCTGGTCTCGAAAGCTTTTGATAGCAGCTCGTACATGAATGCAAGCCTGAGAGTGAGACTGGACTGAAAGTCCTTAGTGTGTGTTAAGTTCACATTGCGTACAACAGCAGGAAATCGATAGCAAGTTAGTGCCAATCGTTAGGTCAGTATTAGGTCTTTTGTCACTCAGGTTGACTCACTATACCTCATTGGACGACCCCTGGCTCTCGAAAGAGTCTGATGACTTTAAAGGAGTAGCTGATTTGCTGTTTGTCAGCCAGGGTTTATCGTAATTGCGGGTTAAATGTTGGAGAGTCTGTGAGGAACAATGGTGGGTCAAATACAGAAAAATAAAACAGGTTTCAAATAGACGGGATTTGTTTTATTGTTTTGATGTGTTGTGTTGCGCTGCAAAAATCATTTGTGGCATTATGTGACTTATGTGATTTCCCAGACGGTAAACTGTAATGTGTTGTATGTAATGAATGAAGACCGAGCCGAAATCGGTGGCCTGCATCTCATTCGTTTTATTACAAGAACCAGACAAACTCTAGAAAGAATGGCGTCTGTCAGAAACGTGTATATATACGCCACAAGTGCGTTATCTTTCACCTGAGGCGAATGCAACGTGTAAAATGCTCCCACCTTGGGTGTTCCAGGTGCAGGAAGGTTGGGCTGAGCAGGACAACTGTGGCTGGAGTTCGACCTGTTCGGAGAGGCACCTCTAGAGGACGGCCGAGATCTTCGACCTCTGTAGCGAAAGCTGGCCATCACTTGCGTGGTCCCTTCCGGGAGAATGAACTTCTCGCGCAACTCCACGTTGGTCCTACCTTTAGCTATGAAGAGTGCACATGGAGTAACGAGTCAGAAGCTAGCAGAAGCACACACACACTCACACACACACACACACACTTGCACATATACAGTGGATGGATTTTTTATGACAAAAAATGAAAGCTCATTTTAAAAAATGGGTCCAAATGAAATCTTCATTTCAAGGCCGATGATACGATGCGTCTAGTGAGCGACTGAATATGCTGTCGGCATGCGGTGTCTCACACACACACACACACACACACACACACACACACACACACACACAGGTATAATGTGGGTACGTACTAAACATGTTTATGATATGAAACAGACTCTTTCCATACCTTTCTGTTAACGTGGTTGTAATTCACTGGGGAGGTTTTGGGTGCGAATCTAAGACCATGTTTGTATATAAAACTGATGCCGGGTGATCCTGAGAGCACTGAGAGTAAAATTATTGGCACCTTGCTCTAATTTTAATGATCATTCTCACTGATACTACTACTGTATAAACAGTGTAAATCAGGGGTCCCTCAACCTTATATCTGTGAGGGGGAAAAAAAGACAGCACGTGGCGTCAGTGAATCGACTCTAGAGGCCGCTCTCATAATGACAGCGGATCCGGAAGCCGGAAAACCTATCGCTATGGATTATTGCTGAAAGCCATTAGTATCAGTGCCTCGACCTTTATTAATAACTACGAAATATTTGAATCTGTAAGTCAACCTTTATTATCAAATACAGATATGATATGAATAAAACATTAAAAATAAAAAATAAATGTGGATTTGTTCCCAATATGGGGGACCCTAGTGTTGCACATGAAATACTGCAGCCAACCCATATATGCAAAGCTAATTAAATCAGCTAATCGATTATCGAATTAATTGGGAAGCTTGTAGCTCAGTCGTTAAGGCTCTGGATTACTGATTGGGGGTGCTGTAACATCTCTGAGCCATGATGCTCCTGATTGTTTAATATGAAACTGGTCACATACTAAAGTATTAGTACTTATAAGAGAAAGCAAACGGCATCGATGCATAATTCACATTCGCCTGTTTTTTAGTGTTTACATACAGAAAACTAATCCCGAAAACACGATTGTCAAGCAGACAGCATCGAAAGAGCTGCGAACACACAAAGCGTTTGCATGGAGAGACGGCGGATGAACTGCAGCCTGGAAACACGGTGCAACAAACAAGTGCATGCAAGAGAAGCTTCAGGAAGCAGCATTGGATTAATGTTGATGAGAATACCATCGTTTCAGCAGGAACATTCGGGGGCACACACACACACACACACACACACACACAGGCTTGCACACATACCACTGGGATGGAGCAAGGAGAGAAAGTGTGAGAGTTGCCAACCTATAGGAGACTGAGTAATGGACGAGTTTGATTCCGAGCGCAACATTTTACTCCCGTGGTGATGAACTAGAAGAAATGATAGTTGGGTTCTTAGCACAGAAACAGTGGGTATATTCAGCAGAAAATAAAACAGACAGAGATTAGAAAAGAGACAGAGAGTCGTATACTGAGAACTGCTTTGTAGGAACGTGACAGCAAGCTTTCAGAACCTCAAACACAGCCAACCAGAACGCAGAGGCAAAAGATTCGGCCACAATGTTGCATATGACGAATTAAACCCGGTTATATTCTTTGAGACTTCTGATAACATGCCTGTTATATTCGCGTTGTACAATAAAGAGGGTAATAGACATTAAATAGCGGAATTAAGAAGATCAAATCCAATAAAAGAGATTGAACGGTGTACATTATACACACGTTCGAAGTGCCAAGGTCGTGTGTTACCTCTACACGGGTCGTTCTTGACCAGGAACTCATCCAGAGCCATCCACCCTCCTCCCACTCGCACCATAACAGTGCTGCGCAGGATCCGCACCAGCCTGAGCTGCTGCGAGTCTCCAAACTGAGCAGGGAACAGAGAGCATCGAGTCAATACCGAGTCACAGTGGGAAAATCACACAACATTGACATAAATCCAAAGACTGGGAAAACAACACAAACCGGACACTGAGCTTATACGCTTCTTTCAAGAATAGTTATTTCAATAATATTAAAAATGTATTGATGATCGATCCTAATAATAATCATTTGAGCTCAGATGTAAATATCGATAGGTGTCCTGTTTGTATTTGTTGCCCAGCTGAGAAAACTCATTTGCACATAAAAACATCCATTCCAAAGTACATACAAATGAATGGTCAATCCAACTGGTTCAAACTTCGCCTTTTGTTGCCGTGTATCTACTAATGGTAGCGATTTATACGTTCGAATTTTTCACTACGCTAAAATACATCACCACAATGTGATCATCTGTCCAGAAAATTCTGTTGTGTTGGGTTTCAGATTCCAACGATGACCACCAGAGGGCGCTACAGCCTTAAAAGTCCTCTAAAACATAAAAAAATATATTTTCTATAAGTAGAAATTTACTGATAATCCAACCATATCAACAAAAACGAGGTTTTCCAGTTGGATATGTCCATGGTGTAGTTCACGAAAGATATGGCTTCATGCTTTCTGTTCCGAAAGAAATCAAACTGATCAGAAAAGCAACAGAAATCTTTCCACAAATCAACAATGCATACTTTCTAGAAACCACCATACTAATAGTGAATGTGTGTTGACGTTGATGCAGAACCAATGTGGCTAAACTTCGATGGGACGATAAAAAAAAAAAAAAAAAAAAAAAAGAAAACGTATGAAAGATGGCTGCGTTCCACTCTCTAACACGCCACACGATCCACACACTCCCACACAGTGATGACCCTCTCGCTGAGCCTCGTGTTAACCGCCGCTCTCTCAGTGCGAGAACCGGAATGATTCGATGTCACTGGTGAACTTAGTTAATGCGAGTAGAAGATGGGGTTTGAAGCATGATCAGATAAGGAGTCAAAAAAAAAAGAAAAAAAAGAAGAAGAAGGCACAACAAACAGCTTAGAAATGACCATTTACCAGGATACAGCTTTCCAAAACAGCAACGTGCAGTTGGGAGTTTAGATTTTGATTCTCCCTGTTTGTTATACTCTCATCGGCGATTAACGGATCATGTAAGCAGTGAACCAGACCAAACTGTCAAAAGAATTGTTTCAGTTGATATGGAACAGCAAAAAACTGAACACACTGGTGCACATGACAGCAAAACAAAAAACACAAGCAAAAGGAGAAAAAAAAAATGCATGAACTTCCTATTCACGTCCCCAAACACCTCACCAGGAAAATCGAGTTACCTCGGATCTTCACGAAGCGTGATCCCGAGAAAGCATGTAGCCCGTGATTTTAAGCGTGATTTACATTTCCCCAAAAAATAAAATAAAAGCTCACCAACAGAATTTTGGATAAAACAAGAGATAAATAAAGAGTCTGCGGTAATTTAGTTTCAGTCCTTTGAGAGACACGTTTAATCGTTAAGGAAGGAAATAAAAGGCGAGCAGCCACGTTATGTTATGCTTCGAAGCTTTCAGAAGATGAACACAAATCAACTTAAATACTGAGGAGGACAAAAGAAAGTTATTAACGAGATGTTAGAAATGCACCGTGACTCAAAAGCAGAACCGTACGATCGTAAAAAACGTCAAAAGCGTCCTAAAAAGGGCTGAATTTCATCTCGGTTGAAACACTCCCACTTTGTTCTGGCGTTACGGACGCTTATAAGCACTCGCAGTAAAGTTACGCTTCACACCTGAGAACCACGATGAGACTTTAAGCCTTTTTTTTTTCACTCTATATTAGAGGTGACCCCGAATACTCCGATAAAAGTCCAATTCAACAACTAATATCACAGCCAGGATCGTGCCATTTTGGTTATATAGGGGTGCATAATGTCTGATTTCACATAGAGCTACTGGTTTTAAGTTAATATACATATAAAAATAAGCTTATAATAAATGATTTAAATCTGCGTGAATAAATCCGACCCCCCGTGACAGATTTAAGTCTTCATGATTCGGTGCATTGACGTTGTGCTCGATTCGATTCCCCTGCTATATAATAATCCACACTATTTTTGGTGTCATTCTGAGTAAAACCGCTGAACAAAAACGTCCCGTCTCTGCCCTCTTTCTCTTTTTTTCGCAGCATTGGTAATATTTCATTTGCTTATCGGCTTCTGAGTTCAGCAGTGAGAAGGTGCAAATCTCAAAACAAAGAAGGAAATTAGTGGAACCAAAAAAAACAACAACAAAAAAAAACTAATTAGTGGAACCAAAAAAATAAATAAAAATAAAAAGCCAATCAAAGCAGCACAATGTTAAAGAAGCACTGTGTGTATATACCTGGTTTCCAAGGTAGAACTGAATAACAGAGGAAAAACAATAAACAAATCAAAAACACAGCATTAGAAAACAGGTACTGATCATTTGTTCACTACAAGAACATCAACAAATCAAAGACAATCACTTCCAGTAGAATAAAAGTGTGTTCTGGCAGCCCCCTTGCCCTTTTAGTAAAAAGTAAAAAAAAAACTGTAATGTCACATGAGAACGTTAAGAATGAAGTCATTTCTGTCTCATGATGTAAAAGCCAGTGGAACACTTCCAATTTTCCACTGGCCCTGAAAAAACTCTGGACGAGCACTGAGCTGCAGGACACTATATTCGCTTTTGCATCTTCATAAATATTAAAAAGTACCTCTGGTCCCTCTAGAAGGAAATCACTGGATAATATGGTCGGTTTCTTACCCGGTATTTGTTTGCACCAATTTGCTCCACTTGGAAACGTTTAGGGCACTTGCACTTTGCTACTTGCCGTGTCACCTACATAAACGAAAGTCGGAATATTAGAACGAAAAAACATTTTCCGGAGTACAAAAACCAACAAACTGCAAGCGCACCTCGTCTTCTATCTTATCAGCATCAGTAAGCGGTTTGTAGGCGTCTTTGTTCGGGTGCAGGGCAGCAACAAACTCGTAGTAGTCGATGTAGCCGTCACCATCGCGGTCAAAAATATCCGCTACAGCGCTCATCTCCAGTCGGCTGGTGGGAAACTCTGCACGAAGTAAGTGGGAAATGGTTGGGAATCTGGTCTGTTTGGTCTAAAGAGTCAGGAAGGAAACTGGACTCACTTGAAGAAAGAATCCCGTCGATAAACTCCTGCCTGGTGACTTTGCCATCCTGATCCTTATCCATGCGGCGGAAGAAGTCCATGACTCGGGATTTTTTGTGGTTCATCCATCGCATGTAGCGTTTCCTCCAGACGTCGAAGTCGAAATTGGCGAATTCCTTCAGCTGAGAAAATTCAGGAGATTTGGGTTATAATCCAATTTCACACACTTTTTAGCGTATTTTAGCATCGTTTATATTTCCATCTGACCTCCTCAAGTCGGTCCAGTGCATCGTTCAGTTTTCTTCTCCGGTCAAGAGCCAAAAGCCAGACCTGCTGCCATTTACTGACCAGCAGGTTCACTCTGGGGTTCTTAGTCTCTATCGGAGCCTGGACTGCTGCTGGATACATGGACTGCACCTGGGATCTCTTTCCTGATGATCACAAAGGTTCACGTATACACATAAGGTTTGTATTTTGTCATTAAAACAATGAAAACACAATTTAAAATAAACGCTGAATTATACTGAATTATTTAGCGATTTTTATTACAAAAAAAACAGTTCTGAATCATGTGGTAAATGAAATAAATATTAATATATTAATTAATAAATATAATTCATAATTAATAAATGATTTATAATAAATAGAATATAGCGCTCTTCGTGGTGTCAGTGATTCGCCTCTAGAGGCCGCTCTCATATTGACAGCAGACCGGAAGCCCGGAAAAACTATAGGTATGGATTTTTTCAGATAACCGACAGTTCCAGCGGTAAACTATCAGTGCCGATTAATCAGCAAAACGATAAATCAGTCGACCTCTAATCTAAAGGATTGCAGTTTAAACCTACGGCCTGTTCTCGCTTTATCCAGTACTGGAATCTGAGACTGAACTGGAGGATCAGATGTGGCTTTTCTTTTATGAGTTTTAGTGACTTTGTCCACATCTGGCTGTTTTCTTGTCATCTCCTCCATGAAGTTCTGGAATAGAAGAAAAAAGCAAAAAATGAAGCTTCAGGCCTAAAAGCAACAAGCAGCTTTCTTGTGCAATGGTGCATATAATTAGCACCTGATGATCAGTGATGAGAGCTTTGATCTCTTCGATCTCCTGAGGCAGTGCCTCCTTGTCTTTCTCAGTGAGTGCGGTTTCTGCCCACTGTAACCAGCTCAGCAGGTTCTCCAGGAGCTCCTGAGTGGCCATAAGCTCGCCCAGAGCATTAGATAACCTATGTTGGTGCTGCCGAGTCCACGCTGTGACCTGAGGAGCGGCAAATACACAGAGAAGATACTTGATAAAAGTTCTGCATATATGAGACCGTGTACGAGATGTGCACAGCAGAACACTGACCTCCTCGAAGCGAGCTCTAATGATGGTGTTCCAGTGTTTTACAGTGGTGATAGAGTCTGGATGACATATAGCTAAAATAGCTTCACCCATGCTGATGGCTTTGCCCAGAGCCACACCCTTTTCTTCCAGGTTCTTCATGAATTCCTGCTTAGATCATGGCACCCAAGACAAAAGTCAAAACAAAGAGAATTTACATGGATGTTCCAGTATGTGTGTGTGTGTGTGTGTGTGTGTGTGTGTGTGTGTGTGTGTGTGCGTGCGTGCGTGCGTGTGAATAATGTCTGGTGAAAACTACATGGAACAAATGATTCCTGGTTCAGATATGAGCTCATGCTCCAGGGGATACGTGTTATTAGAGGTTGAGTCCTGTTTTGGCCAGCTCGAATTCAGCTTCAGAGGCCATGTATGGTTTTATGTTTCTCTACTGGCTTCCCCGAGATAGAAGATGGTTGAAACATTTCTACATTGCAGGAAGAGTTCATGAAAGAAATACTTTGAGAGATTTATGCATCGGAAAGATTACAAACTACAGAATTTTATTTGTGGCATTTGTAGGGTTTTTTGTCCCCAGGATTAGATCTAACGATGAGGCATTAATGTGTATGAGGGTGAACTTGTGCTGCGAATAAAAACTTGCTTTGTGCTGTTCAATCAGGCCACGCAGGGCTTTCTCATCCTCAGGCAGAGACCCGTGGAATCGGAGGCTCTGCTCTGCTTCAGCCAACCACTCGAGCAGGATATGAACGGTTGAGTGAAACTCCTCTGCCTGAAAACCACGGAGACGTTTATTTTACATTAAAGACTTATATCTTCAATTTGTCTCAAGCAATGAGACAAAACCCATATAAAATATCATCACACGCATGCAAAAAAGAAATGAAAATGAATATATAACGCGCATCACCTGTTTGAGAATCGCATTTCGTGCGATATTTTAACGTCATCATTAAAACATAACATTTCATTAACGTTATACGCATGCGATGTTTCGAAGAAATAATCCAAGATAATTGAGTTTAATGCTGAAATGAGACTTTAACTTCACTACATTTCAAATATTTTTTACACAAAATCGGTCGTTTCTTTTTTATTTACGAGGATAAAAGCGTAACTGGTGAAACACGCAGCGAGTCACCAATCAGGATCGATCGTGCCAATGTTTTATTCTCGTTCTGATTGGCGCTTAGTGTATCTACTGATCACCAACATACAGTTCAGCATCAGTTCAGCAATTAGAGAGGAATAAACGATGAACAAACTCCAACTCGCCATAACACACATGACCTCATTTACACATTTTTTTTTTTTGTCTTAAGTCGTTAAAAAGAAGGTTTTGGGTTCATAATTGTAATAGAAATCAATTAGTGTTCAACTCATTAATATCATCCTATTAATACAGTAGATCAGTGTGCTGAGAGTCACATTCGAGTCTTTTCACAGTTGATTAAATGAAGAGTCTTGATAAGAGGAACATTATAGTTATAATAAATAATAGTAGTTTGGATACTTAAGTACATTTGAAGGCAAAAACAATGGAGTCACATTTTACCGACTGTCTCTACACAATCGATATAAAGTGCTGCTTAACTGGATTGTCCTGCAGTTTGGTGTTACGAGTTGTGTACCTGACTCAGAGCTTGTTCCAGTCGTGTCTGTTTGAGCACAGAGAGGTTGCACACCGTCTCCCATCGCAAGCTCAGCTCCTGCATCTGAACTTTGACCCAGGAAGAGTCATCGTGGCTGCAGTCGATCAGATCACGAGCTGAACGTTTCAGAGCCTGTACGGAGCCGGTCCTCTTCCCGAGCTCCTTCTGAAACACCTGGGAGACGAGCAAATACACAAAAACTCTTCTTAGATATATTCTGAGTGAATGGAACCCTGGTGTGCTTCGTTTATTGCTTTATTTTACGTTTGTGAAAACACTGCAATCCCACTCTGGTGCAGTCCAGGAGACCGGATGAGGATGGGAGATGTAGTGAGATTAGACTGCATCCCTTAAACTGTGTATTGTGGCTCGTCAGAAGGCGCTACACGACCAAAAATACGGACCATAACAGCGATATATTAATTTCGAACATCTCGTTATAAGATTCAGCAGATTTTCGAACATGGCTGTGGGGATTTGATAGAAGACCAAAACGAAAGAGCTGCAATGTTTTCAGGACGTCTGGTGATGATGATAGAAGAAAACAGTAATTAAACGCTGGCTGCAACACGCAAAACGTTTTGAACTCGATATTTATATAATCATCTAATGATTAATCGCTGGCTCTGTATTATTCTCCTGTATTATAAAGATCCGTTTATCATTTTTCTTTTCCATCTGCCAGATTTCTGCCCAGAGAACGAGTTTTTTTTTCTTTTTTTTTTTATACGGGCATGTTTTCAGCTATTTCTGGTTCATGTAATTATGTGCAGTGTGAATCCAAATCAAACAGCAAACAAGCCAAGAGTATCGCTTTCGTTTTCAATCAAACAGCCACACACACACACACACACACACACACACACACACACACACACACACACACACACACAGAAACACAACCCCTTTGCCACAGTTCTGTCTCTCAAGTTTAAATCCATTACAGAAAACCAAGAATTCAATCAGCACTGATGAGAAAAAAAGTGGAATAGACGTATCTAAAAAAAACACTCCTGATTCAGTAATCGGAGCTCCAGGGCCTTCAACCTGAGCGGCTCGACTCTTAATCGGTGAGGCCAATAAAGAGGCTCATGTGAAAGAGGGATGAAAAGTACGGATGGAGTTTTGTTCAGAGACAAAAACTAGGTTGTTTAACAAACTCGGTCGGGAAGCAGACGGAAAGAAAAGCGTCTAAAGCCCAAAAATAGAAGTGAGTGAAGGAGCATTTTGAAAATAGACTCGATTAAATCACACTTACTACATACAATTATTCATTTGTGGTTCATTCTGTATCAGATGAGTTGAGAACGTTTTAGGTGTGCTTTAAAGATCTCAAAACTCCAGACTTCAGCTGACTGTAGAAGGACATTACTCATAATCAAACACTCCAGTGCCCATGGTATTTCTCACTCTCCAGTGTTTTGTATTGTTTTTAATAATTTGTAATAATTTACAAATAAGGATGGGTTCTGCTTTAGAGTCTGGTTGCTCTCAAGGTTTCTTCTTTATACCATCTATGGAAGTTTTTGCTTACCACATTCACCCCAGGCTTCATCATCAGGGATAAATACACATCATTCACGTATATTTTAATTTCTTGTACTATTACATTCTGGTAAGCTGCCTTGAGACAATGTTCACTGTGAAAAACGCTATAGAAATAAAATTTTAAACTTGAAGTGAAAGATAAAGGTACCTTGTGGCTGTCGATGAGGTTGAGCACCAAATCGATGTCTCCGTGGATGGGCTGGTCCTCTGCCAGCTGAGGCTCAACTTTATAAAGCCAGTCAATCAAAGCCTGGAGAGCATCAGTGAACTGGCCTGAAAAGAGCAGAGCTTCTTCCAGCTTGTTCTGTCTGTGAAAACAAATATTTGAAGTCATTTACACATTTAACACCTCGTTAATTATATAATAAGGCAATGGATATACTCCAATTAGAGAACTAAAAATACCTTTCCACAGACTTGCCACAAATTGTGTCCCATTTGTCCCTGAGCTCACAAAGCATATCATCCAATTTCTGGTTGTCATCCTGGAGCGAGGTCTTGTCCTTCAAGGCTCGACCTGTACGGCTGGTAGTATCGTACACTGAATGCTTGGCACCCAGAGCTTTTTGGAAGTCCTACAGAAGCCAATGAAACAGAGAGCCAGGGTTATCAGTGTAGCCTCAAGGACACACACGGTGAATGCAGCAGTTTGATCGGAGTTCGATGGCACAGTCGAGTGTGAAGGTATCTGCTGAGTCCACACCGCTGAGCTGTTAATTACATGGCACTGTGCTCTCTTCTCTAATGTCCACAACAACCCTGAGTCATGCTACTGTTAGAAGAGCACGAGTTCAGCAGTATCAGAAATCAGTGCACAATATTTTCTTTTTCTTTATAGCTGTAAACGATTTTGTTGAGGATGAGAAGCAAATCGAGATACTATTTTGTTGTATAAATAGTTAATAAAGCGATGAGATGATCTAAGGCTGGTTTTCATTATTCGGTCGTTTTATGAGTCGGTTTTTCTTATAAATAAATTGTGGTTTAAAAAACACTCGGTGTGTCACAGCAACTAGAGACAAAATACCAAAGCTCATGGATACGTGATAAAAAAAAAAACAACAAACAAAAAAAAACACTAAAATGAAAACACTAAAATAGTACTGAACTTCATTACTAAAAAAACAAAAACATTTCTGAAACATGAAAATGTTCTAAATGAAATAAATATAATTATATTCATTATATTACTTAATATTGAGAAAAATAAAAGATTGAAACACTCCAAATAAATAAGTTACATCCAAAATAAAAAAAAGACACATCAAATAAACAACACTTGGCGTCAGTGATTCACCTCTAGAGGCTGCTCACGCAACCCGGAAAAACTATCGGCATGTAATTTTGCCGATAGCCAATAGTTTCAGCAATAAACAATCATTGCCATTTAATTGGCAAAACCGATTAATCGGTCGACCTCTACAGAATAATCTGATAATATTTCACCCTATCAGTGTAAAGAAGTGATTCCATGACAGGAAATATCCCAGAAACTGATGAAAGAGAAAGAGAGAAGGAGCAGCTGTTTTATACTATGATTCATGCCATGCTGGAAAGCAGTTTACTACTTCTTTACGGAGGTGCAGAAGATCAGTAGGATTCCAGGAACGTGTGTAATTACTGGTTTAGAAACATAAAAAAGGGAAAGAGAGTGGTGAGATCCCGTCACCTTGTGCTGAGCCAGCTGCGTTTTGATCTTGTCCGGGTCATTAGCGATCTCCAGCTCTGAGTCCAACGCTCTCTCGGACTCTTCGAGCCACTCCATCAGCTTGGTCCAGCTCTCATGGAACTGTAGGATGATGAAAAAGTTGCGTTTTTAATTCAATGACTTCTGTATTTCAATATACAGGATTCTGTCACCAGGTCAAAACTGATTATATAGATTTATGAGTATTGATTATTGGATTATTAGCTGGATGTATGTAGTAATAAATGATCATTATTGTGCATCTATCTTCCTGAAAAGAGATTTAAGTGCTAAAAACTTGCTATTTACATTATTTCAAACTTACTTTTTTGGCTAAATCTGTTTTATTCGACTCTGCATCCAAAGTAAAATAGTGTTTATTTTTCACACCTGCTTCGCACGTTTCCTCGCATCATCCAGCAGGCGTCCTCGCTCCACCGAACGCTGCACTACTTTGTCCCAGCGGCTTTGCACACTCAAGAGCAGGTTTTTGATGAGGACCACATCCTGTTTCTGGCTGAAGTATTTCAAATGGGTGCCTGTCTTATCCAGTTCGATGATCTGATCCCGGTGCGAGTTGACCTCAGTCACAAAGATCTGTTAGAAAACACAGTAGAAGCTACATGTAGAGAGAGCTGGGATGCAGGAACCAGAATCAGAATAATTTTTATTGCTAAGTTTCATAGGTTGCATTTACAAGGAATTTGTTTTGGTGTGCTGATGCTATAAATATACTAAAAACTATCAAAAATTTGGGAAAAAAAGTAAAGTATGTAAATATATAATACATAAATCCAAGGTGCAGGGTTGCAGGTGGTCTTTGTTGATTGTATTAATGTAACACACATATAATGATGTTGGGTCGTTGGGTCCTCCAAACTTCTATTGGTGACTTCAATTCCATCAGAATACTTTAGCGACTCTATTTATTATTCCATAGCGAAATTGTTTGTTGCAGTTGCTCACAGTAAAAGATGAAAGTAAAGATTAAAGTAAAAAATCTAAAAAATGAGAAAATGTAAATAAATATGCAGAAGTTCTATATTAAGTGAAATAAATTGTGCAGCAGCAGTGAAGAACAGATGGCAAAAAAATCAAACTACAATAATAGTTATTGTTGTTATTGCACTAAGATATAAGATTTGCATAAAAAATCAATTCATATTAAAATAAAATAAATATTTTCATGATTACAGATTCATCAGTGTTTAGACACAACAACTGACTGGAAATAAAAAATAGACACAACAACTGACTGGAAATAAAAAATAATTTATCATAGCAAATCAGGGGATATTAGATTTCAACGTGCATATACCTTATGTTCATCAATCTGGAACAAGATAGTTTCCAGGATGAGGGAGGCTGAAGACACCATGTTCAGCATCTGCTCTGCTTGAGTCAGCCAGTTAATGAAGTCCTGCAGAGAATTATGAAAATCTGTGGCCATCGCTAATGCCTCTTCCAGTTTCACCTAGATACAACACACACACACACACACACACACACACACACACACACACACACACACACACACACACACACAGACCCTGATTTACTCTTCAAGTCATAATTCATTCAGGACTCATTCAAGATAATTACATCAGCGCAACCAAAATAGCAACAAGATCTCCTCTTGCTGCTCAGTGAGAGGAAGTGTTGATCTCTCGGCGCTATAACGACAAATAAACGAGGATGTGCAGAAGAAACACTTCCCCTGCAGGCACAAAAACATTGTCCTTTGATTCAATATGCAATAGTGTGACTCACACGGTGCATCTGGTCCACAGCAGCTTTCTTATCCCAAAGCTGAGGAGCCTTGGAACGCATTGAACACTATAAAAAATTTCTTCTGAAAAATTCAAGACCAAATCTGCTCAGGAAAACAACTTGAAATAGAATATATATATATATATGTCATTTAATAAATAAACCAGGTCATGCTTTCATTCTGATATCATTTATCAAAGAGCATCAGAACAGTGTGAAGAACATGTCTGGACCAAACCAGGCTTTAATAAGCACTGACCCACTACACAAACTGATTCCCAATGGAGCATTTTCTTTGTGCAATCTGAAGCTTTTTCCACAGACCCCTCACCTTCCTCTCAGCCACTTTGGCCTGAACGCTCTCCCACTTTTCTTGAAGGTTGTGAAGGTCCTGCTCAATACTGCTGTCCTGGTTCTCTGGGGTCAAGGCGATCAGCTTCTGACCTTTGTGAAGAAGCTGCTGGTAGAGTTCTTCCTTTATCTCCACTGCACTACATAATTCCTACACACAAACACACACATCATCATGTTTTTAGGTATAAATATCTCATTATCTTCAGCCTCCTGAAAGGAAGGACTTCAGGAATGAATGATACTCCATAAGTGATGTTATTACAGACCTCTACCAGACTATTGGAATACACCACATACTTTAAAAGGCAAAATTAAGAAATACTTGTATATACTGGTATAAGATTGCCCTCATTTTATGCAACTAATTGGCTCAAGGGGTCCCCAAACTACGGCCCGCAGGCTGAATATGTCCCGCCCCCACACATGAAACGGACCTCTGAACAATACCAGAGACATATTATAGAAATATAAATATATGTTTTAGTCATATAATGTCTATATTTGATAATAAAGGTTGGCTTTTTTGGCGGCAAAAATCCATACCGATCATACCGGGTATTAAGAGAGCGACCTCTAGAGGCAAATCACTGATACCACATGCTGTTAATTTTTACATGTAAGACTGCACGCTGCACGGAGAGTGCTACATTTAGTATTTATTAATTATATTAAGTAACAAATATATTTATATTTATGATTCAGTATTTTTTTAATAAGAAGTAATATATGAAAAGTGAAAAATAATAAACTAATCCAGCATTAGGAGGAATATTTAATATATATATAAAATCATAATAAAATCGGAAAAGTTTGGAGGCCCCTGAATTAGTTGGTTTATCAAGAAGGAAGTTTTGCAGTCTGCACCTTTCAAAATAAAGACCCAATAAACATTCTGAATATCGATATACTCAAAGTCTAGCTTTATTAACAAGCTCAATCTAAATAGGTCTTTTTATGAGTGTTAAACATAAAAGCCCTGAACTGTGTGTGATAAAATGTGTTCACGCTTGCCATCAGCAGCGGGTTTTTTCAGAGTCTTAAATACATACCAGATGGGTGTTAAGCTGCTCGTGGGCCGTGTCTGGTAGGCCTCCAACTGCTTTTGATGCTAACAGCTGACATTCGGTGTCTTTCAGCCATTGCTGCATATCTTCAACTTCCCCATGGAAACCTTGGGCCTACAACACAATACAGGCACAACAATGGAGTTCATTAGTGCAGGTTTCAAAGCATGAAAGAAACTGTTACTTTAAAATGGATGTTTATTTACATATATATCTGGATATCGTCTGGATATCGTCTGGATATCGTCTGGATATCGTCTGCACTGAATCTTTGGTCATTCAGTGGTTTGAATTCACTTGTTTGAATGTGAAATTTATTATTTTTATAGGGAATGAATTATTTCTGTAATAATACTGTATTCATAGATCAGCTAATAATGCATCAGTATAAAAGCTCTGACATAGAAATGTGAGAATCCTAAAATCTGCTAAAACACTGATTATGGCATTTTCAGCCTATACTTCAGCGCTCTGCATAACCAGGTATGAGGCTGGCATGAGGTGGCACCCTAAAAAAAGTCATTGCCACCCAAACCACGATAATAAATAAATGTATGAATAAATAAATTCTTGACAGATTTACATCAGTGGTGCTTAAAAAAACTATAACAAGAACATATTCCCATAAATAACGGGAATAAACCCTGTCTTTCTACTACAGTGAAGTCCAAACAAATGACTCATATGAACTGCTTCCTTTTAGTGAATGAAAAAAACACATTCAATACAACCAGTCTGATCTCAAGCGAATGACTCTACTTGGCCCTTTTAATAAATTGAAGCATTTGCATAAGTTAAATATACCTTGCCATCTAATTTCCTTTATGTGTTTCCAATTCCAAGTTCATCACACATTTAATTGTTATAGACTAATATAAAAATGTGCACCCCTGTGTACACACCAAATATGTAGATAATTTATTAAATCCACAAGAACCATATAAGGATGCTGGTTTCAGTGTTGCCACCACTCACAATTCTCATGACACCCCATAAATAATTTTCTATATCCGTCCCTGGGTATGTGTCATATTCAAAGTTGACTAGTGAGCAGTTCATAATAAAACTGTGCACAGTATTCAGACCTTTGATGGAACTACATCGTTGAGCCCCTTTATAGTGTGAAAGGAAAGCTCAGAATGTAGCTTGTTTATGTTTTATTCTTCTAATTTAGAGAATTCTCATCTCATGATCTCACAGGCCAAATTTGATGCAAAACACTATCACCCTGTTCTCCCTATTGAAGCTGCAAATGACTTAATGAGTAGGACCTGGAGTAAGGCGTTGTCCAAAAGATGCCTCCTCTTCTCAGTCTTCTCCAGGATCTGTGTCCAGCGTTGGTTAAGGTTTTCCAGCTTGTTCTGCAGGCTGCATGCCTCCTCTCCTGCACTGGACTCAATCAGGTCTCTGCCAGCCTTGTTAACCGCCTCCACCGTGGTCTTATGGGCCAAAACGTCATTATGCAGCACCTGAGGGTTAAAAAATAAAAAGGAAGATCTTACAGCAAACATAACAATCATAAATTTCCACACACTCATCTGTTACACATTACAGTTTAACATTTCATTGATAAATATATATTGCATTTGGGTTGTGCATCTCCATAACTGAGACCGATGCGATTTACATCTCGATGCATAGTCAACGATACGATACATTAAAGATACCTATGAAGCAGCTACCGATGTGATGCGATACGATTCCCCACTATTACGACGCAGTGCGATCTGATTTCCATTCGATTCGACACACATACAATACAATGTAGAAAAAAGTGCTCTGCAATTCAATATGGTATAAATAGTTCACTTTTATTTCTCTGGTTCAAACACACAGCAAATCATCAATTTACTTAAGTGCCTTTCTGAATTCTAACATCTTCCACAAATACGCCTTTGTAGTGCAAAAAAACCAACAAAAAAACGGTTAAATAAAATCAGAGGTTCTTTTCTTGCTGTGTCTCCAGGAAAATGCAGCTCTACCTCTGCCATGTTAATCTGTATTCTAGTGTTGTGATACGTCATATTCACGTAGCAGAAATTGATCTACATCTAAAATATTGGTCACAAATTATCGGTCGCTTTTTAATTAATAAAAGTATAGTTAAGTCTATTAAGAATAATATATATATATATATATATATATATATATATATATATATATATATATATATATATATATATATAATTATTAATTAATATATCGTTTTTCTGCAATGCAAAAATGTTCAAAACGATGCATTGCGATACAAATGTCAACTTTTATCCGATGCACACTTTTTTCAATCGATGCATCCCGTCAGTAAGTTTTATGCCGATGCACCGATGCATATTTTATATTGTATATTTTGAATGAACTTACATGATGTTTGGCGAGTTCTATCTCGATAGCTTTGGGGTCGCCACTGGTTTTCTTCTGTCCACTAAGCAGCTCTTCAGTATTAGTCAGCCAGGTCATAAGCTCATCCAGAGCATGCTGGAACTGCCCTAATGCCAGCAAGGCTCCCTCCAACTTGTGCTGTGAAAACAGACGAGACATCCATTTTTTATTAAAGCTCCAGAGACACTGGGTAACCCAATGTAGGGACTTATTAAATCCCCAAGTACCAAAAGTCATACACCAGGGTCGAGCAGCATAAATGACACCAGGAAGTACCAGGTTGATATCTTACCTGTCTACTGATGACCTTCTCATCCAGATTCTCCCAAAGCATTTTGAGTTCATTCATAGGCTCCTGAATGGCAATGCGATCTGACTCCTCCAGGACTTTTTTCAGTAGCAGTCCTGCCTGGTGATTTAGTCTCTCCATCTCAATCTGAAGCTGGTATGTCTCACCTTTGAACACCTATAAAAATATCAACATGTCCATAGCTCAACTATCATAAATAGACGATTGTGGTTTGTCTTAGACAACGCATCTTTGATCTGCTCATGTGAGAACCCCTGAAACGACATTATTCTAAATAAACACAGCTGGTGTTTGGCCTGTATGCTCACTGCATTTATCCAACAAAACAAAACGAGGCATGGCTGGGTGTGATCACGGACACATGCTTACATGCCTTTATCTGTATGTAAGCCACATATGACCAAGCCTGTGTGTTGAGAGGCAGGACATTTATACAATAATCCACAGTAAAGTAATACCTTGAGCTCCTCAATCTGCTGTTTTACAGTTTCCAAGTCTGTGCCCACAGGCGACATGGAATCCAGTTTACCCTCCAAAATATCCACCCAGTCGAACATGCCCTGCAGAGGAAGAATAAAGTGTAAAACACTGTAGACCTGATTTCCTTTGATTTCAATTGATAAGCTCAGAAATCAGTCCTCAGTACAATATTTAATGCTTTCCAAAGCCTTTATGCCGACTAGTTCAATTTCTTTAATCAAAACTGAATTTAAATAAATGCTAATCAAAGAGTTTTCAAGCTTGTTTGCTAGTTGGACCCGTATAACCTAAACTACTAACCTTATTATTATTAATATTATTATTATTAATAGTATTATTATTATTCTTATTCTTATTCTTATTATTCTTATTATTATTATTGTTATTATTATTATTATTATTATTATTGTTGTTGTTGTTGTTGTTTTATTATAATTATAATAATTATATATATAATATTATTGTTTTTATTATAATTATTTAAATGTGATCGCTGCAATACCACAATAAACCTCTAGGGATGCAGGAAAAATCTGAATTAAACCTGCTTTTTCTTGATCCAGATAATTAAATAACACAAACACAGCGATGTGATCTAAATGTGCACACAGCGACGTGCCCTAACAGCTAAATAATGCGGGAATAAATTAGTATTTGAGACTCCTAAAGAAAATTCGCTGCTTACGATGCCACAAGCAATTTTTGCAAAATGATCTATTAACATTTTAAATTATGTCTCAAATAAGAAATTTTACTAGAGACTGCTTCAGATTAGAAGAAACAAAAATGATTATAACCTAAATAATTAATACCAATTGAAAAATATTTATAAAATTTTAAATATGCAAAAAAACTACAAAGGTTTTGGGAAGTAAGAACATATTGTTCATGTGATATTGCACACAGTATGGAATTGACAAATGAATGTACCTGAAGACAATCCTGGAACTGCACAGCTGCCTGCATGGCCTCCTCGAGTCTGTCCACTCTCTCCTTCCACGTCTTATTCAGAGTCTCCCATGCCGTGTTCACCTGGCAGACAGAGCAGATATGGTTTGAATTAGTTTCTGTGTCTAAAATCACGTACACATCTCTACAGCAGTGAGCAATTCATTTAGAATTAACAAAAAAAAATGTATAATGAGAAACATTTTCCAATTGTTGCACATGATTTTATTATATAACACTTTTAAATGAGGTGTTTAAACACATGCACTACATTTCTGAATCCTATCTTTAAGCAGAAATGTAAAACTCCTATAAGTTCTCTGTGGATGCTTCATCTTCTATCTGCTGTTACCTCATCAATGCTCTTTTTGATGACAGGCTTGTCTGGTTCTCCACAGGCTGTCATCAGTTCAGCTCCTAGATTCTGGACCACGTTCAGTTCGTCTTGAAGCCCATCGATCTCTTCTCTGTACACCTGTAACCAGTGAAGTCCACCATCAGAACAATACGTTAAACAGGATACTTCCTACTCTCTCTCTCACATGACATTTTTCCTTCACTTGAACTAGGAGACTCAAATCTGTTCCAGCATGACAATGCTCCTTTGCACAAAGCCAGCTCCATGAAGATCTGCTTCACATGGGTTGGAAGTGTGAAGATGATCTTCAGTATAGAGCTCCAACCCTATTGAACATGAATGGCTGACCCCCTGGCCTCCTCACCTTCTCACCTACATCAGTACCTGACTTTACTAACACCTTTGTGGCTGAATGAATCTCACAAATCTGACTCATTTTTGCTCCAACTGTTCTCACACCCAGCATTATTTTGAACATATAGTGGAATTTAACTGAAGCACTAATTGCTCTCTGACCTCCACCAACTCCTGTTGCTGTTTAACAACAGAAGGATCGACTCCAGGTTCCTCCAGGTCTTTCAGCAGGTCTTGCGTGTCTTTGATAGTGATGATCAGAGCACAGTGGTCACACCAGAACTTCTCAGCCAGGTCCATCACATCGAGAAGTTTAGCTTCCCTCTCCTCCAGAAGAGCGTGGATGTCATTCCACACAAATACCATCTGATCCAGTTTGTCTTGTACGGCTGTGAAAAAACCCAAATGTTTGTAAAGACTTTGGATTATTTATGTTTTTAGGTGTTTTTTTACCTTAAAAAAAAAGCCTACCTTTAGCTGACAGGTCTTTATCTGCACCTTCTGAGCGAGTGATCATATCTTCTCCTCGCTGTTTCAGAGTTTCATAAGACGGTTGCAGTTTCTCCAGGTCTACATTCACGGCTTTGTTCTCAGAAATCTGCTCGCGGATCTTTTCCACCTCCACTGAGATGGAGGGGGGCTGGCGCAAGCGTTCCGCTATACGATTCAGGGACTCCAGCATGGGGTCGATCTTATCATGGAACTGGGAGAAAACAACAAAAATCGCAGCAATTTTTACAAATAGTACAGACCAAGCTGTAAGCAGAAGAGCAATCAGGCAAGAGGTCTTTCAGCTGAAGCACTTAGGAGACCTTTCACTGTAGCAGGTAATCACTTGTAGGCATTTTAACCACCAATTTGTCAGGAAGTTTTTAGTGGAAATTGTCTGTCAGGCCTCACATTTCCTCCTGCTCATATCAGTGAGGTTAAGACTGATATATCCTTTGCTGACAAAAACAGACTAAACTGTGTTTTATGATTTACTGCCAAAGGAATACAATCAAAGCGTTTTTACAGAACACTTCATTAACAAGCTGTCAGTTGTGTTAGTAGGACGTGAAAAAGACCTCATCGAGATTTCACTTAGGAAACATAAGACTAAAAACAGCTTCGGGATTTTGGAGACAAATTCAGCCAAGAGCATTAAGATTTAACATATAATTAAACTACGTATGTACTTACGTATCCAAAGTACTATGATTTATTATGGCTACAATTGTTCTATTATCATTTTTATCACAAGACTCTTTGCTTAATCACCTCAGGTCATGTGAAAAGACTCTGTTACTCTCAGCACAACAATTCTGATTGATTTCTAATAAAATGATCATGAGCCCAAAACCTTTTTTTTTTAACTACGGTAGTTGTTGTTGGTCACAAGTGTTGTGTCGAGTTCGAGTTTGGAGTTTCTTCCATCATTTGTTCCTCTTTAAATGTTCTACTTGCTGTTAAAATGATGCTGAAATTACATTTACTTTCTTATTGGCACAAAGCAAAACTGTTAGAGAACAGAATCAAAGACAAACCTGAGCAGACTGAGAGATGGCCTCGTCCAGGGCAGCGGCTCTCTGCTTAACATCTGCTTTTAGCTGTGCATACAACTTATCCGTGGCCTGATATTTCTCCCTGATGGTTTCACCCTCCAGGGGACTGATCTCCACCAGCTGGGGACCCGTTTTGTTCATTTTGTCTATGTGGGGTTTGTGCTCTGCAATCAGCTCCCTCATTTGCTAAAAGCAAATAATATACTATTTAGAAGAATCTGGAAGAATGTATATATTTATTTATAACTGTAACTATTATTCACATCATAATTTGCCAAAAATTTCGCCTTATACGAGGTGGTTTTAAAAAGTTTTACGAATAGTTATGTCACAAGCCAGCAGATGGCAGCACAAGGCTGCACGCACAGTCACAGGAAGCACCTAAATTCACCGAAAGACAAAAGTGCAACTGCTGCTATTCTGCCCACATGCGATTTCATAATGGACAACGAGTTAGAACAAGGAGCTACAGTGAAATCGGGCAAATTGTGTGCCAGTCTTTAAAGCGTCTCTTTGATACCACCTCGTACAATTACAGTTCCTGTTGGGTTCGTAAATTTCTTACCCGCAGGTCCTCTTGTTGCTGTCTGAGAGTGTCGTACTTAATGCCGGGTGAAGGAAGCTGGGTGAAGTTGGCCCGGGTTTCCTGCAACCATGGCCACAGCTCCTCGAAGGTCTCCCAGAACTGGCAGGCCAGGGAGTGTACTCTCTCCAGCTGCAGACAGCGCTCTGAGTTCAACTGACTCACCACGTTGTACTTCTCCACCAGAGCCTGGATCTTAGTCTGAGCAAAACAGCGACATTAATCTCCGCCAAAAATCATCCAATCATTCATCAAAAATAATTTTTCTGGTACACATTTAACTTAGTTCACCTTTAGAACTTGTTTCTCAGTCTCGTCTTTGCTGTTCATTAACGCTTCGCCTGACTTGGTGATATCATCCACGCTATCTTTATGCCTCATAACGTCCATGGAAAAGCCCTTAAACACAGAGAGCATTTCTGTTGATGCCATGTGCCACACATACGCATGTTTCCTGTTCAGCACACCCCTAATGACCCAAATGCAACAGACTAACCTTCTGCGCTTGCAGCTGAGCTGTGGTCTGCTCCGTCTCCAGTTTAATGTCCCCCATAGATGACAACTTCTTCTCGGCTTCAGTCAGCCAGGCTAATTCAGAGTCTGCAGCCTGCTCAAACTATACAGAAGAACCCAAATGCCAAGAAGATTCAGGCCAAAGGAAACAAAGTTTATTTCAAACTAAAACATGATTGGGGAAAAAAATTAATCACATGACAATTGCAGATAATAATAACATTACATTATCCAATCAAGGTCTGATCAAAACTGGTCATCACAGGAAATCAATCAACATCCAATCAGAAGCCTTTAAAAAAAATCTTATGGTTTATTTTTCTGAGATATTTGTTGCACTTTACCTGCTGGGATTTTAAGATGGCCGCTCCGGTCTGGTCCACATGCTGAGAGATGGCATCGCTAGCTGCCCTGTAGCGCTCGTTGTCCTCTGTGATCAGTTTGTCAAGCCCCTCTCGGGCACGCCATGGCACCAGCTCTAACAGAGCGCTGCTTACATCGTTCAGCGTCTCTACTGCTGACTTGTGCTCTTGAACCTCCATCATTAATGCCTAGACATGAAACACAGTCAGTAAATTACATAAAGTATATTTTTAGCGTACTGAAAGAAACACATACACTGTTATCCTCTGTTCTTGCATTCTGTTTCTTTCTCTTTCAAGCTGAAGAAGTGAACTCACTTTCTGCCTCTCTTGCACCTGACTGAGTTGTTCTCCCACTGGTTCCTGAGCTCCAAACGTAGCTAATTCAGACTCCACCTTCTCCAACCAGACGCGCAGCTCCTCGTGTGTATGTTGTACCTTATCAGCCAGAGACAGAGCCTTGTCCAGGGTCTTCAGTACATCACTGCTCATTGTGCTTATGTCGGCATATCTTGTCTTTATTCCGTCCAGTTTGCCCTGGATAATGATGACTTCATCACCTACACAAGTTTAAAACAGTGAGATCAGTTGTGTAGACTGGAAAAAAACACATTATTTATGTTTCCTATATTCATTTCTCAGGGGGTGTTGAGATGAATCGTTTCTATGATGCATCACGATGCGGATGTGGACGATTCTAAGTAGATTACAGCCTACTGACGTCATTCCTGCTTTAAATGGCGATCGAAGGCAAAACACCATAGCGAGTGATAAAAATGTAGCCATGTGCAGTAATATTAAAAATAGATGATATAACCTGCATCGTGGTATCAAAATGATTTGAATCGTTGATACAATAATCATAATCGAATCGTAAAACCAGTGAAAATTCACACCTCTAGTTTAAACATCACCTGGGGACTTCTTTTTAAAAGCTGAACCCGTGTCTTTAAAATGAGGGGACGGGACACGATCATGACGTCCTAACCGGTAATGAAGCTTAAATTCCCTTCGCGCAGGTCTCACACTATAGACATTTTTCTGAAAGGTTTTACAGGGAACGCTCATCGCGATCCACTTTACCGCTCCATTATAAGAAACGGCAAGCGGTTTAACCCCGACAAAGGGTTGCCAAATCCTAGTTCCAAAATCTCCCTACGCCACCCTGTATAAGCAAAGTAGAAAACGCAGAGCGATGTGACACATTACTACCCCAATGTGATTCAGGGTCTTGCCTGTGGTTTGCTTGAGCAGCTCGAGTCCATTCTGCAGAGCCTGTTCAACATGCTGTCTCCTGAACTCGATATCCTCATGAAGGGCCTTGACCATGGAACAAGCACATAACGAGATCATCAATGCAACTAAATCCATAAATATCGACGAAAGCAATTCAGGATAAATTAATAATGATGGGTATAAAACGAATGAAGACTGAAGAGGAGGAGGTTCTGTTCTACCAGCTGGTCAGAGTGCTGTTTTGCCAGTACGCCCAGTGTATAATCCTGGACAGAGACGTGTCCCAGTCTGCCGTGGATTTCGTCCAGCCAGTTCATTAACGCTACCTCGTCCTCTCCAAACAGCCGAGTGTTAGCCAGGGCCCTCTGAAGCAGCTCGGCTTTGGTGCGGCAGCGTTCCTGCAGCTCGATGTAGCTGCCCTGAGTGCTGTCCAGTTTACTTTGGATGAGCTCTTTATCATCCACACAGCTGAGTGAGCGCAGAGCCTGACCGAGACTCATGGCCTGGTACAAGCTTTTACCGTGCCCTATAATCTCCTCCTCTAAAGCCTGATTAGCAGGGATGGCAAACCGAGTAGATGAAGCGAAACACATGGGTGGGGAGATGATGATTTCAACATAAAGAGAATAAGAAAAAAAAGTAACTTAAAAAAACATAAAGATGCAAAACACATGCAGCAGTAAAAAATATCTACTGCAAAATAACCAAAGCAAATAGGTCATGTAAAATAAACCCAAGGTATGGCAGTTCCATGGCATGTACCTTATGCTGAGAGATCTGCTTCTCAAGCTTAGATGTTTGGGTGCCGATGGGCTCGGAAGTGGCCAGGCATTTCTCGGTAGCAGTGAGCCATTCTGTTAGTGGTTCCAGGGTCTCGTGGAACTGTTGGGCCACCCCCAAAATGCTCTCCAACTGCTTGTGTCTACCAGGAAAAGTAAAAAAAAATAGTGGCCCAACGCACATAATGAACAGATACAGAAACCTAGTATACACAACAACAACAACAACAACAACAACAAGATGGTCTAAATCATGGCCTAGCGTTAAAACCACAGCGTCCATGCCATATTTAGGTGACCATGTTCCATAATTTGGTCTGTGAGGGCCACATCGTTTTTTCCTTTTTTAATGGAGTCGGTAGGTAACAGAAAATGACTCGCAGTCTCGCGAGTAAAAACAAACAGCATGCGGTATCAATGATTTGCCTCTAGAGGCCGCTCTTGTAATGACAGCAAACCGGACAGCTAGTTCCAGCTATCGGTGTCTCGACATCTATTAATATCTAAGGGACATTTTAGTTTAGAAAACCAACCTTAATTATCAAATACAGATATGACGTGAGTAAAACACTTATTTTAAATTACATTTTTAAAATATGTTTCTGGCATTGTTCAGAGGGCCAAATGTGGGGGCGGGACGTATTCAGCCTGCAGGACGTAGTTTGGGGACCTCTGATCTAGGTCTTATTAACCTGGATCAACACTGGTTTATTAGTCCCATTTACTTATACTCAAGAAAAAAGGTTTCCTGAGCCTCCAGCTACAAGGGAACTCTTTAGATTCATTCCCTAAGAAATCGTGGTTTTTACCTGTTCTCAGCTTTCTTTAGCAGAGCATCCCATCTCTTCCCCAGGATATCAATCTCTTTTCCAATCTTCTCCTTATCCACAGAGTCAGCCATCTCTATCACTTTCGCCCCCTCTTTCTTAATAAGCTCCACCGTGGGTCTGCGGTCGTCCAGAAGTTTCTGTAAGAGCTGGATGAACCAGAGGAACATTAGCATATGGTATTAAAGGAAATGCAATCTGTATGATGCAGATAACCATCTGTAGACTGTCCAAATCTCCAAAAGTACAAATATTAAAGTACAAATAAAAAAACATTATTTTTAAACATTTTAAAATTGAGGTCGGTCACAAAATTCTGTGGAACCATTAAGCTCTTACCCTCTGTTCTTGTATTTGTGCTTTAACAACTTTAAACTCTGCTGATGGAGACTTCTGACTGTCCACCAGTTCTTCCGTATCTTTAAGCCAGCTGAACAGCGACTCGAGAGCATCCTGAAACCTTCCACAGTGCAGCAAGGCTTCATGAAGCTGCACCGAACGTTCTGCTACCTGAGAGCGCCATCGATACAACGATTCAGATGTTAGAAAAACAAAGCAGCACAAGAAATTGGATGAAATATTTTCACATCAAATTTGCACTTAATTTCTCTTAACCTTTTTGTTCAGGGTGTTCCATCTCGTATTGACCTCCTCCAGGTCGTGTTCAAGCGATTTGGTGCTGGTTCCTTTGGAAGCATTTTGAATAAGCCCCTGGCCTAACCAGTTCAGCTCTTGCAATTGCGTTTGGAGTGACTCAATCGTCTCTTTCTGGAAAACCTGAAATCAGTGGGGTAACAGAATGACGCGTCAGATGGAAACAGTGATGCGAATCCCATTAAGACACATGACTTATAGAGACAGAGTCATTTATTACGGTTTCCTGATTAGTAAGTGATTAAAGCCGTTTGAAATGGTTGTTTAAAAAAATAACAAATACCCATTTGGCACATTTGTTCATCTGGCATGTGGTTCACACGAAGGAATACCTGCTAAATGTGATGGGTCTGAACTCACAAGCACAAAACCAGTGTTCTTTAGCCATATCTTGCATTATTTCCTCTTTTCTATTACTAATATCAATGCTCTCGTTCATAAAAAATGTTTGGCTTCATTAGGAAGATTCAGATACATTCGGTTGCCAGTGTTTTAAGTTTCAAGCAGTCTGCATCTTCACTTAGGTACCATATAATCAATTTATAGGCAATACAATGATTGATTGTTGCCCATCTGTTGCTCAAAAAATGCACCCATCATCTTCATCCATCAGCTTAAAAGGTTCCAGCACAGGACCACCCCAATACTGACCTGATGTTCACACCACCTGACACACTTGTACCAGCACTTATGACAACGTGACACTACCATGTCAGTGTCAAGGCTGAGCTATGAATGGGTCACTGCCAAAATAACATCTTAAAGGTTGGTGGTCCTTTTTTCACTAATGGTCAGGATGAAGGCGAGCGAACAAACCGGTTACTGACTGTACAAGACCTAAATAATTAGGTTTACTTGGAAACGTTGCCATTTAGTGCGCAGTGGTGGACAGTAAGGAAGTAATTATAACCTGTCACTGTACTTAAGTGGGTTTGTTGCGTATCTGTCTATCTTTACTAAAGTATTTCTATTTGGAGCAGTGGTGCAGACCTTCTGTTTAAACTAAAAACGTGTCCAAATTCTTACAAATAAACAGCAGAAAAGAAAGACTTTCCTCTCTGAGTAAACCTTCATTGGAGTACCTGCTCCTTTACAGCGTTGTGTAAATGAATGATATTTACTTTTCCAAATTCCTTTTATGGCAAGAGTCTCCACTGAACATAACCTACAGTCTGAAACAAGAAGTCTGTGTCTGAGAGCTGCAGTCAACGCAGATCTGTGCAGGATCAGAGGAGTTGAGTCACTGACAGATTATTGCACCGAACTTCATTTATCCTGCTTGCGATCAAGATAAAGGGAGCGCGGTACTATCTAACTTCCCAGGAATTCATAAACATGTCATGTTCACCTAAAAAGACAAGGCCTTATGCAAAACTAGGGTTTGTTGTGAAATACCTGCGAAGATCTCGCGTCCATGAGATCCATCTGAGAACACGCCGCTAAGGATGTTAACAAGCTCTCCAGCTCGTCATCTCCTATATAATTTATAGTCTGTTTGATTCCATTGGCAAGACCTGCCTCCCTTTCCACTGACAACAAGAAATCTTCTAAATCGGCCATTTTGGATTCTGTTGCTCTCCGCTCATTTTCATAACACTCTACATCTTTGGTCACATGTTGCTCTCCAGACGTCCTACGATTTGAGACCGGCTCCGGCTGCGTTACGACTACGCATAAGAGTTCGCACTCATCCTGAGATGTTTCCTCTGGAAGCTCAGATGTGGGAAGCTCGTCGTATCCCGAGAACGTCCCGGTCTGGGTGTTGAAGGTAGTGTTTGGTTCTCTGTTTGATGACACTGCTGTTATTCGGCTCTGTAATTCGGAGGAAAGTTCACAGGAAATGTGTTCACTATTAAGATCTATGGTACATGTGTCTTGTTTCTCATGCCTTGTGGAGTCTGTGTAGTAGACTGTAGTTGGTACCAAGCTTCTGACAGGGGAGAATGGAAATTCATCTTGTCCTGAACTGAGAGACACACCTGCTTTCAGTTCAGCAGATACATGAACAGCCTCGGTAGAAGAGAGGCTTCTGGTACCTAGAGCAGGTCTCATCAGGGTTTTCTGTTTCCGTCGTTCTTGATCTGTCGTGGGGCTGCACAGGCCGGAATCATCCTCGGATGTTAAGGAACTGGTCATGCTTCGACCCGGGCCCACTCGAACAAGTGCTTGCCGGTCTTGTACATCAGCACACAAGGTTCCGTACTCACTAAGGTTGCTCGGCCCAAAGCTTTTCCAAGAACGCCTGTGTTGTGGAGGCTCTTTTTTATCACCCTGTACACGCGGCCTACCGAGAATGGTTCCAGTTCCTCGAATAACGTCCCCGTTAATCTTATACCCATCAAACACCACACGGTCGTCCAGTCTCGTTACGTCCCTCCCGCGCAAATCAAAGGTGCTGGACGAGGCCAGGAGACCGTTTCCACTAAGCGTGGTCATGTCCAAAGTGCGGTGAGGGTACGACAAAGTGCCAACGAAGTGCCGGGAGGTCAGACTTCCCTTCGAACCAGAGTCGATTTGCTCGTTCAGACGCACAGTGTCGTAAATGGACCTCTGGGGAACATAGCAGTCATCAATGTTCAGGTCTTCTTCTTCCGGTTTTCCCACACAGGACGGGTTTTGCCGCAGACAGTCAGGTCTGCTAAGAGGTTTGCCCATTCTGACAACGGATCATTCAATTGAATAATGAGGTATACGCCTTCAGTGCAACAACTCTAAAGCGATAAAATCTCTGTGCATCTCAAGAGTCATTAAATAAATATAAAATATACCTGTAGTGTTTCATAAAAAATATATATCTTTCGTAACATATTTCTTTATTATTTTTGGAAAAAATTTAAAATGAAAAAAAGCCAAACTCTAAAATATGTTTAAGATGCTGAGAAGTGGCAGAAGAAGTTGTTCTATACGCGCTACAATACTTTGATTTTATTAAAGAATATCCAATTTCAGTCAACACCACTCATATCCATATCTCTTAGCTGTCAGAACTTGCCCATTGTTGCCTGCTTCCTCAGTCCTAAGTTCCACCACAAATACCACGAGGGGGGTAAAGAAAAAAAGTGCTCGGTTTTCCATGTTCTTCTGAAAGATCAGAAATGCTCAGAAATGATTTTATCTTCGTTTGAAGGTGACATCCTGGTCCAAATCCTCTAATTTGTGAAAACAAAGCGGCAGGGCTCCAGGATAAATACAAAGCTGCTCCTGCCTCTCTTGTCGTCCACCCGGCAATGACATCCACCCTTCTGGCAATGTGCTCAAAGCCCCGCCCCCTCCTTATTATTCTGCCAACATCTGCCACAGCTCCATTTGTCCTGAGAGCACATGTTGATTGGTAGATGCATGACCCTATTTAAACCCTCCCTCCCCCCTCGGTCTCTGCAGCGTGGCCCATTCGACTTCACCTCTTAGTCATCTACAGCTCGGAGAACATCTACCCCTCTCTCCTTTAGTGAAGGAGGAAAAAAAAGATCGAACAGCTCCCCCCTGCATGACATCACACAGGGCAGAAATAGATACTCTCTCTCTCTCTCTCTCTCTCTCTCTCTCTCCTGCTCTCTGGAATGATCACGCAATGAACCGTCGTCCAATCTGTATATTGTCTTAATTACTCTGGAATGTTTAAGGAGGTATCGGTCTTCAGTATTAACACTACAATCTCAGCCAAGTGCTTGTTTTCATAGCAGGCGAGTAAAAAAAGTTCTAAAGTGAGCAATGAGGGTCCAGTATGTGGAAAGTAGCGGAGTAGATTCACTCACGTTACTGTAACTGAGCAGTTTTTTTTTACTCAAAACACTTTTTAAAATCTGTAAAATCTGTAGTTTTATTTTTACTTGTGTTTTGTTTGAAGTATTGCACTTAACTACATCTTAAATCATATAAGTAATAGAAATAATAACAATGCAAAGGGGGAAATTTCGCACCCTGGAAACTACTGCATCAATTGATTGATGGGTGGAGAAGGAACGCGCTAAACTCACAAGAAAGACAGATTTAGACGGACAAGACAGACGCCAGTGATGCAGACCAGGCTAAAAAATGCGAAATCTTCAACACGTGCGCTCGCATTTGTTTTGGGTTTTTTTGCTGCAAAAATGCATAACTCACATTAGACTAGTCACAGAGTGTAGTGTTGTTTTTATTTGTATTGCACTTTAATTTGTAAAGGTGTTCCTTTAATTACAAAACAGCTCGTTTGATATTTATATGTTCTTATCCTTTTTCCCCACACTGTTCAAAAAATAACCTTAATTTTACTGAGCTACTTTTTACTTTTACTCGAGTAGATTTTTACTTGGGTAACTTTAGTTGCACTTGTGTGGAGCTGGCAGTGATGAATAGGTGGTTAAAAAAGATCTGTGGGATTTACAGTAAGGATGAATCACACACACACACACACACACACACACACACACACACACGCACATATATATTTGACAAAAAGTCTGATAAGATTTTACATTTACGGCATTTGGCAGACGTTTTTATCCAGAGCGATTATATTTGCAGCTATAGGTTTAAGGGCCTCGCTCAGGGGCCGAGAAAAGGCAGCTTGGAGTGACGGGGATTTGAACTAATGACCCTCGAAATCCAGAGTCCAATGCCTTAACTACTAATCTACCACCTCCCATAGAGAATCTAAATGTAAAACTGGACTTTTTCAAACATTAAACATTGTGCAGTAAATCCACTATAAAAAAGATGCACTGTTCCGATGATATGATATTAGAGCCACGACAGATCTTTGCTTTGGCCGGGTTTGGAGAGAATGCATACCAGAGCACACAAAGATGACAGGAACATCAGCACTTCTGAAAAAAAACCTCTGTCAACACACAAACAATAGGTCTGGGTTAATAAAAGTCTTTTTCCTGAGGACAAAGCACGCTCCCGAACCCTTTCTCAGAGCTCACATGGTGGAGATTGTGAATATTGGGTGTTCCTCAAGCTCCACTCTTGTTGAACCATGTGAAAGGGGATCGCTATAAAATTCCAAGGTCATGATCACACAACAATGTGCGATAGGCTCGTTGTACTGGCGCAAGGATCTCATGTTTCCTCTCAGGTTTTTTTTTTTTTTTTTACTGATGACTAAGCTCAAATCTGTGCACTTCATAAGTCGTTTTTTTTTTTTTACAACCATCATCACCTTTGGAGCTAGCCACTGGCATGATTCAGAGAGAAATTCCTTTTGGTTAGAATGTTAGAATCTGAGATCATGGACAAGTTCTGGGGGAAGAGAAAGAACTCCAGCATAAAAAAATTCATTCATTGCAAGCTCAACAATTTGTCTTCCTTTAACAAAGTTTCATTCTGTATGCACGATAAACAGAAAGATGAGACAAAGAAAAAAAGGGATGTCCTGAGAAAAACCACTGCGAATCAGATTCAATGAATTCACTGAATGGCCTGAATAAACAGCAAACGTCTGAGCTGAAGCTGCTTGAAAGGCTCATTGTGTTTACTGCACAGAGGAATTCGGCTGCACCTCGTTCTCTACAAACGATCCCGAACGCTCCAAGTGTAAAAAGTTCCATTTTGTAATTTTTGTGAATTATGGATCTGGTTGATTTCTTACTTAAATGACTGAGAACAATAATGATCTTGACCGAGCAGCTGAGGGAGCAGTGAGGAGCCTCCCAGACAGAGAAGCGAGACAAAAGAACGACAGCATGAGCAGCATGAGGCCCAAACGATCAGCTGCAGCTGATCCTAACACACACACACACACACACACACACACACACACACACACACACACACACACACACAGTTCACATGCATTCAAATTAACCGTCGCCTATATTTTGGTTCACACGCATTAAATAATAAACTATTATAATCTATTTTTTTTAAAAAAAGGTGTATTTATAGGTTTACTACTGAGTTCAGAAATAAAAAGGGGTTGAGTTTGAGGGTTTTAGGGTTAAATCTCGTATCTTGAACATACCGGCACTACAGAAATTCCTCTCACGGCAGCAAAAAACGTTTGATGTTTGGACTGAAATATAACTTCCAATCCAGCCAGGAAACCACATGGTCCAAACAGATAAAGAAGTAAGCGCTGAAGCGGTGTACTTTTAAAGCTGGTAATAAAATAACCATGAAGCTATACAAAAGGAATTCAAAATAAAGCACAGAAATGATATGCGAGCTTATTTAATGACATTTTTTATTGCCATTTTCTCAATAAAAACAAAATAAACCAAAAAAAAAACCTGAAATATCTATAAAGAATAAAGTTTCAGTACAGGATCTGTACATTAATAACGGTTCTAACTGCTGCATGAAGATTATTGGGATGAAAGAAAAGCGTTTCATTTGGAGCAGTGGGATACTGGCAGGGCCGTGTCTCTCAGACAGAATGAATCAGGAAAACCGTCTCACTTCTGCACCCAAGACCATGTCGACTCCCTGCTGGCTGAATGTTCTCCAACAAAAAAAAGAGCCAATGGGAAGGGACCCTTATGCTACCACCAGATGCTCACTGACAAACTGAAAAGAAGCATCTTTAGCACGTGGCCACAATATGTTAAACTAACAAGGTCATGAGTAGAATATTTATTTACAAGAATTGGACAAATGTTCGTGGACACCTCACTCCGCTAAAGACTGTAGACAATTTCTTTTCTTTTTTTGGACATACAGAGATCAAATAGATCCAAATGTAATTGTTTAATAGTATTTAGTGTAATAAAGTATAGATGGAAAAGGTGCCCGTATAATAATGGTGTGTGTGTGGGGGGGGGCTCAGCTGGAACAAGAACTTTTTTTTTTTTAATTGAAATTGTTGTTATATTATGTAAAATATCAATACAAAGATTTTCAGACTAATCAGACGTTCCATTTACGGCATTTGGCAGACGTCCCTACCCAGAGTGACCCATTCATACAACTGAGCAGCCACGGAGTTAAGGGCCTTGCTCAGGGGCCCAGAAGTGACAGTTTGGCGCACCTGGGATTTGAACTTACGACCTTCAAAGCCAATATCCAATGCAGTAACCACTAAATAACCACATCCCCATTCCCAACAGTCAGGTTCCAAAAACAAGTGGAAAAACTTAGTGAAAAAGGAATAGCTCAATTTTACAGCCCATGATTTTGGAATGCTACACTCAAGATTTAGACGTCCACATGCAGAGGGAAACTTGTGGGCTTCATATTATCATCTTGTACAGAGTGTGGCAGACATTTCAAAGCTCTCAAGGCCCCTGGGCCACTTCCAGCCTGAGGATCTATTATATCCAGCCTACGATGTAATATCCTATTTCTATTCTATTTTCTATTTCTAGTTTGACTCTACACAGTTTTTATTTTTCATCCCCCAAAGCTGCTCAAACGCTCTGCATGTTTGGAAGAACGTATCTGTGTGAGCAACTTTTCTCTGTTCTCAAGATGAACAAAAGGAGACACGGGATTCTTCTCACTGATACACACGTTTCTGAGAGTTTCCACAGCACAGAATTGAACCCCAAACATTAATGAACTAAAAGCCAAGAAAAGACTCCTGAGAATGTACCGCTTTTATCCTGTTTGTCTTTTGTTCATTACAGTTTGACGGGTGTTTGGGCCTCCACTTAGACCCGGTATTTAATTTTGGTCCCGTCTATGAGCAAGTTTGTCACCACTGGTGTATGTGTTAAAAATAAAACCAAACAGAACGCTGCTTGTTGGGTTTACGGCATGCCCATGCACGCTGCACATGCTCATACCTGATACAGTATTTCACCAAAAACACTCAGAAGGCTTGTATTATATGTAATATTCTTCGAGCATAAATAATATCATCACTTTGTCGAGAAGATGAAGCTCAAACGAGAACAAAGGATTCTGTGTTCATGTGCAGTCCACTGTTATACACATAATGAATCCATTCATACATACAGAGATTTTCAGTTTTATCTAAAAAACACAAGAAAACATGACAATATGAATCTAAAGATCCTACCTTGAAAGCCTCCAGCTGCTGGTTAATGACATCTGTCTCCATTCCAACAGTTCCTTGGGATTCCTCTTTCTTCTTTGCACCAGCTATTTCTTTTGAGACCGTATCCAGCTTGTGGTAAAACTCCCCCAGATGTTTCAGTGTATCCTCAACCTGCTCTTTCCTCCCAATGGCCCGATCCATCAGTTTGCCACTCTGCTTGCTCAGGGCCTCGAGGTCTCTCTTCAGGCCCAGAAGATCTGGTGAAGCCTCTGACTCAAGCATCTTCTTGCAGTTGTTTTGGGCACTGGTTGTGTTGGTCATCAGATCCTGGAGTTTTTTCACAAAGCTCTGAATGGTTCCTTGTTGATCTTGGAGAGTTTTCAGGTCTCGGGATACTGGGCCCATATTATCCAATTCATCGTCCAGGTCTGCAAAGGTGGTGAACATCTCCCGGGTGCTGTCCTGAAACTGTCCAATGCCCTGCATTTTGTTCTCCAATGTGGAGCACTGCTCTTCAGTTGATTTACTGATGGAGTCGTGCTCTTTCTCCAAGGTGTCTGCCTGAAGGAGGAGATCTATCACCCCATCAACTTCTGGTACATCCACTACCAAACTTTGAGCCAGGCTTTTGAGGTCGTCTATCTGGTTCTGCAAACACTCGAGATTTTTCTGCACAGACTTCATGTTGGTTAGGTTCTTGTTACTAAAACCTTGGACACCAAGACCAGCTTGAGATTCGAGCTGCTTTCTGGCACCCTCGATTTGGTCTGAGATGTCTTTATGTGCTTCGCTGAACTCTTTCAACCTCTGCGAGAGCTTCTCAAGGGTTTCTTTCTTGAGCTGCAAACCTTCTGTCAACTTATCTATATTCTTCCCGATAACAGTCTTCTCTTCATTGACTTCACCCACATCTGCTGTGGCCACCTCTAGAAGACTGTCAGCAGCTACGTTCAGCAGTTCCATCTGACCGCGATGTTTGTCCACATCCCTCTGAATTTCCTTTATCTGTGAGAGGGAGTTCTCGACTTCCACAGGATTCACACTGAAATTTGCTTTATTTTTCTTGTCTTCACATTCCTGCAGCCAAGTGCTCAAGCTCTCTGCATGTTCTTTGTATTTTCTGGTCCTCTCCATAGCAAAATTGAGCTTCTCTGCTCTCTCACTGGCACCCTGCTTTACTTTCTCCCAGTTGGACCTGAGGGCCGAGAGCTGTCCTTGGAGAGCTAACTTTTCCTCTCCTTCTGTATTGTGTAGGAGAGCCTCTGCTTCCCGGAGAATGTTATTGTATGGTTCCTCTTGTTGACTCAGTGCACTCTGGACAGCGCTAAGCTCCTTTAGACTTTGTAACAGAGTCTCTTCCTTGGTTGAGACTGGATGAGGCTCAGCCTGCTCCTTCAGTATTTGGTCTAGCCAGCTCTGGAAGTCTTTAGATGTCCGATGAAATTCTTGGGAGCTGGCGAACGTTGAGGTGAGATTCTGAATCCTCTTTCCTGGAGAAACAATTAAAACACATTAATATAGATAAGTAATGGCAACTTGCAATCAATTCCAATATCCAGTGCTACATCTAAATGTTTAGACAGAAAGGTGCTGAAAGGCAAATGCTGTTCATGAACTGAAGAATTTTAAAGGTTAAAATGCCACCTGTTGAACATATAAATATACCAGAAGAGAAAATGCATGAGTCTGAGTAGTTACTCTAAAATTAGTGGCCCCACACTACGGCCCACGGACGAAAATATGTCCCGCCACCACATATGGAACGGCCCTCTGAACATGGCAGAACCATATTTAAAAAAATTATTTGTAATATTATATCTATATTTCATAATAAAGGTTAGCTTTCAAACTAAAATGTCCCTCAGTTATTACCAGAGGTCGAGGCACCAATAATCAATCGCTGAAACTGTCAGCTATTGGCAAAAATCCCTACCTATAGTTTTTCCGCCTTCCAGTCTGTTGTCGTTACGAGAGCGGCCTCTAGAGGCGAATCACTGACGCAACGTGCTGATTGTTTTTACTCGCAAGACTGCGTGCTGCACAGAGAGCGCTATATTCTATATATGATTTATAATTTATTCATTATATAATTCAATATATTTATAAAATTACTCATATTTATTTCCTAACACATTTTCATGATTCAGTACTGTATTTTTTTATTGGTTGTTTTGGTAATACATTTCAGCACTATTTTACAAGAAATGTTGTTTTATTGTTTTTTATCCAAGATCCCTTTTCAGCTGATTATCGGCAACCTCTAGTTATTAACGTAGCCTAATTATTTGTTATATTTACCCACCAGCCACATGCATACAGAACGCATAAGTGAGAAAACGATTTCAATATCAATTATTATAAAAAAATGTAATTATGATAGTAATATTGCTCTTTTAGTAGGCGATATATCTCCTGAAAAGTAATGCTCATTTATCTGTATGGTGCAGAACAGAATAATAAACTAATCTATAAATAAATACATTGAAAATCATAATAAAATCTCCACAATAACACTGGTAGTTACTCCGGCCCGTGTCATTTCCTGTTACAGACCAACCCCCATTAAAGAAAGGAAAAATGATGTGGCTCTCACAGAGAAAAGTTCTGATCTAAATGTAAACAATTACACATTTTTTGTGAATGTAATCCAACAAACCTGCTTTGTCTTCAAGCATCTTAAAGGGTTTGGAGACACTTTCCAGCTGTGCTGTAAGATTGGCTCTGAGATACTCCTCAGTCACTAAAGCTGAAAGTTCAGAACACAGACTTTCTGCCTCCTTTAGCCTTTTTTGCTCCTTGCACAACTCTGCCAGGACAGCATTCGTGGCTTCTAACTGCTTCTTGACAGCATCGGGTTGTGTGCTGAGGGATTGCTGGCCGTTCAGCTGAAACTCCAGTGCGGTCGCACTCTCACCCAGATGCCGTAAAAGCTCGTGGAACCGAGTGGTCTTACCCACAGCTTGCTCAATGAGGGCATCACGCTCGGACAGCTGGCTTGTCAGTCCTCGCCACTTCTGCATGATAGCATCCAGCTGTTTCTGGACCTCCTCTACTGTAGGGTCCTGGTTTCCTGATGCAGTACTGATAACCAGTGCAGCTTCATTCAGCTGCTCATACTGAGGTTTGCGGCCTTCGAACTCTTTCAGAAGAATCTAGGATAAGGTTAGAAATGTTTTGCATGGTGTTTACAGTAAAATCATGCCTATATACTTCGATATTTATTTTACTCAATTTTTGAACATTGAATACGAGGTGGCATCAAAAACGATTGGAAACTAGTTTTGTAACACGCCAACAGATGGCAGCACAAGGCTGCACGCACAGTCACAGGGAGCACCGACCTCCACACGTCAGTGTGATAGATAGATAAAGTACTTTTTTGTGAACAAAGCGAGTCTCGAATCTTTTTGATACCACACATTACAGCACACAGATAAAAAAAAGGCAGATCTTGTTTAACGGTTAGCAAAGTCTGCTCATATTATCCACAGCACATCTCATGCAGAAGATTTCTTTCAACAGTATTTCTGCTGGACTCTCTCCTACCTGGACCTGCTGCTTTTGTGTGTTGAGCATATTAGGGTCTACAGATAGCGGGCCTAGAACACTCATCATCAGATCTTTCTCTTGAAGCCACTGTAAGAGCTGGGGTTGGTTTGTCTGGAAGAGCTCCAGCATGCGGGATGACTCCTCCAAATGCTGCTTCCTATTCTCCACACAGCCCCTGACCTCCTCCCATCCTTCATCTGTAACATGGAGAAAAGCATGAGCAACATCACTCATAAAATGCAGAATACTTCATTTAAGATCATAAGCTCTTCTAGGTTCTGAAAAATGATGGAACAGGTTTAGTTTCAGGAGATGCATACCCATCTGTTTCAGCATGTTCCTCCATTTCTCTGCCTCGGGTGAATCAGGGTTTTCCTCGATCAGCCGGAGAAGCTTCTCCCTCAGTTCTTGGTACGGCTGCTGTTTTTGGTGCATTTTTTCCTCATAAGTCTTGATCACAAGAGAAAGAATTAGCGACTTCAATGTAAACAAAAAATAATGCGTATTCACACTCTCAGCTATACACATGAGCGCACTCACTTTCTGGCGTTCCATCTGCATTTTCACGGAGTCTTTGCCTGCTGGCTCAGAGTTCCAAGAAACTGCCGTCTTCTTCATGTTCTCCAGCCACTGCAGTGTTGACTGAGACTCTTGTTGGACCCCTTGGACCTTTAGCAACAGAGCACTTAGCTCTGATGATCTGGCCTTCAGCAGCTCCCCAAGACTGCTATAATCATCACTGATGCAGGACATGTTCTGCTGCACCAACATCAGCTCTGTAAACAGACAGAAAATATAATCGATGAGACTATAGACTGTAGAACAGATTGGTATTATTCTTTGAGAAGGTGCATTACATGGAAAGTAGAGTTTTCCAATGCATGGGAAACATCATAAAAAGAACCTGTACATTTTTACCTTTATTCGTCAGATATGGACCTCCTGGACCTGAGCCATTACTGAGTGATGAACCTAAGGCAAGGAAAAGAGAACGCATCACATTTCATCCGGTTTAGATCACAGTGGAAACATCGCCTTGGACAGAGACAGGCACAATAAGTGTGCTCATAAATTCCAAAAATAATCTTTGGGAATACCTGATTTATGATGCATTCTGGCTTTGGCTGGTGATGTCAAAACACTGATTAAAGTACACAGTGCAGAGCCTGTGCTATTTATATTTTGGACAGCGGGGGCTTTAGCAGTCCATTCTTCTAACAAGCACTGAAACGAGAGAAATCTGGCTTGTAAAGCAGTGTAAAAAAGCAAAAATGCAAAATATGCATCTGTTAACTTTCGAAAAATGTATTACTGAGAGTTGACTTTAACAGTACAGAGGAGGAAATTTAGGATCATTTCTGACAACATGTTAAACAGTTGTTTTTTATCCTAATGCAATGGAGATCTTTGACCTTATTTGTACATAGTCACATAAAACTGCTTTTATAATCAATCCCTTTATAGGATTTTTAACATTAAAATAAACTTTTTTCGATTTAGTGTAACTAATAACAATAATAACAGTAAAAAGGCTCAGAATTTAAAATATACCTATGTAGAAATGCAGTGTATTTTTAGTTAAAATTAATCTCACACTGAGCAGAGACGGAGCTGTTTTTCCTGAATATTGGTGCAAAGTGAAATCGTACAAATTTACATGCATTTTTACAGCATTAAACTTCAACAACGCGTTCAAATCAACTGGAACGGTGTTTGCTTCAATTCTGCCGACTGAAAATGCATTGCAAGACAAATGGTTTATTATAGACAGAGAAAAAGATGCAAAATACACGTCAAAGCAATATCAGTGTGTTCTAAAAAAAAAACAAGTCCACATTCAGGTTCTTCTCTCTATGGTGTTCCTGCCCTTCTGCAACCCTCATCCTTCCCTTCTCTCTGACATTTTCTCTTCACGCCTCCGTCCCTCCCACCACTGACCCCAAGCTGTGTTCAGGTCATGGCCAAACTGGATATTAGGCATGTCTGTATGTGCTGCAGTATTCTCTCATGAAGATGATGTTATTTTATTACCCTAAATAGAAAACAAATCTACTCCACACTATAACTGTGACCAGCACTAAGTCGAGCAAAGCCCAATTTTCACAAAAAAGGCGCAAACGTGTCACATCCTGCCGTATCCAGTGCTATCGCTCGCTAATTAACATGGTCTTTGTTTGTCCCACGAGATTCATATCTGCCTGCTCGCTCCCGTCCCTGCATCAGACTAAAAACAACTCCTGCCACGACTTCTGTTTATTGTCCCATGGGATCCGAGTCCCAATTCATACCAGTACAATGTTCTCTCTCTCTCTCTCTCTCTCTCTCTCTCTCTATATATATATATATATATATATATATATATATATACTAAACACTCAAACTAGTCCTGTACCTTTAAGAAAGACCTCCTGATAGCAACTCATTATGCACAATCTTGGATGAGACCTGAGATGTTGTATGGTTTAGAGACAGTGGCTTTAAATAAAAGAAAGGAGGTGGAGCTGGAGGTAGCAGAGCTGAAGATGTTATTGGGAGTGACGACGATGGACAGGATTAGAAATTAGTTTATTAGAGGGACAGCGCATGTAGGACGTTTTGGAGACAAGGTGAGGGAGGTGAGATTGAGATGGTTTGGACATGTGCAGAGGAGGGACATGGGGTATATCGGTAGGAAAATGATGAGGATGGAGCCACCAGGAAGAAGGAAAAGAGGAAGACCAAGGAGGAGGTTTATGGATGTGGTGAAGGAAGACATGCAGGTAGTTGGGTTAAAAGATGCAGATGTAGAGGACAGGGGGTATGGAGACGGGAGTAATGGGAGAAGCCGGAAGAAGAATAAATCTTGGATGAAAACCTTCTGGAAGATGGGTCATGGATGGTCTTCCAGCATGACAATGACCAAAAACATACAGCCAAGACAACAACATGTTGGTCTTGTAGCCCATTCCAGCCTTGTGCAGGTCTATAATCTTTTCCTTGACGTCTTTTAGACAGATCTTTGGTCTCGCCCGTGGTGGTGGAGAGGTTTAAATGAAAGAGTTTGAGTCTGTGACTGGTGTCTTTTATACACATTAATAAATTGATATTAGAAGTCCTTTTTTAAAAGGACACGACTGATTTGGGTGTGTGGGAGTCAGAATTCTTGCTAGTTGGTTGTGGAACAAATACACATTTTACTCGATCAAATACAAAACAATTTATATATATAATAGAATCTATTATTTTTTCTGGATGAAATATTTTCGCTGTTAAAAAGAACCCACCATAAAAATTCTAGACTGTTCATTTCTTTGTACCATTACGCTAAAATATATAAATAATTAACCTCAGTCCCAAAGTAACACCTGTGTGGGAAACGCTGAACTGAGAACACACTCACATTGACTTTCTTCACGTCATTTCCCAGGACCTGTTCACTGCAGTTGGGTTGAACCACAGGCACTTGCTCTTTTGTCTCCTCCAGCCACATCATTAAGACCCCTGCAGCTGCTTTGAACTCGCCCAGCTGGTCCTGGCAAGACAACACCTCCTCCTCTCTGTAACACACACACACACACACACACACACACACACACACACACAGTTACGATGCACAGCAGTATCCTCACTAATGAAGCCAACCATGCAGGTGGCACGAAATGTATTTTCTATCATGAATCAGTGAAATTTGAAGTCTCACACACAGCATTATAACGCAGTCAGGATATCAGTGTTGTGTGCTTTAGACTGTATTTGGGACTGGACTCATAAATATTCATTAATAATTACAAAACAACACTCACTTCTCTTTAACAGTGTCTTTAAAGGTATTAAATGTGTTGGACAGGTTGGCCATCTTGCCCTGAATTAGAGCCGTGCTTCCCTCTGGGCCGGAGTTCGAAAGCTCCTTCGACAATGCGTGCAGTGTTTCCATGTCCTTTGCATGTTCAGCCATCTCTGCATTTATCTCCTACAAACACAGATTTGGAGTAAATCAATAAATCTATGACATTACACAACTCTAATAATGTGTAAGTGTGAAGGTAGAGCAGATAAAGTGAGAAGATTAGGAGTAAGTACATTATCGTGGGGTTTACCTGCACTAGCTGGGAGAGCTCATTTACATTCTTTCCAGGTCCGTCAGCCTCATTGAGAGCGTGTGAATGTCTTAGAACAAACTCCTGGACCTTCTCAGATGTCTTCTCGAACTGCTCCACCTTGTCCTTCAGCTGCTCCATCTGTAAAATCTTCCGCTTGTGCTTCTCACAGGCATTGTCAAAGCGTTGCGCGAGACCCTCCATCTTTTCCTGGAGTGCAGCTGCGGCCACAGGCTCTGCAGTCTCGACAAACTTCTTTACTTTGGCCTTCATAGTGGAGATACTGCTCTGTCTGCTGGACATGTCCTGCTCCAGAGCCTGTGTATTAGATACAAGAGACCCTTGAATTGTAGTAAGATTTTTAATCAACCGCGTTAATGAGAATCGTAAGAGAAAAACGCGTACCGCCTCCTTGCTGAGGGCGTCGGCAATAACAGCTGAGTCGAGGAGCACTTGGGATTTCTCCCCAACGTTCTCCTCCACCTTCTTCATCCAGTTCATCATCTCATCCAGACCGTCCTGTACACTTAACGAGCGAGTTAACGTCACCAGCAGCTTCTCGTTCCGGTCACTCACTGCCTTGGACAAGTTATCGTACCTTTCCACGATGTCATCTAAAAACAGTTTAGAAAGAAATCAACTACAGACACCAAAAACCATCTCAGAAACTCTGAAGTAAACTGTAATAATATATATATATTTATTATATATACAGATAGTCCCAGACTTACAATGGTTCTATTAACGATTTTTCGATCTTATGATGACGATATCGATACGCCAGATGTGAAGCGCCACATACATGTACACTGTGTAGTTTATAAAGTATGGTACCCTAAATTGCTTTGTTTTGCTAAATGATGTACTGTAATGTGTTAAATTTAGGACTGTCAAACGATTAAATCAACGTAGAGCATGTAGACAAAATATTCATGACGTAAATTATCAGGACATCAAACGGAACTTTTGCTATGTTTCCACACGGACGGTTTTAATTGCCGGATGTGCGCATCATGGCGGATTTGAGTGCTTGATTTGAGACTTGAATGTTTAGTGATAAAAAAAAATTTGTTGGAGTTTTTTTTCACATCTGACTAAAGAAGGGACGTCGTAAATACATTTGTGTTGATGGTTTTATTTTGTCTTTTTAATATTTATTTATTAATATTTTTAATAAAAATAGTCAAACAGAAATGCGCCTTAATTAAATGATTAACACTTTACAGTATACTACCCCATACTGATCTCCATTCTTTAAGACTCCTGGGTAGACAAGGCCATGTCTCAATCATATTTTCAGGTTACGATGGGATCATCAGAAAACATCTCCATCATAACTCCGGGACTACCTGTATATGTTTTTTTCATATTTTGATTATACTATTACAATCGTATGGGACACACCAAAAGGTCCCAAAGTTTATTTTAATTAAACTTTTTATTAGATTAATTAAGTTGAATACAACAGGAAAACAGATTTGAGAAAAGTATGACCCACCAACTGCTTCCTGTATCTCATCCTGGTTGTTGAGCAGGTCTCCCTCCACTGTGACGAGAGCATCTGCTGTTTTGCGTAGTGTCTCCAGAGCTACCTGATGGCCAGTAGTCTGCCCTTGAAGAGCCTGAGACAGACAACATGTATTTACATTCATGGCATTTAGAAGGATGCTCTTATCCAGATCAACTCTTATTTATTCAACTGAGCAGTTGAGGGTAGTTGAGGGTTAAGGGCCTTAATCAAGGGCCCAGACTTGGTGGTGCTGGGACTCATGACCTTCTAATCAGAAGCCCAACCACTGAGCTACCAAATTAAAAATTCTAAATAATGATTTGGCATGGGTGAGAATTTCCATTAACCATTAAAAACTAAACATCTCATATAACCTTCATATAGACTGCAGGCCTACAGAGGGCGCACTATTACATAAACTTTATGTTGCAGCGAGCTGGGATAATGACATCACCACTGTTCCCTGCTTCTCGAGGTGGTTTGTGTTCCTCATGCTGTTGTCTGAAAAAGTGTGTGTGTGTGTGTGTGTGTGTGTGTGTGTGTGTGTGTGTGTGTGTACGGAGCGTCTGCACAATGGAGTGATGTGTGTGAACGGCTTGTCCTTTTCACGTTGTCTATGTAAATGTTTTGACGTCAATAACAAAACTGTGAATGATGAGCAACATGTGTGTGTGTGTATGTGTGTGTGTGTGTCTGTCTGTCTGTCTTTCTCATGCCTTGGTTTCTTCCAGTTGTCTCTGGAGGGTTTGAGGGTCTGCAGCAATAGCTTCTGACTGCTGCTTTCTTGCTTCAGCCTCAGAACTATTGAGCCACGTTAGTAGGCCACTAGTGGCATCTTCATACTTCTTGTATTTGTCCACGACATCTTTGATATTGTTTCCAAGCTGGTTGCACTGAAATGAAAAGAGAGTTTATTATATCTGCTGAAGAATTTAACATTTGTTAAACCCTTAAACTCTCGGAACTTTTATTAATTGGTAAATAGTTATAGGAAACCTAACTTAGTCCCACTCCTTCTAATCTCTAATAAATAAATCTAATCTAACTGATTTAATTGCTTTAGAGTTCAGCTTTGAATCATATGGTGATACACAAGACATATTACAACTTTATTTGTATAGATATGCTGCCATCTGTTGGTCAAAAATAGAATGCACTATTCTAAAAACATTGCAAGCTCCCTAAACTAGCAAAAATTAAGTGCAATTACTTGAGTGTGCATGACTTTGTATCGTGTAGCGGTGGAATCCAGCTTCTCCTTCACGGCAGCACACGTTCCTGAAGTGTCCACCTCGCAGGACTTGGCCACATCCAGCACTTTCTGGCCTGAGATTGTGATAAAACGCAAGTCTCCTTTGTGACAGATCACATCTTCGTAGAAACTTTTCTGCCGCTGAAGCTTCTCCTGCAGAACATCCAAGTGGCCTGTTGGGGCTCCGAGCTCTTCCAGCTGCTCCTGGGCCTGCTGAAGCCAAACTCCAAAATCCTCGTAGTCGCCTTGGAACTTGCGAAGCTCCTCCTGAACGCTTCGCATCTGCTTCATCTGCTGCTCGGCCTGGGTGAGTGAGGCCTCGTAGCGTCCTCGAAGATCGTGGATGTCCTTCTGGAGCTTCTCTTTTTCAGATGGAGAGAGAACGTCTGCCTGCTTGTCCATCAGAGCCTGGGCGGACTGTGTGGCGATGATGAGGTCCTGCTGCTGGGAGAGGATCTCTTGGTGGTGAGCCTGTACAGAGATGTTTTGGAGTTATGTATTTTGATTCCCTTCTCATTTTTCTGAGGTCTAAACTGCTGATTAAGCAACTCACCTTAAGCCTCTCATACTGCTGATCTATATCCAGTTCTTTCGTGTCTTCACCTGACCACTGTGAGATGTTATCTGTGGTGTCCAGTGCATTTCCATTAGGATCATCTTCCCTTCCTGTTAATTTTCCATCTACTGGCATGTTCCCGTTCTCTTTGGCCGATCCGTCCATCTCTTTTTCTTTCCCGATATTAGATACCCAATCTAACAGAACCTCTATTTTGTTTTTGGTCTGTTCGAGTTGTTCCACAGCCGCAACCTAAACGCATACAAATTGTTTTTAAATAATAAATATTAACTAAGTATTTTATAAAAATAGCAGTGGAAGCTGTCCAACCTTTTCTGTCTCCTGTTTGATAACAGTGGTCACCACTTTCTCCAGTTCTTTCTTAGTTTCCTCTGCTCTCTGGTTCAGCATGTTTGCTTTGCTCTTCACCTCTTCCACCTTAAGCTCAATAGCGGCCACTTGCTCGGGTGTCAGTTTGCTCCGGTTCTCCTCCAGGAACTTCTTAGTGCTACTGATGACTTCATTTAGTGCGCTTACATTAGCCTGGATGTCCTTCTGCAGAGCCTGATCAAACCCCAGAGACGCACCAGAATCAGGATGACACAAATGATTACTGTAATTAAATATAACAGCAAAATACTGTGTATACCTGGTTCTCCTGCTGGAACTGCTGAAGGTCTCCAACACTCTTTGCATTGTTGGATTGCTGCTGGTGGCCGATGAGGCGGTTCTCAGTCTGCTTCAGGTCTTCACACAGCTCCTGCAGCTTGTCTACAAACTCCTTCTGCTTCTCAACAGCATTCTGTCACAAAAGAGATGTGAAATGAAAATTCTTTCCGTTTAACGCACTTCAGCGTTCTGCAAAGAAAACACAACTGAGTATGCCGTAAACATTCGAGCTGCTGTATAAACATTATTAGGGTTTTGGATTTTGAATAAAATAAAAGAAGTTGAAAGGTTTCTTGGAGGTGTTAGGTCTGACTTGAGGTCTGAAAGCATTCCAAAGAAGGTGCAGATGTGTAAAAAAAAAACGCTTTGGTCCCCTTGAGTACGTGCTCAACGCTTTTTTTCTTGAAGCCTGCAAAAGGTGAACACACTTTTTAAGACAATACTTTGAAGCTTTGATCATGCAAAGTTATTGTTGTGTTTGTTAGAGAATTCATGCACCGTGACTTCTGAGCAAAAGCATCCGGTTCTGAAACACGGCTCAAGACAGTTTTATTATAACTCCGCGAGGATGTGGAGTCTTTCAGACCTGCTGCTGTATCTCATCCTCACAGATCTCCAAATGGAGGTCCAGTGTGTGCCTTTGAGTAAACACACGGTCCTTCAGTTCCTTAAAAGCTCTCTGCGTGGCACTGAGTGATTTCAGCATCTGTCTGTTCTGCGCTGGGTTTAGGACCTGGGCATGCTCAGATATGAAGTTCTGGACATCGAAAGCCGCATCGTCCAGGTTCTGTCGCGTGCCAGACAGGTTCTTCTCCAGGTCCTGAAAACCAAAAGAACTGTTTAGGGGTTCAATCCTAGCAATCTTTTTTATTCCAGACCAAAAAACTCTTACATGTTTATTTTAAGTCTATTATTTAGCCTACTTTTTATAAATCATACCTTATTTTGCTGAATCTTATGTTTAACTGTATTCAAGTCGTCTGTGTTTAAGATGTCCAGCTTACGTAGCGTCTGACACTTTTCCTGAATACCAGACGACAACTTGTCAACGGAGCTGAGGAGATCTTGATATGTCTGCTCCAGATTTGCCTGAAAACGTTTCGTAGCCTTTAAATAAACATTTGATCAAAACTACGTAATTATTCATTCTAATCCGAAATGAATGAAAGATGTATGTTGCATTTCTCAGATTCTGACCTCGGCTACATCAATGGCCTGGAGAATTGTGTTACGTCTTTCACACGACAAATGGCAAACACCCGTGAATGCTGCTTGCAAATCTACAAAAACCGAAGCTAGATCGTGTTGGATTTGTGTGGGGATGAGTTCATCAGCAGATTTTAAAAGCTGCTCGGCTAACGCCAGATCGGACGTGAAGATGCCAGGAAATGCAGCGAGCTGTTCCTCTAAAGACTAGAAAGAAAAATGTTGGGGATTAGTCGTTACATAAACAGGAAGAAGACAATACACAGAAATGGAAGAAAGTAGGTCAAGATTAGGGTTGTGCATCTCCATAACTCTGATCGAGATACGATTCACATCTCGGTGCACAGTTAATGATACGGTACATTAGATATATAAGAAGCAGCGACCGATGCGATAATATTCCCCGATGCATTGAGATCTGATTTCCATTCGATACAACACAAATTCAGAAAAAATAGGACGCTACGATTTTATTTATTTGGTTCAAACAAACAGCAAATCATCAATTCACTTAAGTGCCTTACTGCTAACACGTTCACAAAAAAATAACAGTGACATAAAACCAGACGGTTTTTTTTCCTGTTCTGTCTCCCAGAAGTTACAGCTCTACCTCTGCCATGTCAATCTGTATTCTATGTGACTCTCAGGACATGCCTCGGTCTCTGTAACGTTGTTATACGTCATATGCACGTAGCAGCAGCGAAAGCGTTCGAGCAACAGTTTAGCAACGAGAAATGCCGACGTGTATCTGATGCACACTTCAATCAGTCCATCACATCTTTAACTTTTATGCCGATGCACCGATGCAAATCCATGAATCTTACATCCCTTTTCTAAAGCAAAGTCAGTAGAAAAGGAAACAAATTCAGTATGAGATGCATTCGACTTAGCAAACAAGTAAAACTACAATGATGGACACACCTGAGCTGCTTCCAGTTGGGCTTGTAATCCTTCAATGTGGGCTTCTAAAGGAGCTTGGGTCAAAAAATCCTTCCTGATGTCTTCCAGTGCATCATAGTGATCCTGGAGTTTACCAACACATTCCAAGTACTGTTGGGTGGAGCATATCTGCAACATAGTAAAATCAACGAATTAAATTAAATTAAATGTAATTATTATTTATAATATGCTAATTAAATGTATCTCAAGTTAAATGCTCACTCTGGGTCTTACTTTGACCTCCTCGGTGGTTGAAACCGTTTCCTGCTTATTGGACAAATCTGTCCGAAAGACGTTATCGTCTACTAACGTTTTTGGGTCTTCGGCAGAAATCTTCTGGATCTCTTCTAGAAACTCTGACTGCACAAGTACTGAATGACTTGGTCGTACTGGATCGGGTTCAGGTGGAGACTCCTGCTGATTTCTAAACCCTGGAAGATTTTGCTCATGTTCGCTCAAACCCTTAAGCAGACCAGGATCTTTGCTTTCAACAAGGAATTGAGTGATGTTTGAGTCATGTTGAGGTGCAGTAGTCTGTGAGATGCTCTCACTGGTACCACACCCTTTCATCTGCTTGTTAGGGGTCTTATTTACTGCTTCATTAGCTACAGTTTTTATGAGTTGATGTAAATAAGCTGGTTGAAAGTCACTCGCTGACACTGAAGAATCCACACACAGTTTATCTGCATGTGGGTGAACATCAGTGGAGTCTTGGGGAGTTCGAGCAGTTAGCAAGTCTACACATGATGAATTTTGTGGAATATTAGACTTCAGAGTAACAGATTCTGAAGATTGTTTTTTCACAATGTGCTCTGGAGTGATTGAGGTTTGTTCCTGTGATGATTCTGTACCTTTTTTCTCAAATATAACAAAGCCTGAGTTAGGGAAGCTAGACTCAACCAATACATCAGGTACTCCATACTCAGTTAAGTCATCACTGGGAGTTCCATCTGGCAGCAGCTTCAAGGTGGAACGTGTTCTCAAAGTATCTCCACAACAAAACTGTGAGCTGTCGATAGACTCTGAGGTGTTGAGATTGACCAAGTCAAATTCATCACTTGTCTTATTATCAACAATTTGACTGGATTGGGTCTCTTCTGATCTGAATGAGGCATGGTCTTCAACTGTTCCTGACTTGCCCTCATGCTCAGGTCCATTCATGATCTTGCTAACTGTACACTGATCTAGAGTGTTCTCGTTCATATCTAATGACTGGGACAACACACCTTCTTCCTGATCTTGCACATTTTCACCTAAACGTAGAAGTACCGTAGAAGAAGATACATTTGTTTCGTTATCGGTTAATGTTTCGATCTCTTCTATCCTTCTATCTAAGCTTCCTGAACCTCTCAGATTAATGAATGTATCTGCTGCTATGCTCTCTGAGTTCTTTTCTTCAGAATAAATATGACTTTGCAATGAACAGGAAATTCCTGAGTCACTGCAAGCAGAACTTCCCTTCTGGTTTTCTGCTGCTTCATTAAAAGCCACATCTCTAGAAATGTTATCGCCATGATGATTCTCTTTTTTGCGAACATGGTATTGGGTATCCAAATAATCTGAATTGGAAAGATCTTCTAAAGCATTCTGGATCATTTGCTTAACCTCATCGTGTTTTCCTGGATCATAACCAACAGCTGATGGAACGTCACTTAGCACCTTCAAATCCAATCTAGAATTCAAACTGGTCGTCTGCATTGTGTGTGTCAACGCATCGGTGGTGACCTCTGAAGTTCTCACTAGATTCTTAGTACATTCTTCCCTCAGATGCTCAGAAACTGGACTTGCGTCCAAACTACTGATTATTTGGGTTGAGTTGCTTCTCACTGTATTCTCAGTATTTCCTGATAAGTGATTTGTTCTTGGTGCTTCAGATTCTGTGTTTGGACTTTTGTTATACAACTTTTCAGGAATCTCCTCACTATCAGTCTTTAAGATGGACAACGAGTCTGAACAACTGGAAACCTTTTGGGTCGAGGTGCTTAGAGGAGTGTTTTTTTCCATCCGGTTCACAAAATTTTCCGTGTTAAGACCTTCATCAATGGGATCACAACATGGCTTTCTAGTGAATGAGTCCAAATTGCTAGTCGTTAATGAGGTTTTGGATTTTTCTGTTCTGTTCACTGCATTTTCAGGACATTTTTGACTAAAATCCTCAGCAGGGATTTCATCACTGCTTGTTCTGATGGTGAATGATGAATCCAAACTGCTGGTTATTTGTGTTAACTTTGATGATAAAGAAGCTTCAGATGATTTCCTCACTGTATTTTCCGTATTTGGACACTGGACACGGAACACGTCATCAGTGGTCTGATTACTAACTGTCTTTAATTTGAGCAAGGAGTTCAAACTACTGATCAGTGGAACTTTCTCAACTTCTTCTGTTTTGTTCACTGCATTTTCAGTATCCGGATATTTAGTAACAAACACATCATAGGTGGTCTCCTCATTAACCGTCTTTAAGGTAAGATAGGAGGAATCCGAAATACTGAATTGAGGACTGAATTCTTCTGTTCTGTTCACTGAATTTTCAGTACATGGACATTTTTTTGTTTGGTCCTCAGCTGTTCCTAACTCACTAACCATCTTCGAGATTAGCAAAGACTCCAAATCACTTCTCATTTGCACTGAACTTGTCAATAAAGGACTTTCTTCCACTTCTTTTTCAGAATTTGAACATTTTATACTTGGGTCTTCAACGATTTCATCACTATTTGTCATGATGGTAAATGAAAAATCTGAACTTTTGATGATTTTTTCCAAATTTGTTAATTGAGCAGAAGATTTCTCAGTTCTGTTCACTGCATTTTCAGTATTTGGACTGTTTTCAACATCTGTTTTTATGGTGATTGATGAATCTAACCTATTTATCTCCTGTGTTGTGTTTGGTAATGAGTTGGTGGATTCCTCCAGTTTGTTCACTGCATTTTCAGTACTTGGACATTTTTCACTTTGATCCTCAGAGCAGATCTCATAATTATCAGTCATTAGGTTGAATTTTGAATCTGAACTGCTGGTTGTTAAGTTTGTTAACGGACGAGTCGCTTCAACGGTCCTCAGTGACGTTTTAGAGTTTTCTCCAAATGTGTCATCAGTGATCTCATTACTAACCGTCTTTAAGATAAACGACTCCAAACTACTGCTTGTTAATGGAAGAGTATCTTCCTCACTTCTCTTCACAACATTTTCAGTACATTTCTCAACAGGAAACTCGGTCATCTTAAGTTCAGAATATGAATCTGAGCTAAATATATCCTGCATTGTGTCAGAATCTTTTTGCAATATTTTTATCTCATTTTCAGTACATTTTACATCAAGTCTCTCAGCAGTGATCTCATCTACATGGGCTGTTTTTGAGATGACACATGAGTCGTCCAAACTCCTAGCTGGAGTTATTAAAGCTTGAGAGACATCGTTTGAGATTTTCATGGAGTTTTCTGCACTTGAAGGTTTTTCAGCAAACTCCACATTTGTGTTCTTTGAAGGGAACTGTGAGTTCAGGCTACTTTCAGTACTGGGAGGTTCTTCACTGTCTGGTGCTAGCATAAATGATGAGTTCAGGCTACTGGTTATTTGTGCTGGAATTGTTAAGAGATGATCATTTTGCTCTGCATTTTTCATTTCAGCACCAAAACCTTCAAAAGTTACATCATCTGCCTCTAATTCATCTACTTCACTTTGAGTACTTGGAGATTTTTCATCGAACTTTCCAGATTTTGTCCAGTTTAAAGTATTTGTCAGCTGTGTTGAAGGTGTTAACAGATTATTAATCTCCAAATCCAAACTACTGATTATTTGGGTTGAGTTGCTTCTCACTGTATTCTCAGTATTTCCTGATAAGTGATTTGTTCTTGGTGCTTCAGATTCTGTGTTTGGACTTTTATTATACAACTTTTCAGGAATCTCGTCACTATCAGTCTTTAAGATGGACAACGAGTCTGAACAACAACTGGAAACCATTTGTCTCGAGGTGCTTAGAGGAGTGTTTTTGTCCATCTGGTTCACAAAATTTTCAGTGCTTGGACCTTCATCAGTGAGATCACAACATGGCTTTATAGTTAATGAGTCCAAATTGCTAGTCGTTAATAAAGATTTGGACTTTTCTGTTCTGTTCACTGCATTTTCAGGACATTTTTGAGTAAAATCCTCAGCAGGGATTTCATCACTGCTTGTTCTGATGGTGAATGATGAATCCAAACTGCTGGTTATTTGGGTTGAGTTGCTTCTCACTGTATTCTCAGTATTTCCTGATAAGTGATTTGTTTTTGGTGTTTCAGATTCTGTGTTTGGACTTTTGTTATACAACCTTTCAGGAATCTCGTCACTATCAGTCTTTAAGATGGACAACGAGTCTAAACAACTGGAAACTGAGGTGCTTAGAGGAGTGTTTTTTTCCATCTGGTTCCCAACATTTTCAGTGCTTGGACCTTCATCAGTGAGATCACAATATGGCTTTCTAGTGAATGAATCCAAATTGCTAGTCGTTATTGAAGTTGTGGATTTTTCTGTGTTGTTCACTGCATTTTCGGGACATTTTTGACTAAAATCCTCAGCAGGGATTTCATCACTGCTTGTTCTGATGGTGAATGATGATAAAGAAGCTTCATCTGCACTTTCAGTATTTAGACATTGAACCCCATGCGCATCATCAGTGGTCTTATTACTAACTGTCTTTAATGTGAGCAAGGAGTCCAAACTACAGATCATTTGGGGTGAACATGTTAATTGAGGACGTTCTCCCTTGACATTTTCAGTATCTGGACATTTATTACCAAACACATCATCAGTGGTCTTTTCATTTACTGAATTCAAGGTTAAGTCTAAACTACTGATCATTTGTTTTGCTGATGGATGTGTGTTTTCTTCTGCTCTATTTATTGTACCTGGACATTTTACACTGAAGTCCTCAAAAGGGATTTCAAAACAATGCTCTTTCTCCAGAGCACTGATCTCAGCATCTGTCTCAAACAGGAACTCTAAGTCTAAACCAATGGGCATTTGTTCTGAATTTGTTGATAGACGAGCATCTTCTGGTCTTTTCATGGCATTTTCAGTACTTGGACATTTTTCGGAAAGACCTTTATATAAGATGGCTTCATCACTAACGATCTTAAAGGTGTCCAAACTACTGTTTTCTGAAAGATGTTTGTCTTTTTCAACTTCATCACTTGTATCTCCATCATTGATGACTTTGTTACTCGCTGTCTGTAAGCTATACGTTGTGTCTGAGCGATCAATGTTAAGACCGTTTTTTTTATTAAACTCTTCATCAGTGATCAAGTTCAAGCTTGATGCTGAGCCACTACTGGATTCTGATCTTTTTGTTAATAGAGCGTTGCTTTCAGTTGTTCTCATTAATGGGTATTCAGTACTTGAACATTTTTTGATGCACTCCTCAACCTTCTCATCGCTGACTATTTTTGGGGTAATGGATAAATCCAAAGTAGTGGTTAACTCTGTTGAAGTCGCTAATAGATTATTGACTTCATCTGGCCTTGGCATTGCATGTTCAGTAGTTGGATCGAGTGTTTCAGTGAAATCCTCAGCAGTGACGTGTTTATAAAGAACTGTATTTGAGATGAATGATGAGTTTACACTACTCTGAGATTTTTCACTGAAGTCCACAGGAAGGATCTCAACACTGTCTTTCTCCTGAACATCATTTAGCGTCGAGTCTAATCCACCAGTCATTTGACTTAAAGTTGCTAATAGATTTTCAGTTGTAGGAAACATTCCCCTGAGCTTCTCCTGACTAACTGTATTCAAGCTCTCCGAACGACTAGTTATTTGATTTGAGTCTAATGATAGACAACTGAATTCTTCTGATCTAATCTCTGCATTTTCAGGACTTGGACAAATTTTTGAGCTCTGTAGAAGGTCTTTGTCTTTAGCTTGGACTGAATTTTCTCTGTGATTCAAAAGTGCATACTTGTCTTCGGAAAGCAAACGCTTCTGATTTAAGTGATTAATGTGAGTTTCTGTGGAAGGTGGAACTTTCGCATTAGGCATTTCATTCGTGTGGGACTTTCTGTATGTGTGTGGTTTAATCTCAGATGTCGAAGCGGTTTTAATACGAAATGACGTATTAAACATCTCACCTGACCCTGCGATAAGACCGTCCGACTCGATCGTCTTTACACGACGATTACGCTCTAAAACTCTCTCTTCTGATATCCTTAATTCAGGTTCCTCAATATGCAAAACTGCCAGTTGATCATTATGTGTGATGTGTTCATCATTTGGAAAGTCCTCATCTGTAGATGAATCACGTGTGTGCGTTTCTGATATTCCTAGCAGTACTTGAGCCAATTTATTTAGCTGCCTATCAAAAATTAAAAGCCTCTGCCCTGATTTAGGGTCCATGTAGCTGTTCATCATTAAAAACGAAACAAAAAGCTGCTTGGCTTCCATGGAAGATGGTGCATTTATACTCTTTTCATCAGCATCCAGTCCTTCTCTGGATCGATCAGAACCCTCAATCTGAAGCTCACGCATTACTAGCCAGGATGAAAATCTGTCATTGAGATCCTCTATGGCAGGAAAGATATCTGGTATCTCGATAGTTTTCAGAAAATCTACTGTGCATCTATTGATAAAACCGTTGTCGGCAGCAGAATCAATATCAACGACCTCAGAGTTCTCGGGAATGTAAAACGCCACGATTTTACGTCGGTTACACAGGAGCTCATGCGCCAGTTTCTCAGTGAGGATTTCGTGCTGCATGGACATGGAGACGGTCAGGATTTCACCAGATTGAGGCCACAGGAGGCCCATGAAACTTTTTTGCCTCTCCAAAACTAACAGAGCACTTCTTGAGCTTATTAAATCGCACTGGACAGCTTCGTCGACTGTCAGTCTAGCTCCGCTTTTAGGGTTCACGATGCCACCGTGTTGGGCTTGATAGCTAAGAATTTCACCAGCAGTGTCCTCATCAATCAGACCCTCGGAAACGGCTTCCTCTACGGTAAGCTTAGAGCTTGTTCTAGGATCGACTATGCCTCCTGCAAAGAGCTGCGCACTCAGCAGACGGATCATTGTATCTCGATCGATCAAACCATCGTGTGTCGCTCTCAAAATGCTAACGTCTCTCCCAGACGTGAACGCTATGCTTCCGTCGTGCTTGGACTTCACCGCTAGCAAGCGAAGCCCTGTCTCCTCATGCACAATGCTCCTCTGAACAAGCTGAATGAGAGACACCTTTTCAGCCGTATTTGGATCGATCAAATCCTTCCAGGTATTCTGTCTTTGCAATATTTGAATGTAGAGAGAGTTGGGAATCAGGCCAAATTCAAACGCCCTCTCAAGACTTAAACTCTCTCCAGTAAGTGTCACTCGTAACCCACCAGTGGCAAGCTGGATCTCAACGATCTTCACAGCTAGACGTTCAGAAATCGCTCCGTCCTTCATCGCAGCTACGGCTGGCAAGGGCTCAAAGGCGTAACGTGGACTCTGAATGCATTTATAGGCTTCGTTCAAGTCTTGCAATTGCTCATACATGGGTTCATCCACCAGGTTGTGCCTGAACGCATCCTCCAAGTCGAGACACATGTGGAATTCAGGTAGGATGAGCTCAGATGTTATGAGCTGAGCTCCAAGGAGACTGAGCCCAGTGCAGTGGTCGAGGAGACCGTTCTGCACTGCACGGCATACAGACAGCACGGCTCCTTTTCCCACATCGAGAACGCCTTCGATGACTTCGAACTCCTGTGAAGCGAAGGATCGCAATAAGGTGCGTATCGCAACAGTAAAACGTCTTGTACAACTTTATTACGTGAAACATCTCACATACTCACCCGGGAAACGTGTTTACATTAAACAGTCAAATCAGACAGCAAGAAGAGCAGAGTTAAAAGCTCTCATGCATCTGTGGACAGAATTTTCAGCTTCTTGCAAAAACAACAAGGTCGGTTAAAGACAACACGATGAGTATTCAGTGTGGCAAAAAAAAAAAAAGGTCAAAGAGTGAGAGCGCATGAGGTTCGCTGTGTGGGAAGAACGAGCAGCTTGAAAAACCACATGCTCTGCTATGTTTACAGCATACTCAGTTCACTTTATACCAAACAACACACACACACACACACACACACACACACACACACACACCTCACCTGAGGATTAGTTTCAAATGTTAGCATGAACATACATGTGCTGAGAGTTAGCCGTGCACTTCAGTACACCATCAAGAAGAAGCGCAACTTCACCTGTTCAGCACATTGTGTCTGGTCTTCACTCATCTCAGAGAGGTCATTGTAGGCCTGCTGGAGGAGTTTTAGCTGGTTTTCCGCTTCACACTTTTCCTCCTCTGACATTCTGTCAGAGAAAATAAAGAGCAATCGTAATGAAACTTTGCAATATCAACAATAAAGCTGCCTTTTTTTTTCCATTGCTTGGGAGAAGAAACACAGGAACGTAAAGAGACGTACTTGTCACTGTACTTGGTTAATCTCTGCTGTGTACTTCTTAATGCTTCGGTTATTTGTTCCTTCTTTGACAAGACTTCTTCAATAGGAATCTGGTATAAGGTGTGAAAAAAAAGGAAGTATATTTATAAAGAATAAATGTAAACAGGGTGATAATAAGTACACATGAAGTATATATTTGGGTTTATATTGCAGGATGAAGGCATAGGGATATAAATCATTGGAATGCTTCCAAAACTATTTTAGTCATTTTTAGGTTATTTTTATATATTTTATGGATTTTGTCATTTGCAACGTGTGGATTTTTTAAAATGGATTTTATGTGGTTTTATGGATTTTGTAACTGTCCTTAAGTTCTTTTTGGTCCATTGGCATTAGAACATTACCAAAAAAAATTAAGTCTATATATATATTTATATATATTGTATATATATTATATATATTATATTTTTTATATTTTATAGATGCAGATTAAATATTTTCTATTTTGGCCAATGGGGCAAAAATTCATCATTATGTGTAATAATGAACATGTAAATGTAAATGTAATAAAAAAACGTGTAATTATGCAGAATTAATTATGAGAAATTGTAATCATGATTCCTTTATGGAGAAAATATTTTCCCCAAAAAATTAATGAATTGAATAATCATTAATTGTCTGTTTTGTATAATTGAGATTATTTTTACATGAAGTAAGGTAAGGATGCTGATATAATAAAGTTTTCAGATCTAATAATGGGCAATAAGCAATTTTAACTTCACGTTTATACAGTGTATGTATGTGTATTTATTTGTGTGCTTGTGAAACTGTCCAAGGTCATAAAGAAAAGGCAGGAAATTGATTTAAAATTGTAAAAGCAAATCAAACAAATATACACAATCGTTTTTCTTTATTGTACAGCCATAAAATGTACATACATAAAAAATGTACTTAGTTTATTTTTTTTTCTCCAAACATCTCTGTGATTTGCAAGTTATTTCCAACACCTGTAAAAAAAAAGTTTATAAAAATAAAATAAAAACCACACTACGTAGAATGATTTACCTGAGGCTTATTAGCGCTCTCTGTGCTGCCTCTGTCATCACTTACAGCCTTTCCGTTTTTGTTCACGTCCGATTTCACATCAGACATCCAGTCTAACAACTTGCTAACTTTCTCACCGTGCTCTTTTCGCTCCTCCTCGACAGACCTCTGAAGTTCATGGGGGGGAAAAAAGAACGACGTAAAAAATGAATTACGTAAGCAGGAGAACGTCGGCTAACTGCTGCTGTGTGAGTAAATATACCTCCGTGCCATTTTGAAAAGTAAATGCTAGCAATTGAATACGAATCTACACCACTGCTTATGTGGACGCTCACGAGCTTGTGTAGGTGCGTGCTGTCTGACGGTATCAAACAAACCAGGAAAATACACACCTTTCATTAAGAATAATACCTGCTCCATTTTGGGACATACGGTATATATATATATATATATATATATATATATATATATATATATATATATATATATATATATACACACATACATATGCATACATGTAGATCTTGTAATTCCTATCATTGATATTTCTATATCATTGATATCACTTGCCGACACCTAGATATTTAACTGACGAGCTCAAACTAACATGCTAACGAGTGCTGGAAGCTAATACGTAGCTGCCACGCACAAAACTACAGCTATTCAATTGCTTTCACAATTAAGAACAATTTCTGCTTTCGATATTTTAGCTCAGATTTCTGCAAATGCTGCTTTAGAAGTGACGATAGGTCCAAATATATTGGAAGGAGGACGTAGCGCCGATGCTGTGCTGCTTTATAGCATCAAGAAGCAGGAGTCCGGTGTGGCTGTCGAAGACTCCTTTCTCGAGAGCTTCTTTGAACGAGATTTTTCGCTTCGTTTTGGGGCAGGTGATATTTTTGCTATGTGGGTGATCATCCTTCACCTGTGCAGCGGTTGCTTTATCAATCAGACCTCTATTGATTGCTTCATCCAAAGAGACCCTGCTTTGGCTTTCGGGGTCTATTAGGCCTCCGGTTGCATGCTGATATTCAAGACATCGGAGCCCGATATCTTTAGGGAACAGGTTCTTGTGCATGGCCTGACCTACTGACAATGTCTTTCCAGACTGAGGATGGATGATGCCGTAAAAGGATTGTTCAAACTGCTGCAGGGGTCGAGCAAAACTGTCATCTAGGAGACCACGGTGGAGAGCATCTGCAATCGGAAACCGGTCACCCGATGACGGGTCGCAGATGCCTCCAGTGCAGGCCTGAGCTTCGAGGAATTTCAGGGCGGTAAATCTGTCTACAAGGTTTTGCTGAAATCCTTTGAAAATGGAGAGCCTTTTCTTAAAAATCACATCCCAGAGCCCTGCGATGGGGCTGTTCGTATTCTTTGAAATGACCTTTCTTGAAATCAAAAGGTCAGCAAGCTCACAGATGCTCATTTGACCCATGCGATAGCTCTGAAGTTCGCTCAATTGAAGGATCATTAGACTAAGAGCATTTTCAATGCAAAATTGCCTCCCGCTTCTTTGATCGGTTAAAATATGCAAGGTTTTCCCGCTGGGGTCTACGACCGTCGTCTCTTGCCATTCGCTCTCCTGCTGCGAGAGGAACAGATAGATTCTTTTATCTATGAGACTCGCCTTGTACGCTTCGTACATCGACATTTCCGTGGCGGTGGAACTGTTGATGACGGACACTCTGTGAGTGCTCGCTGGGGTGAAACTGGAAATATGCTCGTTTCCAAACGGTAGAAGATAAACGCCCCCGCTGACATCGTACACACACAATTTGAGGAGTTCGTTATAGTGCGCTCTCTGTCCCGTCTCTGGGTTGTGGAAGCTCTTGGGATTAGTGATGGGATCGAATAGAGTTTGAAGGGTGGCTTGATTTATGAGTCCCTGCTCGATGGCACATTCCGTTGGGACCCTCATGCCAATTAGCGGGTGGATCAGGCCTCCGGTTGCAATTTGCGCTTCGAGTATTCCCTTTCCTCGGTGTCTATCTAAAATCCGTTCTTCCATAGCTTGAAAGACGGAAAGTAGTTTCCCACCGTGAGGGTAACCGCTGACTGCTTTGTCGGCGTCCATTATTCTGTCCCTCACTTCGGCACCAACAAAGCCTTTACTGATAGCTTCTGAGACGCTGTAGCTTTCACCAGTGATGGGGTTGATTATGGCTCCTGTGGCTGCTTGTGCTTCCAAAAACTCGATCGCATACGTTTTCGCCATAATCCCTGCGTGTGCAGCGTCCATGAAAGACATCTTCTTCTTACCAGATTCGATGTAAATCCCAGCAATGGAAACCGGTTTGCCGGTGAACTGGGTTAAAGAGGCTTGAACCTCGTTCATTGTTATCAATCCCGCTTTTAACTTAAGTGCAATTTCCTCTGTGATTATTTTGGTTTTGATCAACTTTTTAATGCTGACTCGACCCCTGAGTCCTTGAACCTTTGGCAAACTCGGTTTGAATTCCTTTGAGGTATCAGATTCATCGTCATCAAACAACTCGGTGGTGACGATATTAAATGTTACGGACTGGTTTTTCCCGGACTTGAATTTATCTGACAGTGAGCTTTGCTGGAATGTACTTGTATGTTCAGAAAGGTTCGTTTGGCTGGATGTGGATAGATTTGACTGCTGATCCAGCTGTAAAGATGGATTTAGACTTGAGGTTTCAGTTATCCTGAGTTCACAGGATGATTGGTTTTGTGTCACTGTTTTGTCTTGTTTCACAATTTTCAGTTCTTCAAGGACTTTATCCTTCTTCAGAGTAGCGATCTGAAAGCGTGAAATGAATTCATGGTTAGTTAAAAAAAAATAATTTTTTAGGTAAATGTATGTAAAATTCCTAATGGAAATGAAGTTACAAAAAATATGTACCTCTGAAGTCATTTTCATTTTCTTCAGCTCGTCCTCTAGACTTTGCTTTGCCGCTTCGTACGAAGAGACAATTTTCTGCGTTAAGATCAACTCGGTCTTCAGCTTTGCAAGCTCATTATCTTTGGCACACTGATGATTCGCACTTTCCAACTCTTTCAGACGTTTGATCTCCGAGGTATAGGTCACGTCAAGCTTTAGGTTCTTCTCCTGTAAAGATTTCACTTCCTTTATGTAGGAAGAAATTTTGTCCTTTAAAGTCTTTGCTTCGTTTTCTGCCATCATTAATTTCTGTTTAGTTTCAGTCAGATTCTGTTTCAGTCTTGCAGTTTCTTCAGAGTTCTCTTTCCGGATAATGTCCAGTTGTGTCATACTGGATTTCACTCGGATTTTCTCGGTTTCTAATTCAGTAATCTTAGATTTTGCTTTGAGCAATTCGAGATCCGAAGCTCCTTTTTGCTTCTTTGCCTGTTCCAGTTGAGTGGACATGCTGTCAAGTTGTTTCTGAACTTCCTGTTTGGCTTTCATGGCATTTAAATGCAAAGTTTTTAGCTTCTCGATTTCTTGCAAGAGTTGCTTGTTGTCAAGTTCAAATGTTTCAGTGCTCTGCAAGCGTTCCTTCGATTTTCTGTCAAACTCTAATTTCATGCGAGACTCCTGCAAAGCCAGTTTTTGCTCCATCTCATTCTGCACTAACTGTATTTGAGTTTCATAGCCCTTCTTCTGTAGCTCAAGTTTCCCCTTCAGGTCCTCCAGCATTCTCTTACAATTTTCCAACTGGTCCTCTAACATTTGAGATCGTAATTTGGCAGCTGCTGTTTCCTTCTGCTTTTGCAGCAGATCTTCTTGAGTTTGGTCCAACTTTATTTTGAGCTGTGAAATTTCAGCCTTCAGGGTTGTGACTTTTTCGTCCGCAGTACCTTTCTCTTTAATGAGGTTAGAACATTCCTGCTGTAGGTTTGCCGTATATTTATCAGAGTTCGAGTTAATTTCCCTGATGACCAACCGGTTCTTTTGGAGTTCTGTCTCCATCTCATTGATTTTTGACTGGTTTATCTTCCCTTCCTGAGTCACTCTTAACAACTCATTTTTCGTTTTTTTGAGAGTGGAATTGAGTTGATCGAATTCAGTTTTTAAAGCTTGTAGCTTTTGATCTGCAGCTTGCTTTTCCCGCTGAAGAGTAGAAATGTCCAGTTTGAGGTTGACCGTGGCCTTTTCGGAGGTGCCGCTCATTCTGCTTATGGTCTGCCTGCATCTGATAAGTTCGTTATCAAGCTCTCGCAACTTTACAAGGTTCTCCTTACTCTCTGTTGATTCCTTCTGTGTCTCCGCCTTGGCCTTTTGTAACGCCATGTTTAAGTTGTTCAGCTCCACTTTATGCTCCTGGACCTTTTGATTGGCCAGATTTTTCTCCACAGTTATAGACGTCAGCTCTGCTTTCAGATTTCTGATTTCTGCTTCGTAATTAGTGATGGTTACATTGAGAGTTTTGACTTTCTGCTGAAACTCGGATGCTTTTTTCACCTCCTCGTTGTAATCTCGAAGTTTTAACTGAAGCTCATGGGACGTCTGGGTTTTTTTAAGAAGTTCTTCTTCAATTATTTTCAGCTGAGATTTTGCACTCTCGGCATGAGATTTAAATATGCTGATTTGCTGCTCTTTGCTGCCAATGTCCATATTAGCCTTATCAAGTTCAGCATTCAGATTCTTCTCCGAGCGTTCACTGTCTGAAATGGTTCTTCGTTGCTGTTCTACCTTCTTCGTAAGTTGGGTCACTTGCAAGTCGCATTTCTGAAGTTCCAATTCAAGATTTTTAACCTTTAGCTGCAAATCCTTTTCTATTCTTGATTTGATGCTCACTTCCTCTTTAGTTTTCTGCAGTTGATCCTTAAGATTCTCAGACTCATTTTTTAGAGATTTTATTCTTTGCTCAAAATGTGATTTTTCTTGCTGGAATGATTCGATACTTACCGTCAGATGCCTGATTTCACCTTCCAACAACTGATTTATTCTGTTCAGTTCGTTCATCTTAAATTTAATCTGTTCTCCTTCAGCTTGTTTGCTCGAAAGCTCTTCTTCTAGTCCTCTCAGCTTCTGGCAGTTCTCTTGTTCATTGGTGCTCCACTGAAGAAGCTTCCCTTGACTGATCTTAAGTTGCTCCTTCAATCCATCAACCTCTGTTTTATGAAACAGCACCCTGTGCTCTAGTGATGATTTATCTCGCTGAAGTGATTTCACTTGTTCTTGAAATATATAGACAGATTTCCGTAGTTCAGACGCTTCCTGTCTCAGTTCGTCTGATTTCTGCCTGGTACTGTTTCTGTCTAAATCCATTTCCTCCTGAAGCTTCTTCAACCTGTTATTCGCATCATCCAGGAGCTCTTTGAAGCGTTGCGCTTTTTCATCAGCCATATTCTTCTGCATGAGCACGGAGTTCACCTCGGACTTCAGTGTCTTGATCTCAGTTTCAGCTTTCTTCTTGTCCATCATGAGTTCATCTACTTTGAATTGTAAAGCCTCTGTTTCTGGTGCAGAGATGGAGATGGTGGATTTCTGTGTAACTCCCTTCCATGATTCCCCGTACACTAGTCTAGCGTTGGACATTTGAGGCAGATCTTTTTCCATTTTCCTGATCTGATTCAGAAGATTTGCTTCTGCGCCCTCTTTGGCTTTCAGCTCCCGTTCCAAAGAACGACTGTGCTCCTCCAAGTCTTGAACATCATTGTCCTTGCGCCGCAAGTGATCTTCCAGTTTCCTACGGGCCAGAGTGCTCTCCTCTGTGTTCTTCTTCAGCATGCGAAGACTCTCCTCAAGGGAAAGATGTCTGGCCTCTGCCTGTTGAATTATCTGACGAGAATTTTTTAGCTCTTGTTCAAAGGCAGCTTTGGCTCTAACAGCGCCCTCTAGCTCAACACGGTATTGCTGCGCTTCATACTCTGCCTTGGTTTTTTGCACGTTTAATTCCTCGATGCACTTTTTCTGCATCTCTAATTCTCCCCCCAGGATGTCCAGCTGCTGCTGTCTGTCGGACAAGGAGGCCTCCAGTTCCAGTACCTGTCGCTTGAGCCTGGAGAGCTCCTCTTCACTAGCCACCTTCTGCAGCTCCACACTATCGAACCAGCTCCTATACTCTGCTTTGTCCACGCTTGTCCTCCTCTGAAATTAGAGGTAAAATGATCGCCCAGTCCTTGACTAGAGAATAAAAATGTGGCTTGAAGGAAGAGCTCCTGCGCACTTACCAGCCCAAGCACGAAAATCCCCCTCCACCTTCAACAATACAAAATACTGAATATTTTGTATTAAAATAGTAGTATTTGAAATGAAAGATAGAAAAGCGTGAAAGGAAGCCGTTTGCTTTATTGTGCCTGGAAAGAAGCGACACGCCTAAGAGTCAAAACTATTAGGACAAAGTGTTTTCATAGATTTTTGAAAGGTGTGTGCAGAATGGCAGGAAGTATATTAAACCCAAAAGCAAAGAAACGGTTCTTGAAAGTGATCGTTGCAGAGATACAGTTTTTTTTTTTTACAATTTCTACATACGAAGCAACATAATAACAAGCCTTTTCATTATATTCAAGATGACACTTGAATATAACCTGCAAAGCCGGCGCACCATGAACATTCCATATCCAAGCAAGAATTATTCATTATGGATGATCAAACATGATCATAACGAAAATCTTACCTCGTCTTCTTCGGCCCTTTTCAGAGTTTCACTCGCAAACTTCACATACTGCGTCATGAGAGTGACCAGTGCTGTGTAGCGAGTGCGGAGATCCATAAACTGAGAATTCAAATGAAATCAAATTCAGAACCCTAGTAAACCCGAGAGTTGTGTTAGTTAGAACGAGTACATTTCTCAGGATGGTTTCCCCTCTCACCTCCTGCTGGATAGCATCTGATGAGCTCTGCATCCTCCTCCGCTTCACTGGGGACTTGTGCTGAGAGTCCACCATGGCCCTGTAGGTCATCAGCTGAAGCTCGTAATCCTGCAAGTAGAGAACATCGTGATGCACTGGTGTTGATCAATTTGTAGCTTTCAGTCGAATGAGATCAGACGTCTGTCGTACCTTCACTCCAGCTGAGTACTGCTCTGAGTACTTCTGACATTCATCTATCTTAGTCTGCTTACGTTCGATTTCCGCAACAAGAACCTACAACACATTTACGCAATTTAGCAGACGCTTTGAGAGTCCTTCAATGAATAAATCAGCACTGGTTCACTAGATTACAAACTTAAAGAATACACAATATCACCAAAAGTTTGTGGACACCTGGTCGTAAGTATGTTATGAGCTTTTTGAGCATCACATTCCACATTTTAACCAAATTTGCTCTCATAATTTCCATCTTCTGGGAAGATGTTCTACTAGATTTATACTGATGTAGATGAGAAGGTGAGGAGGCCTGGGGTGCAGTCAGCGTTCACATGCATCCCAAAGGTGTTCAGTAGGGTTGAGATCAGAGCTTTATAGCAGGCCACTCGAGATCTTCTTCTCCAAACCATGTAAACCAGATCAAAGACGGATTTCTTACCTTCTGTTGATTTAATAACTCAGCCAAAGCTTTGCTGTCTTCTGGCTGGTTCTCTTGGGTTTTCAGCTGATTGACCTCCATCTCTTTGCTCCACTCATCAAGGTTATTGTATGCATCTCTAAAGTATTTCAGGGACTTGCTGACGCCTTCCAGGTCTCGAAGTCTGAATAAAGTTTGCACATTTAAATATCAAATTTTTCCATCAAAAAAAAAAAAAAGACCTTTAATTTGAATCTTTCTGACCTGTTTTCAATTTGAGAGTGGACGTTCCTCCATCTCTCTCCAAGCTGTTCGGCTTTCTCCTTGTGCCAGTCAAGATCAAAGTCCCGTTCGTTATGGGTTTTAAACATCCGGTCGCTGATAGCTCTGGCTTTCTGCAGCTCGTCCTCCAGATCGTGGAATATCTCTCTTCTTTCGTCGATCTCAGACCTCCATTGCTAAAAATATTGATTTTGGATATTAAACAACAGTATTATTGCGTATAACAAACACGGGGTGAAGACATTTTAGTTTAAACGACCAACCTTGAGCGTGCTCATAACCGCATCAATAGACCTGATGTCACCAGTGACCGCATCTTCCTCGCATAGTTTGCCTTCGTACAATTTGACCAAAGCTTCGGCACTCTGGCTGTGTTTCATCGCCAAACTCACCGTCTTCAACCTGCACCAGCGATTTAAAACACAGCAGGTCTAAAACTGTTCAGGACGATTTAACGCAGTAGATTACTAGCGATTTCAATACCCACTTTTCCAGGTAAATGGAGCACATGGAGTAGACCTGAGCCATGCTCTGAGTGAGCACGTTGAGCTCGGAGGACAGTGTGGGCACTGATGGAGAGTTAGCAGCCTGTCTGAGGAACGCTTCACACTTCTCCTTCAGCACCTCCAGATCCTCATTCAACCGATCCAGCTCGGCCTTCTTCCTCTGTAACAAGAATCAGACCTTTTAAATGGTAATAGTTGTAACCAATTACAATGGCTAAATGAGAAGAGGAGATGATGTACCTCCTGATCAATAATGCGCTGCATAATGGCCTTTAGGTCGTCTCGTTCCAGAGGTGAGCGGACCTGCCGAATCAGCTGCTCCTCATGGGCTTCAACGCGCATGCGAAAGTTCCTCACATCAGATATGAACATGTTGTAGACGGATTCCTCGTGTTCCTCTGTGGACCACATGAAGGAGTTAAAAACTACACACACAAATGAAATTGCTGTTTTCGCTCTTCTAATAAATGTTCTCCTCTAACTGATGCATTGGGTAACATCATAGCCCTGGGCACAGTCTTAATAGCACAGTTCAAAGCCGGATAAACATTCAATCCGAAGGAATTTAACTCTCGATCCAAGAGTCTTAAAGGGGCATGATGAGGATAATGTGTACCTTGAAGTGTGCATGATCTTACCTCTCTCTGCAGACTTCAGCAATTCCTCATAGTACTCTTTCGAAGCCAGCACCTCTCTCTCTAGCTGAGTGCAGTCTGCCACCGTGAAGACCTCAGATTCCTCGCTGTCCTCCAAGAACTCCTCAAAGTGGGACTGCAAGCTGCTCAGGACCTGCTGGTGCTCGCCAGGCAACATAGTCTTAATCTGAAGAGATCGTTCCATGCAAAAAACAAATAAAACAAAAACAAGAAAAGATAGTCAAGCCTGCCCCAACAAGCTGTGCTTAAATGGAATAACTGGCATGTTGATACATCTGTCTGCTAATTACTGCCTTTTGATCAAAGCTTGGCATAGATGTGGTCTCTTCTAATGATATTCTTTTCACTTACAAGGGACGTTCGAGTCAAATCTGGACTTTTAATATTACAGGAATAAAAAATGGATGCTAGTGTGGACCTGCGCGCAGTAGTAAGTGGATATTACTGATAGTCCGGGCCAAAGATCGTTAATCGAGATGGCAGGCAGCAGTTTTAGTGCGTGCATGGAACAGTGCTGCAGTTTCTTAAATTCCAGGCATAAAACCCAAGGATTTCTACAGAAGACTTCAAGCACAGTACGGTGATGAGAATCTCAGCCACAGTAAGACATTTAAACCATGTAAAGGTTTCAAAAATGGCCGTCAGTGACGATTCCATATGTGGTGGTTCCCTGATGATGAAGAAAAACAGGAATCTTTCCAGGCAAAGTCAGATATCAGAAGACTACAGTGGACAGTTTAGAAGGCTGAAAGGTTTACTGGTGTTCCCCTGCCCACTCCTTAAAGACTCTATACATCCAGAGTGGAGAACAGGACTCAAAATCATTCTGGACCCCACACATCTGGCAGACAGGCAGAAAAGATTCTTCGTTCAGGCAATCTACCTCGTGAACATTTCAATGCTACTCCAATTGTGCAATGCAATGCATTAAAATAAAATAAAATAAAATGTAATTAAATATGTGCTAAACCACATTTTCACTTATTATTATAATTGTTTTTGTGCATTTTTTTTATTGTAAAAAATGTGCATTAAATCTTTTTATCCTGTTATCCTTTTTAACCTTATCCTTTTTTTTTATTATTAATTAATTAATTTTTTTTATTATTTATCTCATTAAAAATAATGGGCAACTGGAAGCTTCTGACACCAAAGAAAATTCTTCCTAAATGAACACATACTTGGCAATAAAGCTCTTATGAACTGGTAAAAAAAAAAAAAAAAAAAAAAGTAGAAGTGGAGCATGGCAGAAAAATTTCCAAATATCCAATCTTTTATTTTTTAAACTCAAAACTCCTGTTTCGTGTTAAGAATCTTTAAGAACACTTAAGCAGACAAAAATACATACAGAAGCAACTGTGCTTTTGCGGATGTCGCGGATATCCATCATCAGGTAATGCCAGGACACCACACTCTTCATGTTCACGTGAGAGCGGTGCCACAGTGCGAGAACCTTCTGATACAGCTGCTCGATCCTGATCAAAGAGGGAAAAAAACACTCTCAGACAAGAGACGCAGGCACGAAACCTGTTCACATGAAAAAGACACGTGAGGGTTACGTGAAGGACAGAGCATTGTGTTGCCTCGACAAGCGAGGTAAACTGATACTGTGGTTAAAGGGGAGTGGTGCAGGAACGTGATGTTCGAGAGATGGAAAGAATTGTTAATTGTGCTGTGCTCACCTGCTGGCCATCTCAACCGCCTCCTTATTGGGTGGAGGCACGGTAAAGCAAACAGAAGGAACCATGGCCTCGTTCCCTGAAGGGCTGATCACCTTCCATTTAGCTCGGTGTGAGTTATTCGCCAGCACACACTCATCATCTTTGTAGATAGTGATCTGTGATCACAAATAGGTCTTAGCAACAAAAAAAAAAAGTATTTAGGAAAGTAAAATCCTAAAAGGGGGTTCACCTCAATCTGGCGGTAGTCACAGATGGACTTGACAGGTAGGGAACTCCGTAGAGGGTTCTCTGGGTTGCGGGGCTTGAGCTGAACCACAGACTTTGCGCGTCCCACCAAGCTCGCCACAGTGCTGCGGTACTGAAGGAGCTGCTCCTTTTCATCCTACAAAACATCTTATCAGCCTAGAATCTCTCAACTAATGAATCCTGCATCATAGTGTTTTGCAAAAATTACAAACCATAGACTCCTGTATGAGATCCTCCAGTCTGTGCAGACTGCTAGTCCGGTCACACCCATACTTCCTCGCGATTGAATCTTGAAGGCTTTTAAGGTAGTCCATAGACTCTTTGGCATCGTTGAAAAACTATCAAAGGAGCTCAAATCAGACAATCCAGCAAAAAAAAAAGGTAGTCAAATACCAAAACAGAGCATCTCCTACCTCAAAGTAAATCACATTCTCTTTCAGGTGCTGCTCCACACAGTAGCAGAGCTGCAGGATCCAGCTCCACTGGGTTTGCATGGCCGCCTTATATGCCTGTAAATCCCCCAGAAGAAACAAGGGCAAATTATTTACCCGAACAGAAGACATCCTATTGTACAACGGCGTAGTGCCACCTTAGAACAAATACAAAATAGATTATGAGAATAAAGTCAAAATATGTAATGCTATGACTTTATCCTGGTAATCTAAATGTTTTTTTTTTAAAGTGGCACTAAAACCGGAACTGGAAAAGACGTTACCTCTATAGTAAGCCGAGCCGGATGGTTCTGTTGTAAAAGGACATCGGCCTGATCCTGCACTGACCTGATTGCCCCTTCCTTCTCATCCAGCTCTCTCATCAGATCCTGTGGTGGTGTAGAAGCAAATTATGACCATTTAAGGCACAGTAATGTGACAAGTATCGAAATATATTGGAAAACCCCCTAAACTCCGTGTGTGCACTGAATATCTAATTCCACAAAAGGTGGGAAGTGTATTCAATGAAACCCATTGCAACCAGTTGATGTGATAAATAAAAACATAGAGAAGAAAACGTAAGTAATGACAGGTGAACTCACAGAATGGTAATCTTTCTTCCTGGAGATATTGCTATTGCGCTCACTCCAGTCAAAAGCTACCTCCTCTTCCTCTTTCTCGTTAAGCCAAATTAACTCTCGGGTGGCATGCGAGACAAAGTTATGCAGGCTGTCCAGGTGTTTCTGTCGCTCCTTGGTAGAGTTCTGAACACAAGGAATCAAAAATTGTGGTAAAATCTGTCCAATAATTAATTGGATAATGTATTAATTAGATTCAAGAATAATATTGTTACTCACAAGTAGTCTGCCGTACTGGCTTTCTAAAAGCCCCAGTTTGTCTGAGTAACTCTGTTTCAGTGGGTGGGTCATCTGAATCTAAAAAAAAAAACCCCAGACAAGCGTTTTATATTCCAATCCATTTGTTTTGCAGAAACAGCAGAAAGTCACATCAGAACCAAACCAACCTCACTCATTTTTGCTTCCTTAATGCTCATCTGGAAGTCTTCGATGGCTCTGTGAACATTTCTGTGATTTTCTAAATGAGACTCGACGTTCGGGAGATCGGATCCCCATTCGCTCTGATCGAGTTGTACCTTAAAAGCACAAAAAAAAACACGTTTTGTTTCCATCATCATCTGTTATTAGATAAGAACAACAACAAAAAGGCACTCTCACCTGCATCTCTTCCACCCAGTTTAGCAAATCCTGGACAAACTTCATATTGACCTCTTCCTCAGACAAACTCGGGTCAACTAATGAAGCTTTCAGCATTGGCTTGCGGATCTGCATGTGCTTCATGTGCTGGAGCATCCCAGGCTCCATAGAGCCTCCGATCCTCAAGGTAGGCTGCAAGCCAGGTATCAATGCCGAGGGCAATCCTGGGGTTATTCCTGGTGTCAATGCCGGGGTCATTCCTGGTGTCAGTGCTGGAGTCAGAGCAGGGGTAAAACTTGAGGAAAGCCCAGAGCCTGGTGTGAGAGCCGGACTTAAACCCACGTTCAGGTTCTGCGAGAATCCAGAGTTCAAACTCTGTGTGATGCCGGAGATCATCATCTTGGTCTGTTCCGTGCTCAGACTGCGCCCTTTGCTGTACACCGAGGAGCATTCTGTTCTGAGTGTCAGCAGGTCATCACGAAGCTTGGAGACCCTACAACAAATCCCCCGATTTATTGACTTATTTATCCACATTATACACAATCTTATATAAACCACGGCTGTAAATTTAAACAGGAGCTTATAGAAATTTGCAGAGCTTTCTCACCTTTGAACAAGCTGATCTGCCAAGTAGAACTTCCCATCCAGTAAAATCTGGATGTCAACCACTTGTTGCCTCAGTAGGTTCTCACATTCCAGTAGGTATCCTGCAATTTCAGGCTCGTTCTGCAATTGGATCCCAGATTCAAACCTTTTTATATCCTGGAAGGATAGAAGGATTAGAATGGTGTTAAGTCAACTTCTCATGCAGAACGATGGATTTCGGAGACGTTCCAGCTGTTTCTATACTTACAGATTGTAGAGATGCACGTGCTAAGGTTAATTTGTCTTCTCCTGCCACGCAGTCTCGCTTAACTCTGTCTGCGATTTGCTGCAGCATTTCAAGTCTACAACAACAAACAGGAGAGAAGACGTTTTGCTGCATAGCCAAAATATCATGGAATACCTTTCAGACAGAGTAACACGCACGATCTCAGATGTTCACCTCACCTTGCCCCGTACATAGAGTGATTGTTAAGATAGAACGGAGTGCTAGAGAACGGCTCTTGTGCTCCAGATACCAGGTTCTCGGCTGAGCCGAGGCTCGTCAGAGTGCTGTTGCTCACGGATGACCCCCCACTACTGCGATAAACCAGGTTGCTATTCATGATAGCCAGGCCACCCAAAGGGAACAAGCGCCTACCACACCTCCATCCGAGACATAATCCTCATAGCGCTAGCCTTCTGCTGGCACAGGGTTTTATCCAGTGCCATTTATAAGCTCACATGCTGCAGCAGAAAAAAAGCCAGCCCCCAAATCCTAGTTCCCTCTGGTGAAAAACACCGAACATTCTTTCTCAGATAGATGAGTCGCTACAAGTTCAGACGCTTACAGTTTCTCTCAAAGAGCGTGGAATGCAATACCAAAGGCGACACACCCACCTCTTCCACCCATCTTCCTCAATAGGCCTATTTAGCTGCGTTTTACTGGACAGCAGACGTATAATTACGGAGCTTAGTGTCCATATAAATATCAACAATGGAGGTCCTGAACAAGACCTAACACACCGCTGCGTCTAAATGTGACTTGAATATGAGTCAGAAGACCGCAAAACACTATCCAGGTCTAACCCTGTCAACAAACCCATCCCAGTTCGCCGGAAAACTGTATCGACAAGCAGATTACTGCACCCGAGGGCAGCAATTTAATACTGGAAGAAGAAAGCAAGAAAAGAATAACAATATGCAAAATCACAATCCCCAATGAGATTCAAAGCATTTTCATGTTCTCATTTATTACTGTTTAGGATTTTCATGCATTTTTTATTCCCCCACTCAAGCAAAACTAATTATCCCATAAAATGATCTCATATCCAAGACAAGCCACTGGTTCGCTCATTAGGAATTAATGTAATATTATATATTACATAAAACGTATACATTCTACAACCTTTTTATCTCCATAAAGCTGCTTTGAGACGTCTATTGTTAAACTCGCTATACAAAAAAAATCTTTTATTGCATTTTCAGTGCCCTATTCAGATTGGATTTTTTTTTTACCTAATCCAGGAAGGTATAAACGTACCTCTCACACGACCTTAAACCCGTTTATAAGTTCCATCAATGAAGAAATAAGGGTAAACCTTCCTACCTGTCGACCTCAGGCCTGAGGCTCTTCTCTCTCTCAAGCATGGCCACGATCAGCTTGCCCCATTCCTTCTCCACATCGTTAGGGTGGTAACCCTCCGGCAAATGAATGCGACCAAACTCGATCCACACCTGCCACATTAAAAACAGATCTCAGAGATGTTTGCGGAGAGATCGCAGCGATCTCGATCCTCTGTAATCCCGCCAACGAACGGAAAATATCGTGTATATATAATCTTTTAAAGTGTACTGACCTCTAACATTTTATACAGATGCTTGATTTTGGTCTTTTCATTCTCCTTCAGTGGGATTTCACTCTCCTTGAAGTGCAGATACTGCAAATAAAGTGCCTGTAAGAAGAAGAAAAAAAGGATCGTTAGCAACCTGGATTATAATTGCTTTAAAAAAGTCAGGAGTTTTCTTATTAAGGAAATAACAACACACGGTTTAGCGATCTTCACGCAAGTGCAGCAGAGCTCTAATCAACTCCACACGTGTCTGAACAGAAGTTGATGTGTAGTGATATTAAGTCAGGCTTTAATACTCGTTAACATCGGAGGGACGCTACGAGTTCTCAGAGTAAGCTGGCACTACGCCCCAGGCTTTCGTGCTAATGAGAAGCAGCCACACTGCAAATCTCACCAGCTGCTGTTTAGATCAACCGAATTAAACCTCATCCCTCCATTCGGGGAAAAAAATATTAATAAAACGTCTGTTTGCTAAATCCGCATGGCTTTTTAACATGACGTTGCCTTGGATATGTCCTGGTTGATGTACTGCAGAGATGCCTGCTCAAAGCCTGATTTGTCTTCTGCAGATATCTGCAGGTATCTACAGCAGGATACGCGGTGCCTTACCTTAAGTTCCACAGGGTTAACAGGAAAGTTTCTGTCTGACATGACAGACACGTTATGTTTGATCCATTGGCTGAGGTAATTCACCATATTCTGGTAGTCCACCCATTTAACGTCCACATCCTGCGAGAATGAAGAACAGTGCAGCTTTAAACGCTTTTGTGTCACTGTGAGGTGTGTTTTCTATTTCAATTTGTTGACATGCTAAATTCCACTCTGTCAATGTTTTGTCCCAGAATGTTACCCTGAAAACAACTACAAACCGAAATAACGATAATGCGATCGACATGCAGCAGATACACTGATTATTTATTCGTCATTAAATATTACATAATATCTGTGATTTTTCTTTGTGTTTTGTTTTGTGATGTCACACTGATGAACAGAAATCTTGCTGCTCACTACTCACATTGGCACTGATGCCCTCGAAACCATCCGGGACTTTAGGGAAGACGTCATATAACGTTGAGACGTAGGTAATGACGGACTTTTCATCCGGAGTTGTGACATCCACATCTGTTCAGCATGAGAGAAAAGTTAGAGCAAGAGCTGCATCTAAAACACATTCAAATACTGACTTCCACAAGCTGTATAGGACGTCTTTAGATACTGTAGCATTAAATAGAATATAATAGAATATAATATAAAATAGAATAGAATGAATCTCCACAAATCTCCACAAAATCTAGTGTAACATCTTCCCAGAAGAGTGGAGCTCATTATAACAGGAAATAAACGAGGAATTGGACAGATCTTATGGTCAGGTTTCCACAAAATAAATGCATAAGATAAACTTTTCAATTATCTCAATTTATAATCACTCAGACTTACAGTAAAAAAAAAAACTCCAGACTTACCCTCTGGATCCAGCAGCCGAGCCACACCCAGCTGCTCAGCCACTGTGAACGCTTGCTCCAGGTTTGATCTGCTGCTCTGTGTTGATACTTTGCTCATATCCACCAGGTCAGGTCTGACGAGAAAGAAAGGATTCTGATAAGGCCAAGATCTCCATAAATAACTACTGTCAGATTTATAATGCTTTCTGTCACTAATTCTCTCTCTCTCTCTCTCTCTCTCTCTGCACATGCCAACCACTGTTTCTTCATTGTCCTCCAAATGCCCTTGTTCTAGTACAAGTCCTGTCTCCTCCTTGTTCCTGTCATTGTCCGGTTGTCCTATTGTGTTCATCTGTTGTGTGTTAAACTCTCGATTAGACTTAGACAGAGACATTTGACGTTCCAGAAGAACGCCGGGAGAAGTATGTGATGGACTATTTTAAAGATGATGGTGGTACTTTCTTGTAAACAGAGCGAGTCTCCAAACTTTTTGATACCAACTCGTACAAAATTGCTGCTAATGGAGTTTATGAGGACCATTGCCATAGAGATGCTGATGATTTGCTCAAGGAAAGCCCAGGCTGACTTTATATACTTTAAAAAGTCTTAGAAGCTTCATCACCAATGTTTTTTTTACTAATATTTAATTACTATTTATAGGGATATTCAGATTTATACTAATTACACGCATCAACCGACTTTAATATCTGTAAACTAAAAACCTGTGTTTAAACAATTTTGGATAAATCTCCAAAACACCTGCAATTGGCTGGTGGGGAACTCACAGGAGATTACACACACACACACACACACACACACACACACACACACACACACACACACACACACAGAGGAATCATGTGATTCACAGTGATACAAGTAGCAGATGAACGTTATATTTAGACAGGGAAATGTTCTGAATAACGAATCAGTGTTCCTGGTAAAACCCTGATGTGTTTCCTGAAGTCAAAGTAGTATTTAGTTATTTAAAAAAACAACAAATGAGGTCAACATGTCTGCTGCATAATGATTTTTTTTATATCAGAGCATATTTTAATATTGTTATATAATATTTAATATTACCTGTATTTGTGAATGATAGCGTTGAACAGTCTTCCATCTTTCCAGGAAGTGGTGAAGTTTTCACAGCGGACCCCTACGTAGCCCTCGGTCATCTGCTGGGACCAGAGCAGAAGCCTCTCCTTCGCTGTCATGTCCTCGGACTCTCCTGTGACATGGATGTCTGAAATCTGGGAAAGAAAAAACCTGATTTAACTCAGATTTCATCTTGAGTGTTTTATGAGGCTCGGGTACCTGAGGGTTTGAGTTTATGCCACAAACAGACACGGACAAATATGTTGGTATCACCCAGACCCTAGAAAATAATTAAATCCTTAAATATTAATGATGTTTTAAGCTAAGTGTTTTCTTCTGGGAGATTAGCAAAACAGGAGCTTTTGGGTAAGTCTCATCATCTGCATGTTCACAAATGCAAAAATGGAGCTTTGAAAGAAAAGATGAAACTGGGAAATGGAGGAACATTGATGTTTCAGGGCTGTTTTGCACCATGAAATCTCAAGACTACCAAGCTATTCTGGAGTGAAACATATTGCTCGGTGACAAAAAGCTGTCTCAGTCTCAACTTATGGCTCCTCCAACATGATAATGAGCCAAAACCTACAGCTAAAAGCACCCAAAAAGACTAAAAAATAAAACACTGGACTATACTGAAGTGGACTTCTATGAGCCCTGATCTGAATCCTGTCCATCAGCTATGGAATGAGTTGAAGGCTGAAGACTGGAGGAGGAACCCTGAGACAAATCTGAGACATTTGGAGCAATGTGCTGAAGAAAAGTGAGCCAGACATTTTGAAGACTTGTGCAGACGTCTCATTGAGAGTTCTAGAAATTGCTGTGATTGCCTTTAAAGGTTGTGCAACAAAATATTAGGTTAAGGGCGCCATTATTTTTGTCCACGCCCTCTTCATTTGATTTAATATTCAAAATATTCGGTTCAAAGGGAAAGATGGATAAAAAAAAATATATGCAATAAACAATGATAGACAACAATTAGCTACAGTTCACATTCAAATATTTCAAGTTATTTCAGAGAAAATTGTGGGTTCTTCTCTTTTTTTTTTGGGATCAGTACCAATTATTATGTCGAACTCTGAAGATAATCACATTTGCACTCTTGATGAAGACTTCCAAATAGTAAATGCGGTTTTCTCTCAATTGTTTTAGCACCAAATCAACATTTATTCATTCTCTCCAATGTTGCCAAAGCAATTTAATTCCTGTCTCTCTCCGAAGGATGCACACTTTAAGAAGAACATCAGTTTATTATCTTGAGTAGGTTCCGTTTCGTTCCTCCTTTTGAAACGAGGAGATACAACATGCATAGTATATAAACTGCATCCTGCTATGTTCTATGTTTCAATCTGCCTCAGATGTCAATAAAAGCGGAGGTCATTACCATCCAAAAAAACTTCTTCACAGTGGAGAACACTAAGAGGAAGAACAAACCATACAAATGTGTAAGGAATGCGTTTTCTATTTCCCACAGGCAGCTTTAAAAGGCACAAACCTAATTTATGAACAAAAAGAAGGCATGGAGCAGGAAAACATTAAAATAATCCAAACGACCTCTTTCTGACCTTGTCTGGTTACACCACACTGATATGAGAAGGTTGGTGCTCCCTGTGATTAGTCTCGAATCTTTTTGATACCACCCCATATACTGCTTGCTGAGATTCTCTTAAATTTCCACTCAAGCTCGACTCTGAGACTGCTGAGCTCCTCACCCTGTAACAGAGAGGACTTCCTGGAACCTTGTGGAGGAACCTTGTTCATTCTGATTCATTCTGTTGGTGGTTCGATATGATGCACCTTCAAAGCTTTAATTTAGATTTTTTTACATTAAAGTATAAAGTTTGTAGATGTTTCACTCTTTTAGGAAGCTTTTTTTCCACCAGATTTTGGTAAGTGGCTCTCATTTGATCATTCAATCAGAAGAACATTAAGGAGGTCAAGCGCTGATGTTGGTGAAGAAATGCGTGGACTGTACTGGTTTTCAGGCAACAGACAGCTCATTCGATTGAACTTGGACAAACCCTGGCATGATGTGGACCTCACAGCACCTGGAAAACTGCTGGAACTTGCTGGGATGACTGGCAGAGATCATTGTACCATAAACTAGCGTGGTGCAGATTCAGATGAGGAAGATGTAAACTCTCCGTCTTTCAATTTTCCTGATGAAAAATCCTTTAGTCAACAGCAAGGAGGTATTGATGAGTCTGATGTTCATATCGAACCACAGCAATTACATCAATATATCCGTTCTTCATCATAAAGATTTAAACTACCTCTGGAGTTCTGTTCAACTGGAGACCACTGGAGTCCTCATCAACAAATTTATTTTTTTTTATTTTTGACACTGTTTTGCATAATAACACAACACAGGAAAAGTTTGCAAACATCTCATCAAACAAGTGCTACAATTATAAAAGCATATTGTTTGGAAAGCGGCATTTCCAATACAACAATACAAAGATCAAAGTATGGGCAGGAGATACAGGAATAAAGACCTTCAAATCATACCTAGTCAAAATCTGGTTGCTTGTCTGATACTGTAACCTCAACACAAAACCAAATTGTGATTGTTTCGGGCAGGTTTTACCTCACGTTCATTACGAGAAGTCGAATTTTTCTGGAAGGCGTCCAGAGAATTGTGGGAAATGGATCCTCCAGAAGATGTGTAGGTCCTCCTCCGCTTCCTGCGCACTTGAGTATCGCAAATAATCCTTGACAGCCCTCGTACGTCTTCCCACTGATGATCCGAACTGCTCCTACGGGAACCATGTCCTCGCAACGTACGGAGCAAATGCTCCACAGCTCCAAAACTTGCTGCTCTCCTCAACTGCCTCTGGAGTAGCTTCTTTTCCAGAATCCCATCATTTGGAGCAATACATTTTGAGCTCTTGGTGAACTTGTGGATATTTTCTTCTACAGTGGGAAAGCTCCTGTCTCTCTCTGGAGGTCTTATCCCCGTTCTTCTGTTTATTATAAACACCGGAACTTCTCCAACATAAACTCCGTGGTTTACAGGATCACAAACTTGTTCATTCTTCTCTGGTTCACTTTGGGTCGTAACGATGTCACCGGGTTGAAATTCAACCGACTTTCTGCTCTTTCTTCTCTGGAAGTACCGACGTCCTCGGAGCTCCTTGGGCATGGGGCTGAGTGGAGCTTTAGATGGGTCGACATAACGGTCATCTTTATGACCCCTGACACATCCGAAAACATTTCCCATTCCCGACTGACCTTCTTCAAATTCCCGAGACGGGAAAATCTAAAAAGTGTTAAGTCTTTAGTGTTCCCCTACTCTGGAAAAATGCAGCCATTTTCTACTTTCAAATCGAACTGGTTTCTAATCCACCACGCTCAGCAATGTTCTCTGGTGAGTTCTCACGTCCCAGGCGAGCTGTGTTGACACGTTGCAGAGCTCACGTTCCTTCTCCTGATCCGTTGAGCTCTTTCGGCTCAGTGCCGACACACTAGAGTCCGCAGTGACCTTTGAAACTGCTCCCTTTGCCCTGCTAGTCCAAAACAAATACCATAAAGGCGACGTTGCATGGAGAGGAAAAAAAGCACTGCTTACGGGCCACTAACTCGCCCTCAGTCCATGCTGAGATCATTCCACTTCCTGTCAAGTGCACACAAGGGCAGTAAGTTTCCTCAGGATATTCTGAATGCAAACGGACAAAGCCTGAGAGAGTTAGAGGGCAGAATGTAAAGGGAGAAAACCGAGTGCTCTGGATTCTGATTGCAGGAAGCCACCTGTGAAAATGCGAGCTGCTCAGATCACATGAACTGGGCTGAGAAAATCGTGGCCCAGCACGAGCGCTTTAAAAATAACAGAGCAGCATGGCTGGCTCGACAAAATCACCTGAGGCTGAGTGAGGCACGATGACGAAGCTCTTTTGCTTTGTTTTGTTTTGGTCATGCATCAGGGGTACAAAGCCTCGGGCGGGGAAGTTTAACACAAACTGCTGATTTCAACACCGTACGAATCGGAAATATTACGTCGTATTACAGTTTTTCTTTGTGTAAAATTTTTTATTTTACTTCCTGAGAGATTCAAAATTGTTTAAATTGTGATAAGTGACACGAGATAACAAAATGAAGGGTATTAAATTAAAGAATGGTTTAACATGATATCAAAGATGTATTAAAGATCATCTTAATGCTGCTTTGTAAAAAAACAAATAATTCTTTTTTGTTCTAAAATTTATGTATTATATATTTTTTATTATTATATTAAATATTATTATTTCCGGGTTTCTGACACGTTGTAATTAATTTCTGTTGCTGTTTTTGATTTCTATATTGTTCAGGTAGAGGCATTATATTTTTTTATATAGTCTTTATAAATATATAATAATTTCTTTATTATGATTTATTTATTTTTATTTCAAATAAATAAGAAAAAAACGGGGCTTTATATTTGTCACGTGTATTTTACAGCACAGTGAAATTCTTTCTTTAGCCATGATACAGTAGTGTGCATCAGAGTACAGATGTTTAAGGGCCATGCTCAAGGGCCCCAAAAGTGGCATTACTGAGATACTGGGGCTTGAACCCTCAACCTTCAGATCAGTAACCCAACTGCCTTGACCACTTTCCCAAAAAATCATAATAATAATAATAATATTTATTTTGTAATAATCTGGTTTGGCTTCTCAAAATGTAAATGTAAAATACTGTCATATGTTCACTTCATATATTATTATAATTATAATTATTATTATTATGACTCTTGTCTATTTGTGCTTTTGTTTCAATTTTAATTTCAAACACAGTTACATTTTTTTTTCATTTAAAATTTTATTTGATCTTTTTAATTAACTGCAATTCTATTCGATTTTATTATACAGGAAATTCCATTACTTTCCTTTATTCTATGTTTTATGGTCAGCACAGCATTTTACGGCATGTGGGACTGTTTATGGCAGAATTTGAATAAATTATTGTATAATGGTGCATCAGTAAAAATTGTAAGCACTCACACTTTAGTCTTTTAAAATACATGTAATAATTAAAAAAATATATAAAACAAAAACCACAAAAACATTACCACAATACAGTATCTCTGATATGTTTCCATGATATATTGTGAAGTGATTTATCGCGATATTGTTATTGTAGAGTCGTATCACTCAGCCCTGCTCCTATATAACAACATTTATTACACAGGTGGCAATTACAGATAGTAAAAGTCGGCTTGTGAAAATCAGCAGTATTAATCCTACACACACACACACACACACACACACACACACAAGCCTATAAAAATATTTGAGTCACACTCAGTGTCCATAACAACACTGTAAACATGCTTTAAAAACCGTATACAGCTTTAAAGTGTGAACCAAATAATCGAACAATTCAAAACCAATTAATGTATTTATAACGATCTGCATATTAAATATTATATCCTGATTATTATATAGTATTTAGTATTATAATACTTTGTTGTATTTGTGAACAAAAGTATTGGGACACCTGACTTTGTTTTTGATGAGACCTAAACCTGTTCCGGCATGACAATACCCCTGTGCTCCATGAAGATCTGCTCTACATGACTTTACTAACACACCTGTGGCTGAATGAATCTCACACAAATCTCCATGAAATCTACTGGAACATCTTTCTGGAAGAGTTGAGCTTATTATAACACAAATCTTATAGTCAGGTGTCTTTTTCATTTCATATACCGTATATGTTTAACATCCACCGAATATCATACTGAAAAACCTTTCAGATTTGTTTCAGTAAACCAGAGGATTCTTTTGTGAAGTTCTTTTGTAATATGAAACACGTGCATGTACTGTGATTAAAGCACCACTTATACACTTTATTCATTAAAGGATCAAAGTACAGTTCAGACAAAGACAAGATCCGGAAAAAAAATCAGGGTTTGGAGATGAATGACGAAGGAATTAGTTCAATTGGTCGACATTAAACACCGATTTAAAGGCGATTCGATTTGGGAAAAGAAACACATCCAGCTGGACACGGACATCACGAGAACAGCAGGAATGTGAGGAGAACTTTCTAAAAAAATGCTGCCACATCTACAGAATCAAGAGGCAACAAGCCCACAGCCACCAGGGGCTCATGCCCAACGGCTTGCGTGAGACTGACGGGCAGGTGTTTGGCACACGTTACCCCACGCTACCTGTCAACGTGCTTTATGAGCTCAAAAGTTATTAAACAACTTCGCTTGACACACCTATCTTATGGGACATTTTTTTCATCCCTGCACATCTTCGGACCTGCCTCGAGAGCCTGCAGAAATTTCAGCGCTTTAGAGATGTTCATTAGGGGGGGTTTGAGATGCTGTAAAGCGACTGTGGTTCTCTGTTCTGGGCGCTAATCTTCCTGAAGATCTTCAGCAGCAGGAATATTTATAAAAACGAGGGAAAGGAGTAAAGGGGCGGGAAGGGAATGATGGGAACGCTTCTGAGACCGGGAGTGTACCACACAATATAATGTTCAAACATCTTGCAACAGTTCAAACCTTCTTCATGCTAAATAATCATACTCTCAATAAAAAGCTGTGTGTGTGTGTGTGTGTGTGTGTGTGTGTGTGTGTGTGTGTGTGTGGGTGGCACTGCAAGCAAAAGCAATCTTGCTGTGTTTCATTTGTTTTTTTAACTCTTGGCATGAGTCTGAAACCAGAATCAATTCTGAACTTGTTAGAAAGAGGGATTCGTCGTCCCGTGCGTGTTTTCACATCAAATAATTTCTTTTCCCGTGAATCCGCAGCACGGCCCAAAACAGCATCGCTGCGTGCAAAATAAAATATTCTAAACGTTTTTCTTATTTAGATCTTTTGCATTTCTAAATACATCAGTTGTAGGTGCAGACGTTGACTTCTTTTGCCACTTTAAACCATGAAATAATAAGAGTAATGTGTACAACCAATCACGCCTCTTGACGCCCGACATGGCGTGCAAATCTTCGAGCAAAACCCCAGAATACGTCATCAGACAGACCAGAAATCCTTCATGCACGAGGCTGGATTTTGTTCCGAACTCGATATCCTCCATAATTCACGTGAATAGAACCAGGCACATTTACAGCCAGCAGAAGAAACATCGACCCTTCCCTATATGCATGTTTGACTGCATCAATCATCAGCTTGAATCAAGCCTTGCTGAGAGCTTACTCTTTTCCTTCTCAGGAAAAAAAAATCCACGTCTCAAAGGCACGTAAAGCGAGTTCTAAAGAAAGGGTGCGTAATTACTGGATACTTGAGCACGTAAAAAGGAAAGCGTTCCGTTAATGATAGCCACGAGCGATCCAGCGTGAGCGTCGATCAAATAGCGTCTACCACTTCTGAGATGATATGAAACGTTTCAGCGTACGTGTTAGCACACCACAATAATCGAGAGAAGCCTGACATGGAATGTTCCTGCAGGCCAATGACTTGAAGGTGATATATAGCAGAATGGAGCCTGCTCTTATTACTCACATAAAACCCTGTACTTACATGTGGAAATCACAGACCTGATATGAGTATATATAAACTATTACATGCTATTTATCGTTTGCTTACGTCGCCGCAAAAAGCAAGACGCCGAAAACACTTTACAAATATAAAGTTGCATCAATGACCTTGAAAGACTATAGCGTACATGCTTATATCATAATTTACATTTAAACTAAAGGAGGAATTATTGTTACTGAATATGTCTCTGCATTAAAAAACACAAGAACCGACCAAAGATTTAATATTTATATCATTATAAATAAATTTTAGCCCTGGAACCATCTCTTGTCACGCTTGATTAAATGCATTACATTGTTGTGACCTCTAGTGGTTATAAAATGAACTGCATGATCAAAAGTGACATGCAATTTTACTTCTTTACAAATTCATAATAGTTATTTATAACACAAAAACATACACACAAATAAAAAAAAATGCATTTGCAATATATTTAAATTCATTTGCTTTTTTGTAACACTAATGTTGTTAAAACTGCAATTCCAATCTGTTTTTAAAAACAGGGTCATTACTGTATTTATTATGAGATCTATTTTGGATTGTAGTTGCCGATAACCAATTAATCAACCGATAGATTTTTTAAATGGATTCTGGATTAAAAAAAAAAAACAACACTCCACTAAAATTAGTACTGAACTTTTTTAACTTTTTAACAAAAAAAAAAAATAAAAAAACTACTGAATCATGAAAATTCACTAAATGAAATAAATATGAGTATATTAATTATAGTAATCAATAATAAGGAAAATAAAATAGATATACATTCAACCTGCAACAAAAAGAAACACACATAACTAAAAAACTAATTTACATCTAAAATAATTAAACAGCACGGAATGGCAGTAATTCGCCTCTAGAGGTCGCTCTTGTGCTGTATAACGCAACCAAAAAAAACTATTGAAATGAGTTTTTCATGATAGCTGATAGATAAAGCAATAAACTATCGGTGCCTAAACTATCGGCAAAACCGATGTATCGGTCGACCTCTATATATTGTGTTGATATACAGACATGAACAAAAAAAACTCCTTTATATCAGACATACAAAAAAGATTCATGCTGCATTCCTCAAAACTGTTCCGCCACATACTATAACATCATACGCAAGCAGCAACAGACGCAGAGCTGAATTTCAACGATTCCAGAATAGGTAAAGAAAAAATGCACTGACCTGAAAGTGCAGAATTATGGTCCATATTAACCCCAGTGTCAGTTTCGGGTTGCCGTCTGTGATGTCGTCGTTTCGGATGTTTACTAGTTTCACCTGTGGGGAAAAAACAGACAATCTATCATTTTGAAACTCCTGCAATTCTTTAATACTCTGTCTTGACACCAGGTGGCGTATTAAACTGCCTCTGGCTGTCCAAACAGCTGAGTCACCTGCTGCCTTCAAATACAGTCATCTGAAGAACAATGCGTATGTTCTATTAGTTTAATCAGCAAGCTATAACATGTCTCACAAGCTGGCTCAGTAGAAGAATTGATGATAATATTTTCTACTGATGCTTCACTTTGTATTGCCGTCTATTTAAAAAAGGATGGTTTATAATAAATTCCAAAGGAAAATAATAGTATGGAGAAATTGCATGCTGTTATAAATTTATGAAAAATATTAAAAGGTAAATTCACATTCTCATAATGGAAGTCAGCTTTTCAGGCACATTCATTAAAACCCTGTTTCTCAGTACAATGATGGGCCACATGCTTATAGACAGAGAACGAAATACTTGACACATCGCTGTGGTATAAAAGGAATTAAATTTGGGTATTATTTCAGTATAAGAGGTCCCTGGTGTCTGATTCCTACTCGAACTCGGTTCTCAGAAAGCTCTGAGAGAGAACATATGTGGATTATATGTTCTGTATCTTCCTGTTGTGCATTTGTCATGGTTAATTATAACATTAGCACTAATCAGGAAGGGAAATTCCTATATGTTGTGCTGGTTTACAGTAACATTCCCGCACCGCAACATGGAGAGGGAAGTGATTCGTCACACACTACATACCGATTTATGGGTTCTTGCCCACTCCCTCTGCTCAGTCCACTGATTTAAAGCCCACCATAGACTGCTGCATGAGAACAATCCAGCACATTTATCATCTCAGAGGTGCTCACACAGGGGTCTAAAACCCTGCTCACTGGCAGATGGGCTACAGTCAATACCGACTATGTGATCTATACGCTATTTAGTGCTGAAGGGAAAGTGAGTGATGGGACAGAACTTTAGAGGCTTTAGTTAAAAAGGTAAAGAAAATAAAAGAAAGGTGATTTTTTTCCCTTTTTTATACATGTACTTTACAGTTTTTTTGCTTGCATAACCCAGCAATGTTAGAAATCAGGATCAACCATGATACTGGCACTCCTGGAGCACAGAGGGTTAAGTGCCTCGTTTAAGGGCCCCAAAAGTGGCAGTTTGGTGATACTGAGGCTTGATCATATAGCAAAGTGTATGATTTTTTTTTCAACATAGTTACAATGGCTTATCATTATCACAATCCACCATTGTTATATTATTTATCACTCGAGTGTAATTTGTGTCTGAATTTTCTAAACTTCTCATTTCAGCTTTAAACCTACCAGTTTTTAAGTTTTGTTTTCATCTACTATCCGTCTCTTCTTAACTTTCTATAGTAGTACAATTAAGACGACAGCAAAAAGCTGTAGAGCTCATCAGTGTACTGAATATTGTCCAAAAATCTATGAAAGTTTAATGGTTTAACTTGGAATCATGTTAAATATATTCATTCGTATTAGTTTATATCTCGTACACTGCTGTGTGGTGCTTGTAAGTGTAAATGCACACTGTCAGAATTCCTTGTTTGCTCTGGCATATTTAATAATAAAGCTGATTTCAATTCTGATTTTAATAGACTGGGATTTTTGCTGTAGTTAATGTTGCTTTTAAATTTTTTGCTATGGTAATGTCTATTTCCAGCCACAAGAGGGCAGTAGAAGACAAAAAAGAAAAAAGGAGGACACAAGACTACACAAGGAACAATGGATTCGTTTTCTCATTAGTGGCTTTCATTGTTAGTGATCATAAGATGATGTGGTCCAGCTGTAGTAAACCACAACAATAAAAAATGACTAACAACAACGTGGTGACGGCTTTTCTCTGGAATTCAAACGTGAAATTTAAGTTCAATTAAATTTATAATACCAACAACAAACCCAGATTTTCCAGCACACCTTTAAGTCCTGAACACTCGGGACCCAATTCTGTCACATTAATATAAAGAATGAGCCTTGCTTTTATTACAAGGAAGCAAACAGTGAGATCTTCGGAGTGCATGCTATAAATTCAAGTGCGCCTCCGTTTGTTATTCCCGTGGGCGACAAATCCAATTTCCCATCAGCCTGAGGCGATTGTGAATAACCGTCTGCATGTCAATGAGATCATCAGTGTGAGATTCGAGGACGAATCCTCTGGAATGTTCAGGCTTACCTGCCGCCTTTTCAAGTAGTCCAGTGCGATCTGTACGTTCTGCAGTCTGTGGAAGCGCATGCGGCCTTTCTCTCGAGGCTGTGACGGAGAGACGGAGGGGAAAGAAAAAAAGGTGAGTGTACATCATTCTGCAACATGTCACTTATCAGCTGCATGTACTCACTGCATCCTCAGCAGCAACAGCAGTATGTCCCTGCTTTAGAGCTTTCTGCAGGGAAGAGAAATTCACTGACCCCTATTTCATCAAGGGTCATGACATCCATCAGACTTGGACATGTTCTGTACTGACACAACCCCATGCAGGTGAAGCTGAAATGACTCTGCCAGTGATTTAGAAAAGCCTTAGGGATGCATCGATACTATGATTTCGATAGCATGCGATTCAAAATAAATATCCTGCTTATGAGGATTTATTAATCTGAGGAAGTGGGAAAGCATGGGTTAGCAATGTGAGACCTGCTAGCAACAAACTCGTCATGATGGGTTTCAGGTTTAAGAAGTTATGGCATCTGTAAAAGAGATGAAGCATGTTGGTGGTTGCTTTGTTTGATTGAACAAAAATTAATTAACAGTGCTCAGTGCTCGCCAAAATGAAATGTTCTCATAGAACGTTAAGCATGACCACACTGCAATCCTGCAATCTGCACGCTCAGATAGGTCTCCCTTAAGCTTTTAAAGACACCATTAGATATTTGATCAGGTTTCTTGTAACGTATAAATGTCACCTTTTGATATTTTCACAGTAACGCAGCTCTGATTGGATTGTTATCTTTAATCTCGAAATACGCACAGTTTAAGACCAATACTCAATATCAATATCGATGCATCCCAAATATGCATTCGAGAACTAAAATGCAAACCAGCTCACACACTCGCTTAAAACCTGAGACATGTAGCTGCTTGTGAAGAACAATGAAGAGACTCTGTGATGTCTGAAATTTGAGTTATAGGACAAACAGAGCGTGTGATGGAGGAGCAGACAGCCAGAGGCGGACCGACCGGAGCATATCGGCGCTAAAGCATAAGGCAGCGAAGCAAAAATCATTTACTGCACACGGTCGAGAAGACAAAGGAAGAGGGACGTGTGTTCTAACAGGAAGTCCAACACACTTTGCAATGGCAGCATTTCTCCGAGGTAACCAATGTTCTAATAATCGTCGAGGAAGATCATAGGCTCAATATGGAAAATGTGTCAGTAATTACGAGGTGTTTACGTGCAGCAGTTTGCGGAGCTAAAAACGTGGGACAGAATCATTTTATAAAGTCTGATGGAGCAAATTTAAAACGCCTCCTCCGCCTTGTCTTTCATGCACGATGTCTATTCTCAGTTACTGTCAAAATTCATGTCTGGTTAAAAATAAAAAGGTGCAAAAACTGTTAGATAAAAAAAAAAATAATAATTTTTAAGTATTCAAATCCCCTTTATTTGTTCTCATTGTTGTTATGTTGCAGTCTGATAGCGTTCTTTAATCGTTTAAACCCATTTAAATTCTTTTAGATCTACACTCAGGATCCCATAATGGCCATGTAAAAACAGAATTCTAGAAACGTATGTAAATCTGTGAAAAGAAAATACTGAAATCCCACATGTATATAAGTATTCAGACCCTTTATTCAGCACTTAGTTGAAGCACCTTTGGCAACAATTACAGCTTCGAGTCTTTTTGGGGTCTGATGCAACAATCTTCGTTTATGATGAAACCAAGATTGAACTGCTTGGCCTCAAATTCAAAAACGTTATGTCTGGAGGAAATCAGGCACTGCTCATCACCTGCCCAAAACCATCCCAAAAGTGAAGCATGGGGGTGGCAGCATTGTGCTGTGGGGGTGTTTTTCTGCAGGGACTTGGCAACTGGAGCAAAGTGCAGAGATATCCTTAATAACCTGTTCCACTCAGGACCTCTGGGCTAAAGGTTCACCTTCCTACATGACAACAACCCTAATCACACAGCTAAGACAAGGTCCTGGAGTGGCCCAGGCAGACCCCTGACCTGAACCTGATTGAACATCTCTAGAGAGACCTGAAAGTAATTGTCACCTGAAGCTTCCCATCCAACCTGCTCCAGCTTAAGAGGATTTGCCATGAAGACTGGTAGAAAATTCTCCAATCCAGGTGTGTAAAGCTTGTTGCCCCAAACCCAGAAAGACTTTTAATTGTTGCCAAAGTGGCTTCAACTAGGTATTGAGTAAAGCGTCTGAATACTTATGGACATGATATTTTAAGGGTTTTTTATATATACATTTACAGACATTTCTAGAATTCTGTTTTCACTTTATCAGTAAGGGGGACTGAGTATAGAGTATAGATATGAGACTGCAAGATAACAACATTAAAAGTAAAGAGAGTTTGAGTACTTTCTGAAAGTATAAATTATTAATTAATGATCTCAATGATGTGGCATTAAGTGAAGCTATAATGAGATGTGATGACGACCATGAAGAAAATGAATACGGAAATAAAAGATGTGGGATTGCTGCAGAATTTGGTCCAATTTCAAATCCACAGAAAGACAAAGTGGTTTATAGAAATCACAGCAACTCAATTGTAAAGAAAATCGAACCTTGCATTCATACTAGCAAGTGACAGCCTCAGCAATTTCACCAACATCTGGAATGATAAACCTTTGAAATCTATGCAGAGTCAAATCTAAACACATCGAAACATCTGTGGTTTGGACGGCATGATCAGATATTTCTACAGGCCCCGATCACTGCATGATGTTCAGAATTTCTTTCAACTTTTTTCCCCATGCAATATATGACTTCTATACTCAATAAATATGTACCTTGAGACATGTTTATCATGAAAGGAAGTAGCGGAGATCATCTCTAGTGAGTGTAAATAGTCAGTAAATTATCTTGCTTTACAAAGCGATAAATAAAACATAATGACAATAATGACAAATGGACACAAACAGATGTTGCATTTGGATGCAAGAACTGAAGACAATGACGTAATTCCACAGCGCATTGAGTTGCTTTGAACGACTGGTTATAAGTGAAGCGCCAGGAATTGCAGTCAGGTCTTTTAGTTCATGAGCGTTACAAGACGCAATCTGAAGCACTCCATGGCAACCCCATCAATGGCCGAGGCTCTTTTCATACCAAACAGGATCCCTGAATTAAAAAAAGTCTTAATTTCACTCCTACAGTCCACCATCGAGAGGACGAGCTCGCTGGCTTTAATTTAACAGTCACTGCACACATCTTCGTTAGTTGCGTTAAAGAGGGGGAGGAGGTCATGCGACCAAACCTACCCCCTTATCCTCATCATCATCATCACCATCATCCTCCTGCACACGGCCATGCTGCTCAACCGTGCATGCTTCGGCTGAACTCACCAACCGTAACGTCTTCAGAAAATTGCGCTCCCTTGGCTTAACCATGAGAGAACAAGCAAAAACAAGAGACAGACAGAAAAACAGAGACAGACAGACAGACAGACAGACGGGGATAGATGAGATCAAGAAGATCAGACGAATAAAGGGAGATGAACAGAATGAGAGAGAGATATATACAACAGAGAAAGAAAGAAAAGAGAAAACAGAAACAGCGGTAAACAAAAGAAAGGCGTCAGTTGCTTTCTCAGACAAGGCCAGTACTTCAAACTTCACTCAGAAACACTGAATTCAATGCATTTCCATCTGTTATCGTTGACACCGTTATTATTTTTCTCAACACTGATTTATCTCACCAGTGGTTTTTGTGTCAAGGTTGAAAATCCTTCAGCAGCATGCACCTGTGTTTATCCACTAAACACTACCTGTACATATAAATATATATACACAAAGGTAGTCACTAACGTACAATGAAGATGCGTCCTTATGACCAAATCATGATGTGAAAATATCGTAGGCCTAGCCTATCCAGGAGTATTAAAGATTGGTGATCAGTATGGAGAAACGATAACAGTACCGTACTGTATAAACTATGCAGTATGTGTGTATGTATGTATGTGGAAGATGCGCCAGTTCGCGAGTAAAGGGCGGAGCATACGCTGCTACCTTTCCTGACCACGCAAAATTTAACATATTTTTACAATCGTACGTCAAACCCTCGTAATTTAGGGACCATCTGTATATATATATATATATCCCAAATTCCCAATACTCAACCAACCAACCCATCAACCAATCTATGTTACAGCTACAAACCATCTGTATATCTGTATATATATATATGCTGGTGTCTAGCTGGTTTATAGCTGTAACTTAGAGAATGACTTTGAAACCAATACAACATCATGGCCTTGCTGATTGGCTAGGCCATGTTGCATACTGCTATGATAGTAAGATTGATTGATTGATTGATTGTTTGATTTGTTAATTGATTAATTGAGTATTGGGACACCTGACTTTTCCAGCAGTATGAGCTTCTTCCCCAAACTGTTTCCACAAAATTTGGAACATCTTTGGTTTCAGTATCACAAAATTTTCCCTTTAAGCCTGTTCCAACATGACAATGCCCCTGTGCACAAAGCCAGCGTCATTAAGATATGCTTTACATGGGTTAGACTGGAAGATACCAGGTCTCCTCGCCTCACCTACATCAGTACCTAACTTTACTAACACTCTTGTGGCTGAAAGAATCTCACACAAATCTCCACAAAATCTACTGGAACATCTTACCAGAAGAGTTGAGCTTATTATAACAGCGAATGGGGACTCAATGTGGAATGGGTTGTTCAAAAAGGTCAGGTGTCCACAAACTTTTGCCTGATTAAAGTATCATTGATAAAAATGAATAAACAGAGGTCTAGCATGTTGCCTTGTGTGTGAGTTAATTGTTAGATCTCATTCTCTCCTGAACCGTGTAAGATCTACACCCAGTTACCATTAAAATGGTTCTAATGACAATCTGTACAACTGGCTTGTGAATGAAAAAGGAGCATTAATCACTAAAGCATGCAAACGTGCTAAATCTTGCAAAACATTAGCGCAATCAGCAGATAAAATTACAAACAAAGTCTGCAGATAAGCCTACACACAGGTTACAGTCTGAGAGCAGTCTGTAGGTGAACTGTTTTAGACTCTGCACAGCTAAGTTACGCACAACACGTTCATGCATCTGAGTTAGTCGTGCTATTTATTATTTAGTGACACACAAGGAATGTGGACTGCTGTGAAGCTACTCCAGAAGGTTCTGAGCTGGCCCTTACAACATTGTGAGGTTACCACAAGAAAGTGCTAAATAACACGATTACACGAATCTCAAATCCAAAGCGGGAGCAAATACACACGTCAAAAAGAGAGCAAAAAACTCAACTCACCAATTTGTCACCAGACAGGACTTCCAACAACGAGATCAGGTTATGTCCATCTCGCAAATCCTCATACAGGTCGTTGACGTGCTTTCGTACCTGGACAAACGAGAGTTTTACTATCTACACAACCGCAGGTGTTTATTATCATAATATAAACATTAAGCAGATCTTTTTTTTTTACATATCTAAATAAATAAATAAATAAATAAATAAACTTATTTGAACCAAATTTCACTTGAAAATGAAAAAACAAAATGTAAATGACGACTAAACAGCAATGCAGAGGAAACATTTAAGTATAAGGAAGTATTGGTTCGGTTCATTAAGACGTTGGACTTGAACCCTCAATTGTTAGTTGTATAAATGCATCAATGCTATAAATGTAATGTAATATATAAGTCAGATATGGGTGCCATTACTTTTGTTTAGTCCTGTTTGTCTTACTTAATATTGTTGTTCTGTGTTAGAAGAGAGAACGAGTAGAGCTTATTATAACAGAAGAGTGGAGGTCATTATTTGAGGGCGATCGACTATCGGCAAAAATCCGTACCGATAGTTTTTCCGGGCTCCGGTCTGCTGTCATTACGAGAGCGGCCTCTAGAGGTGAGTCAATAATGCCGTGTGCTGTTTGTTTTTTCGATTATATAATTATATTCATTATTTAATATATTCATATTTATTTAATTTAGCACTTTTTCATGAATCAGTACTATTTTACATGGATTGTCATTTGTTTTTATCCAGTATCCAATTTAAAAAATCAATTCATCAACCAGACTAGATATTGGTATCGGTAAGGTATCAGTTGACCTCTAGTTATTATATAGTTATTTAAAAAAAGCACCTAGCAATCTTATGTTTTGGTGTCCACCCACTTTTGTCCATATTGTGTATATTAGAATGCATTAGAATGACTCTTTAATGATACATAATAAATATAGTACTGTTCATTTATTCACTTTCAATCCAGTTTGGCTTTTTTACTAACAACTAATGAGGGAAATCTTATCTTCAGGCCCTTTCAATCTGCCTCTACAGATTTCTAAGTCGGCCACTCAGCATTCTGCCTCACTGACCCACTTTAACCCAGACACACTGCCTCCTAGTTATTACAGCTGAAACACCCACTGCCTCCTGGTTCCTTTGCTATACAAGACCTCAAGCTTCTATAACAAAGCAGCTACATTCACATTAAATCTCCATACTGCATTTCCCACAACATACAGCCTCATTTCTTCCTCATTGCTTAAATTATGTTTAAAAAGCACTAAATGATTTATAGTCCAAACTCCAGTAAAAAAGAAAATCACACACTTCATCAGACAGATTTATGTACCCTCTGTCTGATTATCACACTGATAAATGATTGTTTCCTGACAGCATGACATCCAGATAAACTGCATTTCTGTTCATCTGCACGTTTCTGCTGCTGGCAACACACAGAAGGAGATTCCACTCAGCCTGAAGGCAGCAATTTGTTCTCAGTTAAATGTAAATCGTCGGAGGTTGAACGCTGTACGCATTAGTAGTTAGTAGTATTATTTGTGGTTAAAAATGCATCCTATGGGTCGACCCGAACCGGTATTTTTGCGGTCAGTATTATGAAAGCAAGTCTAAGTATTAGTAGAGTTTTAGTATAAGTAGAAATGCACCATGACGAATGAAGCTATTTTTTTGTTGCACATTCACGCTTGCGTTTATTTTCCTCGGCTCAAATGCTTTTTGGATTGAAGGAAATAACGGCTTTGTATATTTTTGAGAAACCTCGCAATGATGTTTCAGTCAAAATATTGGATAGAAAGATTCCATAGAAAAATCTGTCACCGTCATTCATTTCTTTTATGTTTTAGATCTAACTTTGACTGAGGGGCTGTGGGATAATGTTGCAATTTACCAAACATAATAAATTAAATAATTTGAATAAATTAAAGTTGTCATAAATTCTCTTTTTTATGATCTTATAATATTTAAATAAACAAACAAACAAATGAATAGAAAACATGACTGTAATCTATGACGGCATTTAATGCCGTTATATTAAAAAAATAATTTAAGATTACAAGAATAAAGTCAGAATATTTTAATATAATAATAATAAAACTATTATATAATATTATTATTAATATTATTATTATATAATATTATTATTATTATATAATAATGATATTATTGTTATATAATAAAATACAATATATTATAATAATAAAAAAAAATAATGTTAGCAATATGATAATTAAAGTGGCAACATTTAGAGAAAAAGCACATAATTGCGAGAAACGTTTCACTGTTTTGCATAAAAATGGATGTTGATGATTTGTTTAAATCCTACTTTATTTTAGGATTCAGCAATAATAGAAAAACAATTTTTATTTTAATTTAACGTTCACTGATGTGGTTTTATTTTCAAAGTTCTCATTCAGTGACATTTACAAGCATAAAAATCAATCCAATGTATTGTTCAATACAGTTAAATGCATAATACAGCTACTCAGTGATCTTTAATGAGAGATTAATAAAGCTGAAAGCTCGTCTGAGCATCTCTACACACACCGTTTCTCTGCATTTCCTGTCTTCCTGTCTCTCGTCTGATCTTTTAAAGGTGACCCCTGCTTCTAAAGCGGGTTTGGTCGGCTAGACATTTTCCTTCTCTGTCAGATAATAATCATCTGGTGTGTGACGTTAAATATATTGCTTCAGTTTAAACAGAAAGTAACAAAAAGTAACAAATATCTATTTTTGGCACAGAATTTATTACACAATGCTTAATACACAATCCGGAGTCGAACTTTCTTCTGAAAATCCTGACTAAGATGTAAAATAAACAATGCCAATTTCTCATTGTCCTGTGAATTTTGGAGTAAGTGTTCATTCTGAAGGATGTCCAACAAGTCCTCGCTTGTTCTAGATCTGAGCAGGAATCTGTAAAGCTATTAGTCAGAGTCGGTACATGCTCAGGCCCAGCAGATAATTGGACCTTATTCAGTGCAAAATGCTGGCAAACCAGCTTAAAGTGTTTTGTTTTTGGGGTGAACCACGCCTTCCTATTTGGAAAAGGTATTCATTACAAGCAGGCTGGTACCACTTTAGACATATCACACGACTAAATTATGCCAAATATAATAACCGGTGCAATTTAATGTGTTCTGCCTCTAGTGCTATAGTCTGATACAACGCTGTGTAATAGTCTGCAATTTCTTTCTTCTTTCGGCTGCTCCCATTAGGGGGCGTCACAGCGGATCATCCGTCTCCAAATCACTCTGTCCTCTACATCTGCCTCTTTCAAACCAACCACCTGCTTGTTCTCCCTCACCACAAACCTCCTCCTTGGTCTTCCTCTTTTCCTCCTTCCTGGTGTCTCCATCCTCAGCATTCTCCTACTGATATACCCCATGTCCCTCCTCAGCACATGTCCAAACCATCTCAATCTCACCTCCCTCACCTTGTCTCCAAAACGTCCTCGTTTCTAATCCTGTCCATCCTCGTCACGAGTGAAGATGAATTTACCTGAAGCCTCGTTAAGGATCGAATTTTTGCAGTGTTTCAGACGAGATCCTGTGTAACCACCAAAGGTGTTTAAGTCACGACCTTTTCATCATCATGAAAATAATACCAGGATGTCTTCTGCAATTATTATCTCTTCCTTCCTGCCTGTAGTTGGACTGACTCCTATAAAGTGCTGAAACAGAGTGTGTGTGTGTGTGTGTGTGTGTGTGTGTGTGTATATGGTTCCAATCGAAGCTTTAATCCTTTCATTGCCATATCTTCGGGATAAGATCCTGATTCATCACAAATAAAACAGTTATTAAAGACGAATGAATGAATAAATGAAATTACAGAAGTTGGGTTTGCTATAAAAAGATCATAACACAATGTATTTTTATCTCTTCCTGCTCTTTCAGTACTCAAATGAGACTCCAACCACATAAGTTTGTAACATCCACATCACATGAGGAACAAGAGCAACAGGAGGCAAATTTTATCATAAGAATATATATATATATATATATATATATATATATATATATATATATATATATATATATAATATATTCATTAAGATATACAATCATATAATTAATAAATAATAAATATAATATAGCGCTTTCCGTGCAGGGTGCAGTCTCGCGTGTAAAAACAAACAGCACGTGTTTCGCCTTTAGAGGCCGCTCTTGTAATGACAGCGAACCCGAAGCCGAAAATTGGTATGGATTTTTTTGCCGATAGCCGCAAGAACACATTGTAATCATACTGAATGAAACTGACACGTTGGCTTGTTATCCTACCATTTCTTTTCCTCCTTTCGTTTTCTCATAACATTCATCCTACAAAACCCACCTTGAGAAGATAAAGACCCACCTTGAGGAGATGCTGGTTGATCCATTTTGTAAACGTCTTTTTCTGCACTCTGTCTCTTTCATCTGCAAAAAAAACAATACGTTAGCACGAGTTTGCGCTAAACTTTTACACACTTATATGCTGTACATCTGTGTTTCTGCACTGTAATCACATGGTTTAGTCAAACTGGAATTACAGTGGCACACTAAATCCAGAAGCGTCCCATATCCTGGAGTTCCCCCTCTTTCTGCATGGTGCTGCTTTATTTATATTCTCACACAAACCCAATGACACCAGTATTTTCTCAACTTTTTCCTTCTCACACACTACCAAGAACGAAGCTCAGGAGCACATTTTCCCTGCTGTGTGATTCACATCTTCTAAAAGGAAGGACATTTATAGAAAGCTATATTAAATGATCTCCATGAGGCACTGGCTCCATTACATACTGCTCCTGACCACAGTGTTTTCTCCTTTCCAGTAACCAGGGGGACAGTCTGTCTCCACACCCATGCCTCACACACAGAAACACGAGTGTCCTGGTTTATTCAGGAGATGCAAACACAGAGATTTCATCATAACCAGTACTAATATTGGATTATTCAGCGTCAAAGCTTGATATGAATTAATAATAGTGGTGACCGGGTCCTCTCAATGCTTCTGAAGCTGAATTGGCATTAATATAAATAAACTGCGAATCCAATCCAAAATCTGGACGTCTTTGTCCTACACTTCTGATTCAGACACATCAATCCTGAAACAGTAAAAGAGCCAGAAGCAGAAATCTGCCTGACAAACGTATCATCATTCATACACTGATTAGACCACGTGACAGGAGTATTTCCACGTGCTCGTGCGAGAAAGACAACAATGACAACAGTGCGATGTCGACCTGTCAGCAGAAAGAACGTTCACGTCACACTACACACACTACAGTGCATCTGAATCCTACACAGTTTTCCCAACATGCTGTTTTGCTAAAAAAGACGCCCTGGACTTTTGACTCGTTATCTCAGACAAACACGACCTTTCCCTTTTTTCCCCCCGAACTCCTTCTGCAAAGCGAAAGCAGGAAGTCGCTGGCTAATGAGCAGGTCCGTCAGACAGTAACGAGGCGATGTAAAGAAGGAAGTGGAGAAGAGCTACTGACCCATGCAGCACATGAGCATCACCAGGTGAGCCCTGATCTCCCGCTCGCTCTTCAGAAGGTTCAGCATGGTGCCAGGCAACTCTGCTACTTCCAGCTGTGCATGGCTTATATTCCTGCTGTGGAGAACGTGTGTGTGTGTGTGTGTGTGTGTGTGGCTGAGGGAGTGACTCCTAAACTGCTGAAATGCCTCTAAAGAGGAGAATACTCCCTTCTTGAATGAACGAGTTTGGTCAGGTTTTCCAGCGTCACAGCGTGACTGCCTGAGCGAGCGAGAGGCTTCAGCGCATGGAGGATGTTTACTTTCTGGTAAAGGAGGGTGTGAAAGGCGTCAGCATGACCTGCTGCCTGGTCCTGGTGTGGACCTTTTCAAAATCTGCTCAGAAAAGGAGAACTGGATTTTCATTGCACTGCATTTTCCTTTCAATGCATGCAAGACTTGTTCAACTCATCACATTGCTTTGTGATGATGTTATCAGGGGAATCGTACATTCCGTGTGAAGTGCACATCTGTGATTTGAAGTCAGGGCACGAGGATGATGATGATGATGATGGCGAGGCATTTTGGCATGAATTATTTCATTTAAACAACATTAACAGGATTAATATAAATTTCATCTGTGTGCTCTAAAATGTAGCGTAATTACTCACATGCTGAATGTAATACCGAAACCGAATATCAAAATAGATTTTAAAAGATTTACATGATTATACATAGTAGTCGAGGGACTTTTTGGACACAGATGTTCATTTCTAAAAATACCCTTCTAAAATCCTGGGGAAATTCTGCCCCCTTGAGGACTAAAACATAATTTCCTTTTATTATTATTTTTTGTATTTATTTATATACAACCCTGGTATATTTCCAGCTTAAATCACACTCATTAACTTCATGTCAACCTCTAAAACAGGTGCAATAAATTCCAGGCTACCACCTGAGAGCAGGTTTAAAGGTGACTATGTGACAGTTAGCACGTCAGATCTGATTAGAAGCGAATGATAAAACCGATTTCGCTAACGAGGCAGTAAACGTCCAAGCATGACATCTAAAAAATCCATTAACACTTCCTCTACTCTCTTTCCTGGATTTGTTTTGGCTTCACACGTGCACTGTGGAATGTTTTAGCATTTAGAGAAGTCAAATTTGAGTTGCTGTAAAAATGTGGATTGTTAATATATTAAAAATAAAGTTCTGGGCTGTAGTTCGAATGACGTCCAACAGGTGGGAACGTTGCATTCGGGCAAGTCTCCTGGTGTTCAGGCCTGGACATGGGTGAGATTTGCATTGCAAAGAGGGTGGGACTGAGAAAAAGGGAAGGCGCGCACACATGCAGTTTACATTAGTGATGGGAAAATCAGATCATTTTATCAAAATAAACGAAGCTTTTTTGACTCATTTAGTTCATTTTCATTTCCCCAACACGTCTACATACAACAACTATAGTTCCAATCATTAATATATGTATATATAACTGCAAAGCATATATGGGAGTCAGAAAAAAGTACGTTTAGTGTATTTATGTACACAATTCTGTTTCCTGTACAAAACCTACAGAGATTTTGCTCGTGCGCTTCCAGTGGAAAATGAACGAATCACTCTTTGAGACGACTCGTTCTCTTGAGTCGCATTAAAGCCTGGTTCAAAATGAAGAATTGCTCACGATCGACTCATCAATAGTTCACATTGGCTTAGCCTTTCAGCTGGAGATGGTTTGACTCTTAGAGGAACAAAAGAACAGATTTCATTAACCCGATATTATATTATATTCACGGTATCGTATTTGTATTCAACTACACTACGTACACGTGACAGCAAAATGCTCGTGCTCTCGATCGGGCCGAAAATTGGTATTTACAAATGACTCCATCCGATCCAGTCACAGATGGACCTGAAAAAACTTGCACTACAGCAGTAATATAACACATGGAACTGAGCCACAGATCTGACGAGAACTTCCCCTATTCTCAATCTGTCGCTCCACAAAAACAAAGACGCAATCAAGGCTGCTTTGGAAACGGTTTTCCGCTTGTGTTGAACTCAAAACTCTCTCTGTCCCACTCTCTATTTGGGAAACTACACGGGTGATCCTGTGCTCCTTCTGATTTCAAGATCTGCTTGATCCATCCTGATTAGAAACCATTTGCTGCTGCTAAGAACGGCGCCACATGTACAACCTTAAGATCCATGAGGTTCCAATTAGAAACCATTTCTGTAATAAATATGAACAGTTCTGGTACAACGGCTACAGGATGAAATATTGGCATGAAAAGTTTTGCATTGGAATGAAAACAATAATGATGGAATGAATGAATTCAGTGTTATGAATATTTTGAGTCTGGTTCCTCTCAATGTTTTTTTCCTCATCAAAAAAAATTTGATGAAACTACTATATAAATAAAGCTGATTTAAAATGAAGGTTTTTGGTGTCTTGTGGTTATGTGTGAGATCTAAACTCAAAAAATACAAGCTTCTATACTCTGACACTTTCATTATTTGTACTTTATGATAAAAAGGCTGGTTTTGGCTTCCAGGCCACTATTAGTCTCCTAGTTTAGGGTAATTCTTTAAATGTTTTGTCTAATTCTGCATGCCAGTATCTTTCAATTCCTCAGTACTCCTCATTAATGCAGTGTAGATACAGTGGAAACAGTGGCTTTAGTTTTATTTTCTCTTTATTTCTCTTCATTTCGTTGTAAACAATTTTGGTAATGTGAGCTCCGGTGTCAAATTCAGTACACAAGATGTTCTATCAAAACACACACAATTGAAGAGAACGTTCCAGCTGTTTATAATGGCGGTCATGTGAAGCATTTTCCAAAGAAAATAAATAAAAGAAGAAGATGCATGAGGTTCTGTTCTGTTTTTTTGTCTGCACAATCAGATCGCAATGATAAAATAAAATCTTTCATTTATAAAAAAATCCAAAAAGCGGCTGCCGTGTAGAAAATTAAAGATCTGCCTGAAGAACCACGTTTGTCTATGGAAACATCTGCACACCTTCTCATTCAGACAATCGTCCAATTCAATCAGCCGATTGTAGTGCAGGAATGCGATACATAAAAATCATGATAGAGCTTTTTTTTTATGTTCTTCTAAAACATCAGAATCGGAAAAAGTCTCATTGGCTTCTAGTGTATCGTGGTTGCTGCTTTTGATCTCCTGGAACTTCTTCTCAACAGACTCTAAAGTGTAAGCAGTGGTTCTCCATGTGGAAGTGTCTGGTTGAAGCGATTGTTCAGGGAATAAAAACTACAACAGAAGAATTTGAAAAAACGCTTCCTGTCAATGCTTTCGTTTTCAATCGTTTCCCAAAAACCGACGTTTTCGTTGACTTTAAACGGCATCTCGGTGTAGACGTGAGGCCAAAACGAAAACGTATTAGTGTGGACATGGCTTACATTCCTGTTTGAAGCTGATATGGTGTCCTCAGCCTTCTTTATGATTCAAACATGGGGAACATCAAAGTGTTTTCCTCCGTCACTGCATTGTCTCTCAGGAAAAGTTTGCTAATATGGTAAAAAAAAAGTTCTTTATGCTGACTTATGAGCCGTAAGTTCAGTGGTGTAATGGGGCACAGAGACAGCCAGTGATTTGGAGAGGCAGTTGGTGGTGCTTTATGGAGGGTAATGTTCAACTATAATTAGCCTCTGGAGTGAATCACGGGTCTCGTGTCTTGCCCACCGCAAGGTAACTATGCCAGTTCGGTGGCTTTCTTCCAGTCTTAGAGCGTGCACTCGAGGTTTTGATTGCATGATTATAATATGTTTTTCAAAATAGGATGTTTATCAGTGTGACCTATTGAACAGGGAAGTATTCACGCTGTGTTTATGTTTTGTAATGGATATTTAACTGACCTATAGCTGAATCTATTTATATTTTATAGCTATAAGGTTGGAGACAATGGTAGATATGTTTGGATGTATATTTAAGCTCAGTATCTTCAGGAAAGATCGTATACACGTTCATATTTTTATGGCCTTGATTAGGAACAGTGGTGCTTTTTTTAATCACCTGACAAGAATAAACACAAGCCTGCATCCCCATATCAGCACACACAGAGCACATCACTATTCAGAAGAGAATGCGAGGTAATGAGAGCACTTGTCTGCCCTGTTTCACTCACAAGGAAAGTTTTGTGACAAACTGAAGCGCATGATCCTGGCGAAGAAAAATCCTCGCAACAGACAGTCCTTCAGTCAACAAGGTTTTTTTCATTATTATTATTATTATTAATATTAATAGAGCCACGCCATGTACATGAACAGAAAACTACAAACAAAAAGCAACCAGAAACTAAAAAATGCACTTGAGCCAGACACTGAGGTTCACATACTGTGTGTGTACATGACCAAAAAATAAAGTCAGACATAAAAACAAGCAGATCCTTTCGCCAAAGGAGCAACTACCGAGAGCTGCTGCCGAAAAGCAAACATCCTGAAGGTGCTCAAATAAAAAATGTAGGATCTTTAGAAATCCTACAAGAAGATTTCCAGGCTCATTCTCTCGATTGACATATTTAGGGGGCCAAGCACAGAAAGTGTGTAGGTTTTCTATTAAGATTGTATGATGCACAATGAGCTCAATGCGAGTCGATCTGCCAAAGATTTAAAAGAAAGCACACACGGTCGCGGATTTATATTTCGCAAACATACTAAGTGGTGGACCGCAATTTGTCGCTGCCACTTCCTGTCATCGAAAACGTTTTTATGACTACGTCTAGCGATATGGATTCTTCTGCGTTTTCAAGAAAATCCTGGCATATCGAGGGAGCGAATGAATGCACGAAGGATGGATCTTGCGTGTTTCTCAAATGCAGACATTTGTTAAAGTGTGCTGAAATAATGAACAGTTGCGAAACTTTAGAAATCTTTAGAAAAATTGATATTAAATGTAACAAAACACATACACTCACAGTAAATACACATCCGTATTACCCAAATGGGGTCCAACAACTCAAATATTTCTTAAACTTCTCTTTTTTTATTGTATTTATTCAATTTAATTTGTGGCAATTAAATCAATTACTCACTATAGTCAGTATAATACTGTGTATCACATTAATTTGATTTATTCTATTTTATTTGTATATATTTTATTTTTTATAAAAAAAAAAAAAAGTACAATTATAATGGCAGTGTTTACAAAACTTTTTATTTTCTACACATTTACTACCAACCTGGCATCCGTGAAGCTCCAGGTAAAGACGCAAAGCTCTGAATCACCAATTTTATTTATTTATGTTATTCAGCTGTAATTATGTGTAATGAAGTGTTGCACATCGCACAAGTTAGTCAACGTGTCACTCTCCGGAGCAAAAAAAAAAAAAGAAGTATGACAAGGGGACAAGTGAGCACTGTAAAAGACATTCCTCTCATGCCCCACTACTGAGACACAGGAAAGGCCGGCCTCAGAGGTATGCACATAAGACGGCAGGGTTTGGAGTCTTCCAGCCCTGAAGCCTTCAACATAACTATAAGTTACGGAAACATCTTCCTGTAGGTCCTGTCATTGATTTTTCTGAGCAGCTCTCTGAAGGTGTGTGCTGCCAGAATTATTCCTGCTGTCCCTTTCTGCTGCACAGTTCCAGAAGAAATTGACATGTTTATGCTTCAAAAATCTCAAGGTTGAAACATCTAATCCCCTCTACACAGCTCTAATGAAACATCTCCTGCGGTTTAATAGGTCTTCACAGCCACCTGCTAAAGTCAGCCAGGCATCAGCTGAAAGACCAGAGGCTGCGTCAGCATACGGTAATCAGAACCTTGACCCCATCAGAAGGTCAGAAAAACTCAGGGAGTAAATTAATGAGCTCCACGATGGTGTAAGAGCAAGCCACCATTTTAGACATGATTCAGAAGATAATCGTTCACTCGTGCCCTATGGTTGATACACGGCAGGGTGTGGCCTGAGAACCGGGATGCGTATTGATTTTCTTTTGTCTCAGCTATTAGTGTGGAACCACTTAGTCCTGAATCATGTTCCTGGCAATATTGTAGAGCCGACAGAGCTTAAAATCGAAATATGAATACAAATTGAACATTTAACGGCTCTGGTATGGAGGTATGGAGAAGTTGGTGTTGAATCTATTATGATCTCAGGTGTTGAGATAATTTATGAGTTGACTGGCTTGATATCACCCAAATGAGTTCCCTTAAGAGTCTGGTTTCTCACAAGGTTTTTTCCTACACCATCTAAGAGTGTTTTTCCTTACTACAGTCGCCCCAAGCTGCTCATCAGGGGTCATCAGTTTATCGTGGTGGTTATGTTCCAAAACGCCACTCCAAAATGCTATTTTATGTATACAGTACAGTACTGTAAAATCGTACTTAATTTTACAATCAATAATTATATTTTTAATAATACATTTCATTATTTTTACATAAAACTATGTTTTTTTGGTTTTTCGTGCTCTCCGTGATGAAGATTCGAACTGTGGAAAAGCTGGAGATTAATGTACTAATCATTCAGTATTTGGTAGAAGTTTTAGTGCAATCCTTCAGTGTGAGATACGTCACCATTGGATGTGGCTGAATAAATACAGATAAGAAGAAGGCGGTGTGTTTAAATCCCAGCTTTGCCAAACAGCAATGACTGGGTCGTTGAGCGTGACCTTTAACCTTCAGCTCAGCTGCAAATAAATAAACGTAGCAAATTATGTGTCATTTTACACTCTGTTAGATATCATAGCACTGCTAATACTAACTTAAAATCTGAATTTTTCCAAAAATATATGGTTGTAACCACAAATTCAGAAGCACACAATCGTATTTGGATGCAGTAGCATGAAATATTCCTTTCTAGGTACTGAGAGACCCAAATCTGTTCCAGCATGTTAATGAACAAATCCAGCTCCATGAAGATCTGCTTGACATGGGTTGGAAGTGTGTGGAAGATCTCCTGCTATAGACCTCTAACCCTATTCTTTAAGATGAATGTGAACACTGACATCAGTATCTGAATATCTGACTTTACTAACACCCTTGTGAATGAATGAATCTCCACAAAATCCAGTGGAACATCTTTCCAGAAAAGTAAAGCTTATTATAAAAAAAAAGGAAAATTAAAAGTAAGAAAAAGCTTTACATTGAAATTCAGAGTAACCCTTTTTATTTTCATAATATTGTAATATTGTAATAGAAGCAGGTCATTAGGGTCGTGTCCCAAACCGAATGCCAAATTAAATAAAACCTGATGTAGAAATAATGGATGAAGAAGAATTCATAGAATATGCCGACTTTCCAGAATGAAATTCCAGAATCATGTGAAAAGAATCTGCCCGAAAATGATATAATAATAATAATAATAATAATAATAATAATAATAATAATAATAATAATCATTATATCATTTTTATTTGATCAGCGACCTTTTTTAATTTTTATATAATAAATAATAAAATAAATAAAGCAATATAACAGAAGATCCGAATTTCAGGAACAAATCTCTGACATTCTATTGTTTTTTTCCCTCGGCGCTTAGACAGCTGGCAGCAGTGTGAATGTGTGCTGTGTGGGTGTGTTTCTCAGCATCCTCGCTTTATAAAATAGAGGAAGCTCTGTCGAGTCAGCCAATAGCTCGAATTCATGAGGGTGGAGGGGAGGAGCTCATGAGGGAACCACATGACCTCATCTAGACAAAGCTGAGCTGTCCAGAGCAGGGAGCGGCTTGCACACTTGCCCGAGTCACCATGACTACCAGCTGGTACATTTACACACTAACACACACACACACACTTTGCATTACATTAATATATATATTAATTGACATTTAGACACACATTGGGTTTATCATACATCAGAGAAGCACAATCTGCTCAATCTGGAACATTATGCAGAAAATTCCAGTACTGTTACAACCTTTTTTTTTTTTTTTTTTCGTGAATAATCACTTGCAGCTGATATTTTTGCAAAAGGGATTTAAGCTTGTCAACAAGCCAGACAAATCTCAAAATCAAGAACTGGTCAGCATACAACATGTTCTCCTCAGCTGGAGTGCAATTAAAATGCCAAAAACTCCCCCCACAAACAATAAATAAAATATATAAACGACTATCGCATCTTCTCGGGTGGAAAATTCAAATGAAACCATGTAATTCCAGTAGGTCCAGTTGGAGAGATGATGTCATGCCATACACAGCTGCTGGAGAGCACTTAGGGAAATGACATCATGAGATCTGTGCAACCATTTTCTTGTAAAAAAAAAAAAAAGACGACTATTTTAAAATAGTGTCTACAGGCTGAACCGTTTTCCTTAAATCAGCTGTGGTGAAGAATTAGCCCTTGGATAAATAACTTTAAAGCATCGTAGGACTTTAGTTGGACACTACATTCAATTATATCCCATAATAATGCCTTCAGGTTTAACATAAAAACGTTCCTCAGAACCTACGAACCGTTTGTTTATTTTTGCTTTGTTCTGATCACAGGAGCACAGGGAATGGGATGTTAGATCATTGCAGGACATCCTCACACACACACACACACATCTAAAGGAGATGACAAGTAGCCAGGAAACCAGAGAACCTCAACATAAGCCGTACACACTCATGAGGAACATGGGAAACACCTTACAGACAGAGTTCAATGTTAAACCAGAAACTCTGGAGGTGTGAGGAAGCAATGCTATGATCTGTGTTTCGGATAAATATGGTCCCAGACAGTTTCAGATTCGTCGTCCCAGACAGTCTGGCAGTGTGCACTGAAGCTGAGAAGCTCCCTCTCTCTCGCATTCGTCTGTGTACATAAATCCGATCTTTTATTTCAAATCAGACTGAAATTATACCCAGATTTAATCTGTTTCCGATCTTAATGGACCTGATGTCTTCTGCCACACCCCGGTGACTTTGTATTCTTCTCTCCACACAATCTCAGCAATATGATGCACAGCCTCAGCTTTACAATGCAACACACACACACACACACACACACACACACACACACACACACACAGTCCTCAGTGTCCTCAATTCCTCCATATTAGACACATAAAAATCCTTTGTTGCTGGTGTAGACGTAAATGTGTCAGACAGACTGCTGGCTGTTTGTGCGAACGGTTTTGAACCAGAAGCTGTGTGTGTGTGTGTGTGTGTGTGTGTGTGTGTGTGTGTGTGTGTGTGTGTGTGGAGGAGGGGTAAAAGGATGCAGAGGAGGTGAGGTGGGGCTCTGCAGAGGAACAGCACAAAGATAGTGACTGTGCAGAAACACATGCTTTGTGTTTGAAAAATGCATTTTCGTTTATTTTCTTTACTTTCTGACAGCGATCTAATCGAGATGGTATTTTCTCTGATGGATACCATACAGTTGGAATAAACGAACGATCTGACGACCTGCGAGTTCAGGCTTTTAATGCGTGACATGAATTAATACAAGAAATAAACAACAAACATATACAGAGAGCAAAATAATCCACTTCTTTGTGTGTACTGAGCCCCAGAATGTGTTTTTCCTAAAACTGCACGTCTTGAATCCACTTTAATGATGTGGAACGTCCTTGATTAGCCTGTTTTTTCCTTGTCCCCCTTTCTCAAAGCCTAAATACTTAAGAATGCTGGAAAGGTTCAGTGCTCATCACCTGACACTGTAGACTCCTTTCATGAATTAATGTAAAATAACATATGGAAGAAATAAACAGAAGGATTTATCATATCAACAATTTATTTTTATTTGTAGAGCGATTTAACAGTGGATATTGTCTTGAAGCAGCTTTACAGAGATAAAGCAGTTATAAAAGAATGTTTAAGTGCCTATACATTTGCTCCTTATAATTATGTTTATCCTAAACGAGCAAGCCCGTGGTGACTGTGGTAAAGGAGAAACTCCCTGAGACGGCATTAGTAAGAAACCTTTAGATGAACCAGATTTTAAAGGGAACTCGTCTAGCAAAAAAAAAAAAAAAAAAAATGTTTATGCTTTTGAATGGATCTCACCTTCCGTGAGACTTGCATCCAGATGTTTTGGGCTAATTCGACAGTTCTGTGGTATCCATTTGACTTGCGTTTTGTTTGGAGTTGATCAGCTACACCCAGGGCATGATAAACAACATGATGCGACAGATACAGATAGCCGTGCCGGAGGACATCTTCCCTTGTTTTTATTATTTAGAACTGTAAAAACCCTCGACTTCATGCTAACTGATGCACACTAGATTCCATTCACTATTATTAGGATTAGCGTGGGGACATTTTAGAGGAGAATGTACTAAATAGACCTCTTTAATATCATTATTAGCCCTAAAGGCTGTTGGGAACACTGAAAATAGCAGGCAACAAGAACATCAACTCAAAACAACCAGCTGATCAAATGAAGCAGTCGCTTAGAAACTAATCAACAGCCTGAAAACATTCGATCGTGGGTAGAAAACCAGTGATCACGAAGGTCCCGCTTAGCGTTGTGGAGTCATGCACTAGCTAGTCATGGTATCTCTGACCTGTGGCCTCTTTACACGTTCCATGCGGTTGCGACTATTTCTGGAGGTTGGTGCGAACGTTTACACTGCTGAGTCAATGAGCACTAATCCCACTTCTGACAATGTACACTATGATACGTGAGCTCTGAGTATCGACTGATACCTGACCCACGTATTAGTCGTCATAGTAACCGTGCTGAATGTCCGCCAGCTTTTACAGTCGAGTTATGCAAAACATCCGCAATAGTAGCATAACTATCCAACATCAGACGCTTCGTGGCTTTAAATAGGAATTTCAGAAATGTCCTGGTTTGGCTCTGATGGAGAAAAAAACCTGCCCTGATACTGATAGCAATGCTAGCCTTAAATCACCGAAACTCCTCCTCTGTCAATAAGAAAATACGCTGCAAAACGTACGAATAGACGCCAAACCGAGGCAACTCGTACTGTAATTATTTATCTTACGAATCTGGTTTCTCTCAAGGTTCCTTCCTCGTGTCGGCTCAAAGAGCGTTTCGTTTCCAGTCATCTCTAAATATAAATCCCGTCCTGATTTCTGTGCGGCTGCTCTGCCACAATGTTGTATAAATACAGATGCTCTGGATGAAAAAAACCAAACACCTGATCATGTGTAATGTCAAGACATCATCTGAAAAAAAATCCTGTAGAGACTTTCTCGGGCACATGACATGCACACAAGAGCCAAATCAAAGCAATAAAAGTGATAATAATAATCATTTGCACAAACAGTTTTAGTTACAAACCAGCACAAAGTCTGAATCTCAGATTACAATAGTGTGTTACTAATGTGCGTGTCCAGAGAACGCAAGGCGCTCATTCGGCGTTATTGTGTAACGTCTGCAAGCTCAGGACTTTTGTAAAGAACTGAAATAAATTCATGTAATTATATTAAACGCCTAATTATGTAGGTTGGGTGTCCAGCATTTTCAATGTTACCAAAAACCCAGATCAGAACTATTCATGCAGTACAGATATAAAGAGCTGTGCCCTTTCAGATACATGAGGAAAACAATCTGAGGCTCTTTTGTTTGAAAAACAGAATGGGCACTGTTCACATATTTCTCTTCTGTATGGAATATATGTTCCACCACTGCGTTTATCTATAGGTTCTGAACTTCCAACTGATACAAAAGATCAAAAATGAGATCAGAGTTTCCATTTGAAATACTCAGGTTTCCTAATAATCTCGAATCAATGCAAGTGGTTTATTAGTGAAGCAGTTCTTATGAGATCTTACGAGTTTGTCTCCAAAGTAACACACCTATAGGCTCGAACACACTCTCATACATACCTTCTGTAAGCACACAACCACAAATCTGCTACATATGCATGTGAGGACACCACCCTCAATCAGTTATGAAGAAAATAAGAATAATCCACAAATCAGCCCTATTGATCCATAAAAGCAACATTTCCCATGTAGTTCTGAGTTCATTGTTATTTGTTCTCCGTCTTTTTGTGGTGAGATGAACTCCAATCAGATGAATCATTGTTTCCAGGCTAATGAAGGCCAGTGCATGGTCATGTGACTTAACAGTATCTCAAATGGGAAGTGCTGGTACTGTACAGCTCAGACTGTGATGAAAAACGTGCGTGACTATTGTCTGAATCATTATATACACGCCGGTGTGAGGATTAATCCTTCAAACTCCATACACCTGATCAGACCTCAGAGTGACCACAGACGACTGTTGCACTTCTGTTAGATGCCAAACTGCATTATGTTGCTGTTTACCTGTATTATGCAATGACAGTGAAGCTCTATCTGTCTGTCTGTCTGTCTGTCTGTCTATCTACTATTTGTCTGTCTGTCTGTCCGTCCGTCCGTCTATCTACTATCTATCTGTCTGTCTGTCTGTCTGTCTGTCTATTTACTATCTATCTGTCTGTCTGTCTGTCTGTCTATCTGTCTGTCTGTCTGTCTGTCTATCTGCTATCTGTCTGTCTGTCTGTCTGTCTGTCTATCTATCTATCTATCTATCTATCTATCTATCTATCTATCGATGAATAACTGAGAAGATATGAATCTACTTTCTAGCTTTATTTTACAGACAACAAGGACAATTCATTTTCACTTATTAACCCAAAGAGAGACAAAAAAACCTTATAACTTGTAAGAAACAGGCTTTTTTTTAGCTGCTATAATGTAAGCGATCACAGGAAATCGCTTTACATGTGACTTGAATAAAAGGTACGACTTTAATGTGTTCTCTTGGAAATCATTCGTCAAAAAGCTTATTTTTTAATAACTGCACAAAACGACCGCAAGAAAGCGCCGCTCAGTATTTCTTCAAAATACAGTAGTTTCTTTCTCATTGCTGGATAAATGGAGCAATTATTTAAACGAAAACAAAGTGACTACTTCCTGAAAGATCCTTCTCAGTGAATATGTACTGATGGGATTATGGAATAAGTACAGAACCATGTTACTGTGATGCTAGCGCTGAGCCACCTCGGATCTCATCTGGCCCAAGTGAAGGTGACAAACAGGTTCTTCAAGCAAACAGAGTTATGAGAGGTGTCAATGCCTTGAGTCAATAAGACGCAATAAATGATTTACAACACACATCCAAAAAAAAGCTAAAACCATGGTTCCAAACCTGGAGTCTGTAAAGCATGGTCATAACATTTCTAGACCACAGTGGTCACAATCTTCTATATTATGTAGCACCAGCGAGGCCTGAAGCACAATTAAGCCATGGTACAGATAATAATCGCTTCTACAAATAAAACATTCCTACTAGTCCTCCTGCTTGACATCTCATGGGGTCATTAGAAAGCTAAAAAGAAAGTCCATTAGATAGGATTAGTTTTAAGTTAAAAACTCCTGATCCCACTCCCACATTCCCACCCATGTTTACGAAGATCCGTGCCAGGAATAAAGAATCTTGAAGCCCAAACAAGCGCTCTGGACAAGAACTCTCTTTTCCAATCAGCTTTTTCAAAGCAACTGATTCGTAGTTCGTTCCGTGGTTGTAGCATCAGCTAGTACGCCTTTAATAAACCCATGAGGTCATTTGACTTCAGCAGATAAAAGACAGGAGGACACAGAGAAGGACTTGCAGCGTGCATGCATCCCGATTCACTCCCTGCATGCACTTAAATAGCGTTTCCTCTCCAGCATATGTGCACACGAGAAGAATAAACCGGGGCTGATGTGAAGTGATGGTTAATGCCATCAGAGGAAGTCTGTACAGTATTTTTTTTTGGTTCCAGCCAAAAAAGAAATGACATCCAACCAAACCTCGAGGTTGCCATCATTCAAACTCATCCCTGCTGTCCAATCACAATTAAAGGACAAACAGGGTCTCGTGCCATTGTGACCTGAACTGTAACAATTTACATTATTTACACACACAAAAAAACCTTGTTGCTGATATTCAAGTTTCATTATTTTTAAAACAGCATTTGTTTTTTTTAACACTTGAGACATGTGTCTAGCCAGAAAATTCTTTCCATAGAAGCTCAACGCTGTCAGGGTTATTTTTAGGTCCTAATGAGCCGCAAAATGCAAACGAATACACACATATATTATACCTTTGTATTTCTCGAGCACGTCCTCATAAGCCTGGAGGAAGTCTATCTCAGTGGCGAGCACGCACGGCCCCGGGGTACAGTGCGCCATGAGCCGGCCGGCTGCTGGAGGTAGAGACGCGCGACTGCTTCCCCCGGACCCGGAGCGAGCCGCTGTACCAGGGCCGGCGACGCCCCGACCGCTCGCCCCGCCCACCGCGTCCGACAACCGACCAATCAGAGCCGCTTCCTCTTCGGGAAGATCAATCACAGCGGCGTGCGCTCGCTCCTTTATTTCGCCCTTTATCTAATACCATTATCTAGTGTAATATCTTATAAATAGAAAGAAAATAAAGGATCCAGGCTCGGATGTGTCCTCCCTTCCTAATTAACCTTTTATACTAATCATTTTATAATCATAACAATCAAGCAAACAAACAAACAAATCCCAGTGATTCTCAATCTAAACGCTCCAAAGCTCACAATCATGCCAAACCCATTCCCTTTAAAGGATTTGATTACAGTACAGGATGATGCGTGACATCCACATGATCAGAGCTCACACCATGACACATCAGACCACCATGCACGTTCATGATCACCCTTTCCTAACTGCACAATTTACTGAAAACAAGGTCATCATCTACAATGTAGGGGTCGCAATCGCAAAATAACCAAAAATATATCAAAAATAAACATTCATGCAAAATAAAATAAAAAAAGGCCTTAAATGTATGAAAGTGTATAAGACCTCTGGTCACACACGTGTCCGAAGAAAGGCGAGCTCTTCATGGTCCTGCTGCGAGCCGGTTTACGTTCCTCGCACGATATCACGAGAGATTATTTTTACACATCTGGAATAAATCTACAGAGCTCCAGAAGCTATAATGGACCTGTTAATTTCTTACTGGACACAAATATACAATCTTATTTTTTCCCCAAAGCCCAATACTGTCATATCAAGATTAATAATATGGTAATTATTAATCGAGTGTAATAAGAATCCTTAATTAACGCACAAGCCCTGATTCATCCTCACCTAAAATAATCACGTTCCTTTAATAAAATATTCAAACCCTTTTATTATATTCATTCATATTACCTAGTATATCTATGTTTTAGTTATATCTAGGTTTTTCATTTAAATCATGACGACATTTGCAATGTATATCGTTCACCTGTCTATAATGCTGGAGAAGAACCAAACACAAATACAACAACATCATCTTCATCATCATCATCATGGCCTCTCGGGTTATATGAGGACAAGGCTGTACTTTGCCTCTTATTAAAAAAAATACATGGTTTATTTTCACCAAACGTTGCTTTTTGTCAGCTCATTTGTTACTATGAAATAATAATATAATATATTATTCAAATGTAACAAGTGTTTATTTAATAAAGCATAAATAAAAATATCTGTAATTAAGTCGAAAAACGTCATTTTGTCACGCGCCAACAATAGACGGACGGCGTAATTATTTTTCGGAACCGGGCCTACACCACACCACACCACCCCTGGATGTCATTTACGCAGCGAGGCGTGAAATGTCTGGAGGAAAATGAGAGAAAAAAGCAGCCTGTAGCTCTGACCTGCGATCCTGAGCACGGCTCTCTCGGCCGGGTCCAACACCGAGCCGCCGTGGATCTTGCGTTTAGAGCGCTCGTGGCGCGGTAAATTCCACGGAAGGGTGTCTCCGGGTGCCGGCGACACACATCCCGACCTCACGCTGTAGTCATCCTCATCTGAGAAATCGGCTGATGAAGACATGGAGCACCGCAGAGACGCGTTCCCGGATCCTGAGCTCTGTTGGAACAATGTATAAAAAAAAAAAAACAATGAGAGATGGAATGATCTCAGTAAACATCCCTAACGCCACGCGAGGCCACGCGCGTTTTATGTTCCTCACCATCGCTGCGTCGAGAAGGAAACGCGAAGTGAAGGAGAACCACCTTATGAGCTTCAGGGGATCATCTGTTCCCGGACGCGCAACTGATCTCTCACACTGACAGTCATATATAAATATATAAATAAATACCAAAAAAAAGCAATGCCGTGAAGTCGACACGAATGCGTCTGGCTCCCCCGACCGGACAACACGGAGACTTACCACCGGCCTGATTTCAGCTGGAAAGCACCGAAAAAAAACCTCATCGCTTTAAAAACCGCTCTGTCATTTGGAATGATGTGGAAACGCACAGAAGAAAGAAAAAGAAAAAAAGAGATGGAGCTGTTGCGCATGACGGCGCGTCATCGCTCCTAGGATACAGACACGCAGTTTTATTATGGGGGATCGGATACGAAGCGTGGTGTTACAGCGCCATCGCACTGAGCGCGCGTGAATTTAACGGAGTGTGTGTGCGTCCCAAAAACACTTCTCCACCCACGCATCCAAATGACACGCGCGCAATTTGCGCAAAGTTCCGGTAATTAATTACGCGTTGGGTTATTAATTACCCAAAGCGATTAAATCCCCAGAATAGGTTTCCATGACAAGGTAGATGGTAGATGAACATGCAGAACAATGATCTTGGTCTTAATATTTTTTTTTTCATTGTGCCAATATTAAAACAACAAAGAAGAAGAAAATCCACACCACGAGTTCCACAGTTCCCCTCTGTTAATATATACGCAGCTCCGAGATGATTTCTCCCTGTGTGTGTGTGTGTGTGTGTGTGTGTGTGTGTGTGTGTGTGTGTGTGTGTGTGTGATCTGATCCAGGGTGTGTCCCATCCTCGTGCTCAGGACAGTCTGGATCTGCAGTGATCCTTATTACTAAAAAATAAGCATACAATTATTTATACTCATGTATGTGTTAGATTTGCCATGATGAAACCATAACATTCATGTGTACAAGATCTTCAGATGTTCCTAAAAGGTGTTGAATTTGCCCAGGCGCTCAGGATCTGGCAGACATGCATGAGTTTTTTTAGACCCTAGTCATCTAATTTTTAATCTCTACAAATGTTGAAAGCGACATGTGCTCCTGCTCTGGGGTTACGGAGCCATCTGTTCACTCTTCTCCTTCATCTGCTGGACCACGGTTTTAGGTTTCTTCAAGGTTGTCCGTGTTTTGCTTTGTGACAAACATTTGGTTTGTTAGGATTGCTGGGTTTTTTTCTTTATCCAGTTCAAGGCAAGTAGTAACAAGATGGTGATGAAACACGAAACTCCGGCACAGAAAATGGTACTTAAAAAGCTCCTTGCTGGAAGGTACTTCTGCAGTTAAACAGGCAAAACTATAATAATGTAAAAAAGAAAAATCTAAATCAAACCAATCAAGTAATATACACAAAACAAACTAACAAACAAAAAACACACACATTAAACATTGTATAACTTTAAATAAAATACAATGTAAGATAATTATATCCCATAATAATCCAATAACATACCATAATAACAAACACTCTTGCAAACCTTTTGCTTAGAGAGTTCCCAAAAAAGTTTTCCATGTAAAAAAATATGTGCATATAAACATTTTAACATAATATTAAGTAAATACACATGATTTATATTGCCAGAAGTATTGGGACACCTGATCTTACTTTAACTGACTTTACTTCTCAAATCTTCACAAAATATAGTGGAACATCTTCTCAGAAGAGTGGAAATTATTACAACTGCAAATTGGGACTAAATGTGGATTGGGATGTTTAAACAAAAAAGCAGATAGGAATCTCATGGTCATTTTGTCCATATATAAATAAATTCAATGTAAAGCGTAAAGTCACATTGACGGGGTTAAAAAATAAATAACTAAATAAAAACAAACACTACAAAAAAAAAAGGTCTTTTGTGGTTAATTCTATTAATCTCACACTAACTGGAACAACAGTGTTTATTGGAGTTTGATTCTGTGGTCATTTGTGTGCATGTGCAAATTTACCTTCAGTATTTGTTCCCATAAAACCTGCTTCCTGTCAACTTTCAAGTCTAACATCCTTCATATGCTAACATTTCTGATTCAAAAGCATCAGTGTTCTCTGCTTGGTCAGGTTTGTTGCAATGGATGAGTCATCTAATTGTAGACTTGCTCACCACAAAACGTTCCTGTCTTCCGGAAAGGACAGAATACCATCCTCAAAAAAGAAACTGTTCTGCATCGTTAATGTGCACAGGAGTAAAATACACAGGCAGTGTTTTAAGCCCCTATAATTATTATGGAGTGAATATGGCTTATTTTTAATCCTTTGCCTAATTAAGGTCAACATTATTATTTTTGTCATTTTGTTTGTGCATTTTTTAATCTGCACCACCTTAACGAATGATGAAGTGAATTAGAAATTCATTATTTTAGATTCATACGTGAGTGAAACAGGACGGCTTAAATAACTGGAAATAATACATGTATAAGAGCAGACTTTCATGGGGGTGCCAATAATTGTGATATTCATTAAAAACATAGGTCAGAAGAACTGGTTTAAGTGAACAGGAAAGAAAAGTGTTGAGCAGAAAAGCAGCTAAAAACACAAAACATGTTAAACCTTCAAGTTATATGGATTACAGCAGCAACAATCCGCAGAGTTCCACTCTATACAGCCGGAAAAAACATATCTATGGTGAGCACTGTCTCAGATTCTGTACATGTAAAGACAGAATAAGGTCATCTGGTACGATAAATCATACTGTAGTGTCAAAATATATCAGCAGCAAGAATCTATGGAGCCATTTTGTACCAGTGTTTCAGGCTGGTGGGGGCAGTGTAGTGATATGAGGAACGGTTTCCCTATGATTTCCCTACGAGTCTCTAAAAACAAATCAAGGTTTATTCGAATGCCACAATCTTTTCTATTGTTGCATCACTTTACAGCGCTGATTTAATATCTCATTTATGCAGTTTCATTTTGTTAAATTCCTCATTGCCTCTTTCCCACTGTACATCTGATAAGTTCCTTCTTCCTGTACAAAGCATTCTTTAGAGCATAAATTATAAGTGATCATATTCCCCTTATAATGGACCCTGTCTGAGCTTCTCAAGTATCAAATGCTGAGGCAATCTGATACAGGTCAATAAAAATGGAGGAATATCTAAATGCGGAGAGTATAATCTGACGATAATGTGTAAGCCTCTCTCTAACACTTTTCTGATTAGTGCTCCATGAGACTGCATTAAACCCGAAACAGGACACAGGGTTTGGAGTCCCAAAAGGTTCAATAGCAGCGATGAGGCTACAAAACAACATTCCAGCTAATGCGGGTCATAACACTTAAAAAAGCAGGTTATTATAACATATAAAGGACACGCATTATATCAAGAAAGAAAAGAAACAATGGAGCACTGGATTAGGATGAAGAAACAGCAAGCACACCCGTGTTCACACAAGCATAATCCCTACACTTCATATCCTGTTTTCTTTACGCTAATTATCAGGCCCAAAATAATCCCTTGTCTGACTCATTTCCTGTTTAGTCACAGACTAAGAGGAGGATTTCAGGCCTTTAAAACCTAAAATATGCTTCTGACTGTCAGAATTATTTTGAATAACATCAGCACCATATCAGGCTCAGCAAATGTCTCCTATTAAAAGAAGAAACATTCGACTTATACACAAAAGGAAAAGAAACAACCCTGAATGCCTTTTAAAAGAACCTGATAATTAGAATATGATATTTAACAAATTCTTACACTGATTGGACCTTTAATTCATTGGTAACTGTCCAATAACAGGTTTGGATTTGCGAAGATGACTTTTGCTGTGCTTTAGAGTCTTTCTCCAATATAATACATTCCTACACGGCATTGTTCACATACTCGCTTACGTATCTTACATCCACATCTGGAGGATTAAGTGCAGCAGCGACTAGTGCTTACATCAGAGCCGAAACATCTGCGTCCATCTAGTTTCCAGGCCAGACTGTATTTTCATACAGTTTCATATACAGCAAAGTTTAACTGACAAGACAAGCTCCATTCCTCTTTAAAGCTCATGGAGGTCATGGGGCTGTGTCTCAATTTAAAAAAATCCAATATTAACTTTAAAATATGTAACACAATATTAGTTGACCTTTTTTGAACACAACAGAAATGCAAAAATTGCAGGTTCTCTGTGCAGATTAGGGTTGCAAAGGGACATAAAACAAGTTGTAAACCAGGAATTCATAAGAAATTATGGGACTTGATTAGAAATGTATATAAACTGTATCATATACAAACAAATATTTCTGTTATATCGTTAGAAGCCAACATGCATACAAACTTTTTTTTACAAATTTTTTTTTAATTACATTTTTGACTTTAATTTAATTTGTTGTTATAACTGTGTCGCACAAAATCTTTCACACAAAACAACAAAGTTGTAAATGTAGATTGATGCAATATTTCTGTTATTTGCATGAATACTCGACAAGATGGAAATGTTTTTTACATATTTATTTTATGTTTTTTGCCCTGTAGGGGGCGTGGCCTCAGCAGCCCTGCAGTAAGTGTGCTGTGTGCATGTGATTGATGAATGTGCAGGTAGAAATTCAACTGAAACTGCATTAAATCTGGTTGTTTTAACCAAAATCATCCTGCAAGATTTTTACTACATTTATATTCCACACTTATAGGCTCACCTGCAATTTTGCAAATTTCCATTTTATTCTCATTAATTCCCTTTAATTCCCATAGAAAGCTTCAAATCTTAAAAGTTTCTGGACTTTTGCAACCCTAATCATGCTAAAAATATTATTATTATTATTATTATTATTATTATTAGACACAATCAGCTCCAGAATTATTGGCACCCTTTAATAGCCAAGCATACATAAAATAATTCTACATTTCCCTCAACTAATATTAACAAAAATGTTCACTTCTCTTTAACTTCTTGCATCATTCTTGCATTCTCTCTCTCATGTCTATCACCAAATACTGAAAATTAATACGCATTGTTTCTTCTCAGTCTGAAAGAAATCTGTTGTTGCCTTCTCCTGTTCTTCTAAAGCAGAAATATAGGACTGCACACAAACACATTTGGCCCCGTCCCAAACGGTCCCCGCATCCCTGCAGTTCTCCTCTAAGTGGCTTTAATGTTGTTTCAGTCACATTGTTGCTGTCTACTAAACTATTAGCTGGGACGAGTCCTCGTTACTAATCACAAAGAGGCGGTGGATGAGTCAGCACTGCTGAAGATTACATCAGAGATGCTTGTCATCTCTCCTGAACCCCAATCAGAGAATCTTATAATCTTGTGAAGCCCCACAGGCATACACACAGGAGACTCACTGGACCGCCATTATAGGGTCCGTCATTCATTACCGTGCAGAAAACCAAAAAGCATTGCGTTTAAAGGAGACAGATGGCTGCAAGTCAAATAAGAGATAAAAATTTATAAACATTCATACCATTAACGAGTTATAATTTTCCCAAGAGGTGATGAAGACAAGAAAGAAACCATTATCCATCAACATTTATGCTTCTTATTTGTTAAAATTAAATTTTACATCATTTTTTGGTGGAAGAATTGTCTATAACTGCAACTTAACAATGAGGCAGCTACAAAATACCTAAACTATCACTAATGATATGTTCTACTGATCTTCTTTTGTCTTTCATTTTTTGCTTTTTTTCATGGAAAGTAATAATTAAGGTGTTTTGATGTATATTGATGTGTATAGTAGAGAACTTTAGATTATATTTTGTTGCTGTAACATGTATATATTTCCCCCACTGTGGGACAAATAAAGGAATTGTTTATATTATATTATCTTATATTTTTATATATGTAGAAAAGCACATATAATAAAATGAGATTATTTCACTGATGCATATTGAATTGCATTACAGCTGTGTTGGGTACGTCTTTGGAGTCGTTATATATCGTCACACGTTTTGGGTTGAAGGATAAACAATTACACTTGGATCTAAACAAACTAGATATTATCTCTAAAACATTAAACCTGTGTTTTGTCTTTTTCAAATTTTGGTTCGGAATTGTTCTGCTAATGAACTGTAATGGTCTGCAAAGTTTCACACATGATCGATCTACATAGCATTCAAGTCAGCTTCATGTAAAGGTTGTCGTTTATTCCAATCAGGATTAAGCAAAGGAACGAAACCCAACAGAGCTGAACAGAAAATGTGTAAATTTGTTATATTTCTTCACTCATTCGACCCCCCAAACCACCCCCACCCCCCACTAACAATATTTTGAACTAAATAAACACAACACACACATCTTTGGCTTGAACCTATGCCCTCATTTAATCCATAGCATATGAGCTAAAACAGTAATCAGCCCGAGGAGCTATGTTAGGCATTAATCGACGAGTCATCATAAAAAACAATGCTATGTTTATTTTTTGCACCAGTTACTATGGTGTTTATCAATTAGTGATTAGTTCCTGAATATCCACACATCTATTTTATATTTATACATATTTGAGAAATTTCACTTTTTGGCTAGAACTTCACGGCACACCCTAAAACACGTCGCTTTTGAGCTGAAAATATAGACCCATACTTTTCTATCAATCAGAAAAAAATGATAAAATCCTAAGAAACCCCTTTCCTTGCCGTTCTTGTTCCCAATGAGCTGGATCAGTGAGATGGATCACACAAAAGAAATAGATCAATCGGACCGAGTTTCCGTGCTGAACTCGGTCTCGTTCTCAGAAAGGCTCCAAGTTAGAATTTCTGTAGAAGGTTAGAGCCTATAACCGTCCACAGAGCCCTTCGAGGAAGCATTTTCTTGTGAATTCAATTAGCCTTCAAAGTTTAGTTCAGATTTTTTTTATGATTGTTGATTGAAAATACAATTACAGCCCAACATCATAACAATATACAAAGCATACAAACCTTCATTTGAAAAAAGAAGGTCTATGACGTCAGACAGAACTAACTGGACTTAATATTTAATATTTGTTGGTGGAACTTTCAGGAACTGCAGCTCTTGTGTCCTGTGTTCCAAAATGTTAGCTCCTGCTGGAGAAGGTTCGAGCAATCAAGCACTTAAGAAAATCGCTTGAATGTTATTTCACAGATTCATGTGAAGGGACCAAAACATCTTGAGGATGCGGTGGTCTTTTTTTTTTTTTAATGAACAATATGAATTTGGTGTGGATGTGAGGTGTTACCTGAGATAGAAATGGGAAACGTACACCTACTGGTCTGCGTGTGGGTGTTACTTGGACGGAGTGATAAAACTCTGGCTGGACTCTCTTGGTCACTTTGCGTTTCCTCACAGCACTGCAAGACTCAGGCTCACTTTCTGCTGGATCAAGCACAGGCCTCTCTTCACACACTCGAGCTCTTACACCCCTCCGGCCATGGCGTGGACTGTGGCGAAAAACCTGTGAAAATGCACCACATAACACATCCGTTTACCTGCACAGGGTCTTTCATTTAAAAGCTTTACCTTAATCACAGGTGCCACACGCACACCTATTTACTCTTAGCAGGTATAGTAATTGCGCATGCGCAATTCACGTTCTTCAGCCTGAACACTTTAAAAATGACATAAAATACAAGCAAAGAAAGCGGGGCACAACTTTCCCATTTTGTGTCATTATTCCCCGGACGATGGTTACTCGATAATTATGCCCTTGACATAAAAAATTAGCTCAGCTCACATTTCCACAAGCTGAAAGTATTTAGGTTAGCGACTGCGCATGCGCAATGCGTATTTTCCTTTAGAGAATTGCTGATGCGCATTCAGTCATAACGCATTAAGACAGACCAGAGCGCAACTTTTCCAAAAAGAATAAAAATGTGTAAACCAGTTCTCAGAAGCACATATCATGAAAGAACCTTGACATCAAGTAGGAGTAAAGAGAAACCTTACCTCGGATCGAAAATGATGCGTCCGGAGACCAGCTTCTGGAACAAACGGGAAAGATTGAAACATCTGAGCACTCATTACTATCCTACAGGATTCATCTACAGGACTGCTCTATTTATTTAAATGATAAGACTATCATGTCACATCGTCAGTCATGTCGTGTTCCATGACAGATGATGGAGTAGAGGATGCTCTGATGAAGCCCATCTAAACCCGGCTGAGAAATAAAAAACCCAGCACGGACACTAAATATGTGCAACAGTTTATTTAAGACATCATCATTATTGTTATTATCATCATCACCAAGATCAACAATAAGTGTTGGACTGGAGCCAGTGCATTGGCGTTGTACGCACCACGACTCCGCGATCGCCTGGAGAAGACGGATTTTATTGGGATCTTCTCATGGCGAAGCCTCCGATGCCAGCAGCAGAGAAAAAGGATGGTGGCCACGGTGCCCAGCAGGAGCAGGATGAGCAGTAGCACGCACTGGAGGCTCAGGGGTCGCAGCAGAACCAGAAACGCCGCAGCGATCATCGCGGTGTAGAGCAGCCCCACCTGCACGCGCGCGCATGCCTACGGGGCAAGAGGGTACCGGCGCGCGCTCTTCTCGCCGTCCGCCGCTACGTGCGGCTCCATTCAGCTGGACCACGTAGAACAGGGCATGAGTCAGCACGACCCCCGCTTTCACCGCCCATGCAGAATTGAGGATCAGAGAGAGAGAGAGAGAGAGAGAGAGAGAGAGAGAGAGAGATGGAGGTAGGGGGATGGAGAGAGGGGGATGGAGCGCATCTGCATCTGAGCTCAGCAAAGCTGCAGAGATCACGATATTTAAAGGCATCCGACCTGCGCACACACTGCGGTCTCTGATTAACACACACACACACACACACACACACACACACACACACACACTGGACCTTGATAATGCTACCAGATAATAATAATAATAATAATTATTATTATTATTATTATTATTATTATAAATTCACTTCAATAATTCCATAATTCACTCCAGAACTTCATGCACCCATTAAGAAATTAAATGCATGGAGAAAATAAATGCAGTTAATCTACTGACATGTTTTTGAGGACATGGACCTGAGAAACCAAAAGAAAGACATGAAGAGCATGCAGTAAACCTGAAATCAGAACCTGGGCCTAGAAGAAGGCAACACACCACATATAAACCTCAGAATAAGTTTTTTGTTTACTTCTTTATAAGATGAACTTTATATATATATATGTACAGTACATGCATCACATATCAATATTTTGCTAGTATTTACAACTCTATCACAATAAAATGTTACCTATAATTTCATGTATATATATAAAACTGTATTTAATTGTAATTGATAGAATATTGCAGATGATCTTCTACATAACTATATATCATCTGTACATTTCCTTTCTCCTATATTCATCAAATTGGTCTATGTTTCCGATGTGTAATCAGAATCAGAAATAGATTTATTACCAAGTTTGTTTACACACACAAGGAATTTGACTTGGCGACAGGAGCTTCCAGTGCAGGAGACAGTACAGACATAATATAACAAAATATAAGTAAAACAAACAATTAAATAATTTTCTATGTACAGAAGTAGAAATATTGTTGAAATGATATATATAATCCTATAATCCTCTCAGCAGTCCTGACTGTCTGCTGTAGCCCCCTGATGTCTGATTTGGTATCTGAACCAAACCAGACAGTTATAGATGTACACAGGACAGACTCAATAATGGCCGAGTAGAATTGTTTCAGCAGCTCCTGTGGCAGACATCTGCTGGGCCTTTTTCAGCAATGGAGTCAATGTTATTGTCCCACTTCAGGTCCTGAGAGATGGTGGTACCCAAAAACTTCAATGATTCCACTGTTGTTACAGTGCTGTTCATGATGGTGAGTGGGGGGAGTGCTGGGGGATTACTCATTAAGTTCACGATCATCTCAATGGGTGGGGGTGAGGGTGTTAAGATATTGATTGCACCATCTTTACAAATGCTTAAATTTACACACAAGGTCACTTCACACTGGGGTTTTTTTTTAATTGAGGTTGAAATCATTGGACTTCTGCATCACAGCCAAATCTTATATGACAAATGAGGTCTTATATGACAAATGTCCCCAGATCGTTCATGACTCTTTAGCTTTCCTATTGCAACCACTCCCCCTTCCGTGACGTCATTACAACGTAAACACAAATAAAAACAAATAAAAATAACAAAAATAATAATAATAACTGATAACTAATAAAAAAAATTGTTCAGTCGATCAAGGTTCGGTACATTTGAAATTGCTAAATGTTTTATGATTGATTAGCATAAAAAATTAAACGGTTGTTGTTGTTTTTGTTGTTGTTATTATTTGTTTTTCAAATCAAAACAAACCACTTACTGACTGATTCTCGACCTTTTCAATATGGCGGACGCGCCGACGCTTGCCTTTGAAGTTAGCATTTCCGGGGCAGGAGGTCTTTTACTTTAAGCTCGTGTGCGTTTGCGCGCGCGTGTGTTTTATCTGCACTAGTGGCATCACAACACTGTAAATCACAGCAGGTATGTTTCCTAACACCATAATCTACACCCTGTTGACTTTATTATACACAACCACCCACGTGATTAATCTGTTCCTGCACGTGATCATCACGTCTAAGGGTCACTAGTCGGTAATAATAGTTGCAGGCACGAGCTAAGGCAGCTAGCTGACTAGCCAAGCTGATGTTTGGTGAGTTGACACTTTGATGAGATCAGAAATGGCAGGTTTTAGGGTCTAATGTAGTCTAATGTAGTGTACATTATTAGCACGATCTTACCCTGTTATTGCACATTAGTGTCTGACGTGTATGCAGTGCACTGATCCTGTGTTGCTGATGTTTTCCTTTACAGATCTAAGACTCAGGAACTAACACACACACACACACACACACACACACACACACACACAGGACAATGTCTTCTAATGCAGGCACTGAAGACCCAGAGGAAGAGGAAGAGGAGGAGGATGTTGAATTTGTGTCTGTAAGTATAACGCAGTAATAAGTATTTCCTTTCTTCTATTTGCTCCATCATGCTGTGCTCTTTCTTTCTGCCAGTCTTTATAACACCCAGGACAGAAAATAATCTCTTTATTCAACCTTTAAATGTAAAAAAAAAATAAACAACTAGTCGTAGACTGAACCCTGACAATGATTTATATGTGATGATTAGTGGAGCTTGGTATCTGTGCAGCTTCTTCTCATTACACAGTCACTGTCAAGGTGCAGCATTATGCAGAGAAATCAGCAAGAAACCCTTTAGAGGAAAATGATGACCATAAATCTGTTCTTCCACCCTCAGGAGGGTCCTCTTAGACCTGTTCTGGAGTGTATAGACTTGCTGAGTGATGGAGAGGACGATGCAGGAGTGTGTACGGTGGGTGTCATGTCATGCATCCAGGGCAGATGGATGGCATACACTGTTGAACCATGTAATTCAGTCTAATTAATCTGATCAATGTATAGAAATATAATATCGGACACGCAGGTGTTAGTAGATGCAGAGTTACAGGTACGTTCTACAGTCTATTGATATGAACAGATTTCTTTTTAGATTGAGATCAGCATTTAAATTTAGATTGTGAATGAGCAACCTGGAGAGCATGAGAGTAAAACTCAGACAATATGAGGAAGAAACCCTGAGAGGATGCAGATTACTACACTTACCAGGAAACCCATTGTTCTCAGGTGCTTCTGTCTGAGAGGGTTTTGATCAGTACAAGTACACCGATCAGGCATAACATTATGACCGCTTGCCTCACGTTGTGTTGGTCCCCTTTTGCTGCTAAAACAGCCGTGACCCGTCGATCATTAACAGCATGAAGTTCTTCAGCAGTTTGAGCTACAGGAGCTCGTCTGTTGGATCGGAACCACACGGATCAGCCTTGGCTCCACACGTGCATCAATGAGACTCGGACGCCCACGACCATGTCGCCGGTTCACCACTGTTCTTTCCTTGGAGCACTTTTAATAGACACTGACCACTGCAGACCAGGAACAGCCCACAAGAGCTGATTTGGAGACGCTCTGACCCAGACGTCTAGACGTCACAATTTGTCAAACTCACTCAAATCCTTATGCCCATTTTTCCTGCTTCTAACATCAACTTTGAGGACAAAATGTTCACCTGCTGCCTAATAAATAAATCTACACACTAACAGGTGGCATGATGAAGATCATCAGTGTTCTTCACTTCACCACTCATAATGTCATAATGTTATACCTGATCAGTGATGTAGAAAAGTAAAGACTGCATACTGTGAATAAGAGATCTGGCAGCAAAAATCTGTTTCCTATCCCCTCATCCGGTTCTACCGATTTCCTAATCTTTAGTGAATTTAACTTTTCAGTGTGTTCAAAACTTTATCTTTCCTTTCTTCATTCCTTGCTCTCCATTAAAAAAAAAAAATCTAGATTGAGGATCAGGTGAACAGACAGAAAGCCCAAGCAGCGTCCACTTTGGACCGATTGGCTCGCCAGGTGGCTGTGGAGAAACAGGAGCGGGCGGAAAAGTGCAAAGCCTTCAAGGTCTGTACTTGTGAATTAAGAAAGGAACGTTACTAAACGTTTTTTAAGCCTGCGTGTGTTCAGAAAGGGCCGTGTTTGTATTGACCCTTTAGGAGAAGATGATCTCGCAGCAGGCTCACGGGCGTCGTGAGTTGGCGGTGAGTCGATGCAGCGGCGATGACAGCAGCGATGCCAAACGCTGTGTGGACATCTGGCTGAAAATGCCAGGTCGATATTATTACCTTACATTAGTTTGCACAGAGAAGTGTTGTGTGTCTCGAAGCGCAAAAATCAATATCATGGCGCGATACGACATGCTGCCGATTTCATTCGCCCGTGACCGAACGTCTTTTTCGGCTCAGGATTAACACCAGGCGTCATCAATACGGGTGGAAGCTGGAGGCACAGATCTGCTCCCAATCCCTCGTTAAGGTCCTCCCCTCAAACCTGCCCTGTCATTAACTGTGGACGGGTTTATGAGAATGTCCCTCTGCTTGAGGGGCACCTTAAAAGGTAAGTGTTAAACTTGTGTTTACCTGTTGGCTATGAATCATCCTGACACACCTGGGTACAGCTCGGGGTTTCACGTAGGAGTTCAAGATTTGAACATAAGACAAACCTTTATTCGTCCCACGGTGGGGAAATGTCAATGTTACAGCAGCACAATAAAGTGCAAATATGAAGCAGAGAGACGGTACAAATATATACAGTATATAAATACATAAAGTTTTCCCATCTCTCATTAGGATACTTTAAGGATTCTTACTATGATGATAGCGATATGTAAAAATTGTAAAAATATACAATTTACGCACAGCATTTTAATGACAGTATATAATGACAGATAAACCTACTAATTATTATTCTTTAATAACTTGAAGCTGATATAAGTATATATATATATATATATATATATATATAGTTTAAATGAATTAAAGGAATATTTACATTTGACACACGAGGTATTTTTATAAAAAAAATAAAAATGGAAGATGAAATATGATAATAGATAAAAATGTTAGATTGTGAGTCTGTATGTGGGTGTATTTGTATCTTTAATAGATTTGACCACTCGCCGTGCGACCCCACTATCACGCTGAAGGGCAGCCCTGCTTCTGTGCACGCCTGCGTGGCCTGCGGACGTCATTTCGACACCAAAGAACACTGGAGAACGCACTTGGAATCTCAGGTTTTGTTTGTTTATTTTTTTGGTTAAATATCTCACTATTTTTTGGCAAAATGTGTTTCCAAATCTCCGCACTGTAGAAGTGACTGTTCTGTATAATTGCTCTTCCAGTTGTCTTCCTCTAATGCTGGTGGTCATGACGGCTCTCAGACCTGCCAGTTGATTGTTTGCTTCGCTTGTCCTGCCTGTTTCCTCCTCTTTAACATCAAGAATGAGTGTCTCCAGCACATGGCGGCCAAAAACCACTTCACTCTGTCTGGCTTTCTACACGGTTAGTGAACATAGTCCAGGCTCTAGACCTTTATTTTTTTTACATGGCCAATGGAAATTAACATTAAACCTTTTTTTTTTTTTTTTTTTCGCTTTATAACAGAGATGAAGTCATCAGGGCCGATTCCTGTTCCACGATATGCAAAGAACAGACTCATTGCTTTATGTAAAGATGTTGCGTTTCGAGTCAGATGCACGGCTTGTTCAAAAGTGCTCACGTCACACATGGAAGCCAAGGCTCACTTCAAGTAAGCAGGCTTTTGTGTTTTTTTTAATATAAAATCAGTAGCAAGTAGAAAAACACTTATCTTAAGCCTCCTGTTCTTCTAACTGGAAGATTTGTCCCTCATTTGAAATGTCGGATGAATATAAACATTTCCATTATTTGCTGTATTTGTGTGTCTGTTTCCTAGTGTGCACTGCAGACAGGGTTGTGCGATTGCAGAAGCTGATCAGAGCGTGCCTGAGGTCATGAAGCAGATGACCGTTTTAAGCCAGTGTTCCTCCTGCTTCAAAATCTTCCTCTGCCAAAGACAGCTGGAGGAACACCAGGGACAAACGCAGCACGAGGTGGAGATGATCCGAAGCATGGAGCGAGCACTGCTTGTTTACAGCAACCACGCCGAAATCCGTCACGCCTCTAAACATGCCAACGCAACCGTATCTTCGTCCCATCGGGACAGACGAGACAAACACGACCGCCTTTGTTCCCCCGCTAAGCGGCAGAGACTGTCCGGCTCGAGTCCTCCGGCGAAGTGCGCCGTGAACTACGCCTGGTTCTGCGAGTGTGGCCTGCAGTTCCTGGAGGAGGATCAAGCCAGCAAACATCTTCTCGCATCCAATCAGATCTTTCACAAGTGTGGCGTCTGCGGGAAGCTCATGGGCGAATCGTCCATCACGCGTTTGCACATGAGCAGGTTCCACGGCGGCGCTCATCTGTCCAACTTCCTTTTCCACTGCAGGCTGTGCAAATTAGACATGCCGAGGATCGAGGACATTCTGACTCATGTCGGTGTTTCCCATCCAGGGCACAGGTACTACGAAGAACGAGAAAAAACCAAAGACGAAATCCCATCGTCTTCTCAGAAACCGTCCACCAGGGTAGATCACCAGCCGGCTGTTCCCAAGGAGCGGTGGCTGTGCCGAATGTGCGAAGACATCTTCGACTCTGAAGCGGCGGTGCTCAAGCACTGCAGCGACATGACCAGTCACAGCTTCCAGAGGTTCGCTTGTGGCCACTGTCCGCAGAAGTTCTTCAAAGACTCGACCCTCCGGAGGCACTGCGCTAACGAGCACGACAATCAACTGATCCTGCGCTACTTCTGCGGACTCTGTGACAGCATGCTGTACGATTCGGAGCAGGAGTTCCTGGAGCACTACGCCAGCCTGCACAGCAAGGATTACTACCAGCTTGACCCGGCCGAGAACCGATCCACTCGCGTCCCAGGGAGTTCCGACGAAGTACCGACGACAAGCAAAAACCTCGCCCAACTCTGCCCATGCATGGGCTCGCAAAAATCCAAAGAGGAAACCAGGTCCACCTTCACAAGATGCATGAAGCAGCTTTCCATCGAAGGGAAGTGCGGATACGTGTGTCAGCGATGCGCAGCCAAGACCAGCTGTTACGCCGAAATGAAAACGCACATGCACCTGAAGCACGAGGCTCTGGGCAAGGACAAACGCTTCGACGTGGTCTGCGAGGCGTGTTCCCAGAGCCACAAGGACGTACCCGGGTTCCACTCGCACTTCCACGCCCATCACTGCGCGCTGGAACCGTGCGTGTCCTCGCGACGTGAAGGATCGAGCAAAGACGTCGCTCCGGTCACGAAGATCCTGAACGCAGAGGAAATCTCTGCCGAAAAGAACGGTGAGGGGGGGTGCGGTTTTTAGACCCGAGAGGGCTGCAAAGGGGCTTTAAACTTTTCGGGATCGTTGACGGAAACTCTGGGGAATATTTGGAAATATTCTAAGTTGGAAACTTACCAGGAATTTATGGAAATTTATTCTACATTTGGGGAAAAATATATAAATTGCATCATATACAAAAATAAATATAAACGCATATAGACATTTCTTGACATTATTTTGTGTGCAGGATTGTAGAAAGTGTGTGTGTGGTGTAGTACCGCGCACTGCATGTAGGGGGCGTGGCCTCAGCAGCCCTGCAGTAAGTGTGCTGTGTGCATGTGATTGATGAATGTGCAGGTAGAAATTCAACTGAAATCGCATTAAATCTGATCGTTTTAACCAAAATCATCCTGCATGGGTTTTTTTTTCCAGCTACATTTAATTTCCCAGTTATTAGTGAACCTTTTAATTTTGTAAATTTCCATCTAATTCTTATTCATTCCCATGGAAAGTTTCCAATCTTGAAAATTCCTGGAATTTTCCAACTTTAGGAACGAATGATCACTGTACTCATTTTCCTGTTTGCTTTTTTCCAGCCGAGGAGTTTCAGGATGTTAAGCGAGCCATCGCATCGACCACCGTTTCCAAACAGAAGCAGGGTGAATTCTCGATTTCTGTGTTTTTTCTTGTCGCAGTTTTCAGCATGCGGACGCACATTTTTAACCATCGTTTGTTTCCTCAGACGACTTTGATGAGGAGATTAAACTGGCTTTGGCTTTAAGCGCAGAAGAAGCGAAGAAGCCGGCAGCGTTTGATCAGGGTGGGTGGAGGTTTTCTCTTTAAACGGTCAATGTGCGGACGGTGGATCGTGTCCGAGTTTGCGTTTGTTAATCCGGCGTTTATATTTTCGCCAGCTTTGCGTCTTTGAAAAGAAAAGGTACAGCATATCTGGTAAGCTCACACTGGGCAGTAAAAAGGGGAAGGAGTGGTTTGGGTGATGAGGAGCACTATTTGAAGTCGCATGTACACTGGTGTGGTGATGGAAACGTCCGATAAGCGCTTTGGATGCAACTGGAAAATGGAGCACTTAGCACTTTATGGAGACGCAGTGGCGAAAAGTGCTTTGTAAATCGTTTTCCTGTTTTCAGCTTCTCATTTGTCTACGCTGAAACATGACCATTTTTTCGTCCATGCTGAGGAAAGACATTTATGTGGTTTGAAGGGGTTTTGAGGGTAACTTCATACACCAAAACGAATTAAATAGTTTCACAAAAAACAAACAAAACAATTATTATTTCTTACATTTAATTAATCGAGATTCACGTATAAAAGGTTCGTACCTCCTAGGGTCACCCGTCCTTGTTTGTGTTTTTGCTACATTATTATCTATTTTCCTGTGCTCATTTTCTTCTCCAATTTTTGACCTTCACAGAAATGGAAGAGGCTTTGAAGAGAAGTCTGGTGGACTTTTGATTTGAAGGTGCACACACACACACCTTGATGTTTTTTGTTTGTTTTCATGCTGTTCCTCTAGTGACTGTAAGGTGTTCAATATTTTTGTTAATACGTTCTAAAAGAGTAAATAAAGAAAAACAAGCTTCTGTGTTTGCCTATTGTTTTTTTTTTGTTGTTTTTTTAACATTTATAATTAACATGATGTGTAACAAAATCTGAGAAATGAAATTGGGACTCAAACGGATCTCCTGCGTTCCTCACGACATGGTTTGACACAAATATTAGAAGGGTTTTCTGATTCAACCCTTTGCTTCATGGTCCTTTAATACGTCCAGCGTTTTCACATCCTGGTCTGTTCTCAGGACAGTTTCCGAAGGTCTCATTGTTCATGGTTTCCTGCATTTGTGGTAGATTTGTTGATCACCAGATATTCACATTTGTTCCCTGAACCATTAGACCATCTGTATTACAGTAGAGTGGGTTTCAGGGTGGCGATTTCCTTCACCTCACACAACCACAAGGATTCCTCAGAAGGTTATTACTAAGAATTCCACCCTTCCTCTAGAACACTCCTCCGGGTTTTAGAAAGGAGTGCGAGTTTACCCCGGGGAAGTTCCAGCCCATTTTTGGAGATGTTCCTCAGGGCCGCTGTCCATCAAGGAAACCTCTAGAAAGCTGTGGAGTGAAGACGAGGAGAGAAGAAAAGCGAGCCGCTGCACAAAGTCCACGCAGAGGTTTTTGCGCACTGGGTCGTGCGTAATCGGACACACACGCGGATACACACACGCGGACACACACTCCGAGTGCCATCATGGCTCAGGCGAAAATCAACTCCAGAATGAACACCGACGCGTCCAAAGGCAAATTCAGCAGGTCGGTATCGATGGCGGATCGCTCCATGCGCTTACTGGAGAGTCTGGATGAGATTGAAATAAGGTACGTGGGTCTTTTTTTTCTATTATTATTCATATCCGTGAAAGACCAGGGCGAGGACTCATCCTGTGGCCTTATGATAAGGAGATGATCCACCCGTGGACGCATCAGGTCTGATTACAAATGCTTTAAATATCCAAAGAAACCCTGTTGAGTAAAAGTGCATGAGTAAAAACATCGACAGCTGGGAAAAAAAAAGTGTGCGAGGCTATAAATATCATCTGCAACGCGAGGTGTACTGATGGCACAAGCCTGCAGCTAAGATCCGACCATGAAGAAGTTCCACAAGTCTGAAGATTCCTTCTAATTCAAGCAGCTTTGGTCTGGTGCTTCTCCAGAAAACCTGGGCTGCATGAATTAACTCATAGTCATGCTGGTGATCTCCAACAGATCATGGCTTTTACTTTTATAAGTCTATAAGTTCCTGGACATTTTCTCCTAAGAGCTTTGTTAACTTCTAGAACTTTTGCCAAACTTCGAAAGATAGGACACTTTTTACCATTTGCATGAAAGATTTAGAAGAAAAAAAACGAAATTAAAATCCAAGAAGCCTCTAGAAACAAGAAGAATGATCATCTCTGAAGACCATAAAACAAAAAAAAATACTTAAGAGTATAGTCCAGCTATTTTCCCAGTCGTTGAACATTCTTACACCATAAACAGCATGTAAGCACCTCAACGCCTCTGATGATTGCCATGTTGCTTTAGGAGGATAAGAACTTTGTTTTTCAGATCTCAAGTAAAAAACAAACTGGACCACACATGGGAGCAGAACCTGTCAGAGTACCGATAGCTTTGAGGGACACGTGTTCAGCTACGTGTTGAACGTAATTGATTGAATGTCTGGTCCTACTGACAGAACAAAGTTCATGCTGGTTTACAGCCACCATATTGTACGTCAGCAGGAGTTCTAATGAGGTCACGCCCGAAATCCCAAGTGACCCTTATATATTGTTCCATTCATCCATGTTCAATCATAAAGTTCACTATTGTGTCTTTAGATCGAAAACCTGCTGAGAAATGCACTGGGTTACGAAACTATTATGCAGAAATTAAATAATTCATGACAACATTTACTGCTTAAATAACGTGTGAAAACAAATGTTTTTAAAAACAAGAACCATGGTGTTGTTTCAGGGTGGAGACACTGAGGGAAGCAGCCACAGCCATGGAGCAAGAGAGGGAGTGCTTACTCGAGATGATCCAGTCCATTCAGAACAGCCAGGAAATGAGAAGCATATGTGATGGTAAGCCCACACACACACACACACACACACACACACACACACACACACACACAAAACTATCTTGTATAAAAGTGCAGACCTGAGACACGTCCTGCTTTTCTGTGTCCCCAGGAGAGCGAGAGGAACTCTCTCTGACCGCTAATAGACTCATGGGCCGGACGCTGACCGTGTCCGTCTCTGTAGACACCATCCGGAACCCACAGCAGGAAGACGCGCTGAGGACGGCCATGGCAGTCATCGACGAAATCGCTGCCAAAGTCCTGGATGACATGAAGAACGCGAGGAAGAAGCTGCAGGCTCTCCACGCAGCCTGTCTCACCGAAGCACCGCTCGTTCCCATCGACCAGAAATTCCAGAGCATCGTGATCAGCTGCGCGCTGGAGGACCAGAAGAAAATCAAGCGGCGACTCGAGACGCTCATACGGAACATGGACAACTCGGAGAAAACCATTCGGATCATGGACAGCCAGAAGGTGGACAAGTCCGAAAGTGCAAATGGGAAATGATGACACAGGGTTTGGATGGAACAGGGTGTGGAGTGTCGTGTCTTCACTAATCACTGGGATCAGCACCACGTTTGTACAGTATATGATGTGTTTATAGAACACAGTGTTGTACCACCATTCTTTTGACTTTTATAACTACAATATGAGTAACAGAGATGCACCAAATAAATAATTTATTAAGTCAAGGCAACATTTGTTTCCTCCACTTGACTCATTCTAAATAAACACCAAATAATGCACAAGCTTGATTTTATGTTTGGTTTTGAGTCCATCTGTAGTTGAGGCGAGGAACAATTAATAGCTTGCAAACCAAAAAACCTCTGGCTTAGGCCACACCCACTTCATATTTACAGTATATGTATATCTGAATATACAGTGGATGAAGTACACAAGCAATGTAGTTGAGTTAAAGTAGATCCACTCGGTAAAACGTGACTCCAGTAAAAAGAGTTCCTTTAAACTTTCACTTGAGTAAAAAGTACAAAAGTATTTGTTTTAAATGTACTTAAGTATCCAAAAGTTCAGATTTATTACGGTTTCTATAATGTTTCTATTATCGTTTTTGTCACACGATTCTTTACTCAATCAACTCAGTTTATGTGAATAGACTCGAATGTGACTCTCAGCCCACTGATCTATTAATAGAATGATATTAATGACTCAAACACTGATTGATTTCTATTACAATGATCATGAACACAAAACCTTTTCAACGAGGTCACGTGTGTTGTGTCGAGTTCGAGTCTGGAGTTTCTTCATCATTTATTCCTCTGTAAATGTTCTGCTTGATGTTGAACTGATGTTAAACTGTATGTTGGTGATCAGTAGATGCACCAAGCACCGATCAGAACACTTGTAAAACAGAGCATGCGCTCGATTCTGATTGGTGACTTGCCGCGTGTTTCACCAGTTACGTTTTTATCCTCATTAATAAAAAGGAACGACTGATTTCTGCAAAATGTAGTTGAGTAAAAAGTCAAATATTTGACTGAAATGCAGTGAAGGTAAAGTAAAAGTCTCCCCAAATGGAAATACTTCAGTAAAATACAGACACATGAAAAAGCTTCTTAAATACAATAACAAAATATATTAAATTTCTTTCTGTCCACATCATGAATTCATGTAGAAACAGTATTATTTACCTCATTATACCCTAAATCTATGGGATGTTGTTTGAGCTGCACGGATTTGAAATGGGCCGAGTCTTCACCATGCTCCAGTGGAATTTTTCATAAAGCTGTTAAGATTGTCGTATGGTATTGAACAATGCTAGTCACGTGATCTAACGCTCAGGAGTGAACAAGGGTTCGAGAAGCCGTAGTCAATGGAAATGAGATCGTGGATCAAAAGCTGAACGTTGTTGACTAGCGGACGATCGTACGAATATAACACTAGAAACCAACCAACGCCAATCAATATCTCAACCTGAGCCACCTCAGAGACCTGATCACACCTCGCACTGCACCACACTGTTTGAGATCCTTCAGCACTGCACCACTGGTACCACCTTCCCTCAGAATGAGAGGTAAGTACACTCCAAGGCTCTTCTCTGTTCTGGCACTGAGGTGGTGGAATGAACTTCTCCTAGATGTCCATACAGCGGAGTCCCTGGCGATCTTCAAGTGACAGCTGAAGACCTTCATCTTGCTGAAACACTTAAATTAGCACTTTCCAAGTTTGCTTTGTGGAATTCAAGAGTTATATTTATAGTAAGTTTGTAATCTGGCGTACCAGTGTAGATTTATTCATTGCTAGAGACTCAAAGCACTTTTGTACGTCGCTCTGGATAAGAGCGTCTGCTAAATGCCGCATATCAATGTATTATTTTCAGTGATTTAGAATTTAGTTTAGACAGCTTTATAGTTTTCCAAGGGTACATGCTCAAACAATATATAAAACAGCTTTCTAAATGGAGACAGACGGTTAAAATAGATTCTTTATTTGTAAAATGACTACCATCTACCAGAGCAAAGACGTTCAGGTACAAAGTGACACCAGATAAGACACGTTCAGAGGAAAAACTTATCACACAAAAGTGTTTAAATAAGATTTCTGTGTAATATTTATAGTGAGTGCAGGAATGCTCGCTAACTTGTACTCGTAATGTAGTTACTATAAAGGCATCATAACCAAAAAAAAAAAAAAAAAACACTAGTTGTAACAGATTAATATATAATCGATATTTTTTTTTATGTAAGTTTGTGCATTGTGATAAAGTGACCTGGTTTGTTTTTTTATTTTTTTGACAAATAAAGTGCCTTGAATCCATTGTAGCGTAGGCAGGAATGCAAAGAGCGTAAATGATTTGATTTACAGAGAATTACAAAAGATCGCAACTTGTAAACATCTCGCTGGTCATTGTGGCCAAGTACCGTCCATACACATTCATACACGAGTCAAATGTAAGGCATGCATGTTGTGCATAAATGTAAAAAAAAAAAAAAAAAGAGAGAGACGGAATATTAATAATAAAAAGGCTGAAAAAGCCTGAGCGATCGAGTGTTTGACATGTTTCCAGGTTCGCTGAGCTGAAATGGACGATTTCTTTATTACCTTAGAGACTGATAAAGATACAATCAAGATTACAAACAAATATGATGTCTTGCAGTAATCACTGTAGTTTGAAGAGAGAGAGAAAAAAGCCCCTAGAACACAGAAGAGTGCAAAAGCTTCTGCAAACCTCAATTCAATTCAGTTGCATTCCATCTCATTCTTTCATTCATGACTTTGGATACAAACATCTACTGTATAAACAAGTCCAGAAATGGCTCCAAAATCTGACTTAAACAAGACCATGAGCATGTCCAAATTCAGAAAAAGGACAAGATGGATGTCAAACTGGTGCACAAGTTTTGTTCTTTTTGGGAAACCTGAATTACGTGGCCTTAGTTTCAATAAGTTTCATTTCAGTATTAGTGAAATGATGGGAAACTTATAGGAATCTACAGAAAACACAGAAATTTGATGTTTGTCTTTGGGCATCTGAAAGGATGTTTGAAAGAAAGTTTGGTTGTCTTGAAGGGCATTCGGGTGTCTGAAAGGACGTTCGGGAGTCTGAAAGGGCGTTTGAAAGAACGTTTGGGTGTCTGAAAGGATGTCTGAAAGGATGTTTGGGTGTCTGAAAGGACGTTGGGGAGTCTGAAAGGACGTCTGAAAGGGCGTTTGAAAGGGCGTTTGAAAGAATGTTTGGGTGTCTGAAAGGACGTTTAAAAAAACGTTCGGGAGTCTAAAAGGACGTCTGAAAGGACGTTCGGGTGTCTGAAAGGACGTCTGAAAGGACGTTTGGGTGTCTGAAAGGACGTCTGAAAGGACGTTTGGGTGTCTGAAAGGACGTTTGGGTGACTGAAGGGACGTCGGAAAGGACATTTGGGTGTCTGAAGGGACGTTGGGGTGGAGTTTAGGTGTGTGAAAGGACAGGACTGTTTCTCGACAAAAATCACGGTAAGACATCCATTTTGGGCCTGGAATTGCACAAAGAAGCTCGTTGCGATTGTTCCTACGTCTTAAGGTGGCAGATTGTTTAGAACCTTTGCTCTCCGAAGTGCAGCTAAGGGAGCAGCCATTTTTTACACTGGAAATCTTGAAATTAGTGTCTTAGATAACATCTCATTATCCACTTTAATAGGAACATTTACCAATCCGGTGCATCAGCAGTGCAATGCATAACCAGCAGATACTGATCCAAGCATCCGGGTGTCACTCGAGAAATCACTGGAGTCATCAGTTCTGTGCCGCTAATAGAGAGGAACCCGACGTGGCCTCCTGTTACCGACCATCAACATGTCATGCATTCTGAAATACTTTTCTGCTCACTGCAGGTGTAAGAAGTGTTTACTGTAGCCTTCCTGTGAGCTCAAACCTGCTGACCATTCTACTCTTCTACACCACTGATGCTCACTGGACTACACTCAAATGTGAACATGAAGTGAAGCTCTTGACCTTGTCCTTCTTCGACATGGTTGCATGATTTAATATTTACATATGTACTGGGGAAAACCAGGAGTGGGAGTGTATTCAAGACTGCATATCAAGTCGCCATAAAGAGCAACTGGAATGAGGTTTTAACAGAAGATCTACAGGAGGTTCCTGTGTTTACAAGCAGCAGAACTACAGTCTTACAGTCTGCTCAGATCCTGTGCTTCCTGTGCGTTCGAGAACTCTAGTGTCGGCCGTGACAAGCGGCACGTCCATCTTCCAGGAGGTTTTAATCCGATCGCGCTAAAATATATTCGACCGGGCGTGGTCACGTTCTCTGGAGTTAAAATCGTACTAACAATATTTACATTTCTTACAAGTACATAGAGTTTGAAAAACTTCTTTTTTTTTGGCACTGTGTTAAAGCCGAGGTTTCGAGACGACGTTGTTCGTTTACAAAAATACCTTTTCTTTTTATTAACTGTTACGGATTTATAATCATTTTTATGGAAGGAAAACTGCATTACGAAATCATATACCTCCACACACACACACACACACACACACACACACACACACACACACGACAGAAAATAGTCCAATGCACAAAAGGTTAGAGTAAAAATAAACGTTATAAGAATTCTTGTTAGTGTTCGTGTGCATTAGTTACCCTGCTCTACTCCGTATGAAGCGACACACAATCGTACTTCCTGTATTACTGACGTCGCTACTTCAAATTCGTTCTTTCTATTCGAAATATAAAAAATAAAAAAAAAATAAGTTTGTAATTCAATTTAAGGGGTCAGAATGAAAGTTATTGTAAGAAAAGCAAAAAGGGACATTTTAGAGACTTTTGTTAGAAAAAAAGTTTAGATTTGATTAAGCTAGCCATTTGGCTTCATCATCTTCCTCCTCATCATCCATACCAAAGGCCCGGTCGAAGCGTACGTACCGGAGCGTCGCAAACCCTTAGGGAACACACATTCCCACAGTTCCAGCATTACAATACATCCAACACCTTACTTGACAATGACAAGAGACGCATCTGAGACACGTAACGGAAACCACAATGTGTGGAGAAAAAAAAAAAAAAAAACGGGCTCAGTTTAAACCCCACCTCCGTCTGCACCTAAAGGCTTTACACTGAGACGAGGCTTTTCACAGACTCTGGTTAGTGTCGAAAACGATGCGCATCACCCAGGACCCCGCAATGCAAACAAGGCTTAACGCGCCAGAGGAGACGTTCTAGAGGAGTCTGCAGCTACCGAAGGGGATTTTATTCTTCTTGGTTCTCTGCTTGTTCGGTCGTAGGTTGATGACCTCACGGTAGTTGAGATCGCCCGAGTTCTGGTTCGGGTGGTTGCCACTGCTAGTGTTGAATACGCCTAAACAAAAAAAAAAAAACAGCACAGGGATTATTCATGACTTGTTTTTATTCCACGTGTCATTTCAACGTCGGCTGAAGGCTCCAGATCATTTTGTCAGGAGGACGTGCTGAACTGAATGCAAGTAAGAAATAAATCCTACTGAATTGGATCATTTTTCCAGAACAGCTTGGCTTGAACTGGTTTATTCCTTTTATAAAACATTGACTTTCAAATACAATTCTTTTATAAAAAAAGAGAAACAAAAAAGTTTTTAATCATTAAATCAACAATTTACGCACGAGCTGTTGCTATGGAAACCATAACGTATTTCTATTAGTATATCAATATATCTGTCAATTGCTGAAAGAAAAAAAAAAAGATTTTCTCTTTTATTTCTCACCAATTTTATTGCTCGACGTGTGAACGACTTCGGGATCGTCGGCCGTCTGCTGCTTCAGTCGCTGCAGGTATTTCTCCGCTAGGTATTTAAAAACTACAAGGCAGAACGACACGGTAACACACATGGAGAGAAGAATCATGTGTAAATCAATCTCAGGATGGATCTACTCAGGATCTACCACCGCTTCACTCATCTCTCCATCTATCTTCTACTACTACACCACTGATCCATCCAACCTCTACCAATTATCCACTAATCCCTCCATCTATAAATTCTAATCCAAGATGCTAATCCTGGGCCCTTGAGCAAGGCCCTTAACCCTTAGTGTAAAAATGAGCAGAGTGAACACCGTTAATGTAAATGTATAGCGTGTTACTGTAACTGTGCTACGAACCTTCACTGACATTGAGATCCTCCTTCACAGAGGCGCGATAAAATCTCAACTTGAGCTTCTTAGCAAGACCCTCCGCTTCCTCGCTGCAACAGCAAAGGGGTTAAACAATCACGTGACATGAAGGACAAATAAATACCAATAGATTACACTTCTACACTAAAGTCTTATTTTAACCCCTCGTACTTTTTTATCACCGTGTCGTCCAGAAGATCAATTTTGTTCTGCACCAGGACGGTGGGAATGTCTCCAACTTCCATCTCCACTTTCTCTCTCCAGCTGCTAATAGCTTCGAATGACTCTCGGTCTGTAGTGGAGAAGACGAGTACGCAGGCCTGGGCACCTATAAAGCGTACATCAAACGCCAAAACAACAAACAAACAAAGAAAAAAAAACATGCAATAAATTGTTAAGATCATTTGTCCTATTCGTAGTATATTATTTGAACTTTTCTGTCCAGAAATCCGACCGTTAAAATGTTGCCATCCTGTTCAGCCTCACCTCGATAATACGCCTTAGTGATCGCATCGAACTCCTCCTGACCCGCCGTGTCCCACAGCATCAACCGCACGTCCTCGTCGTTTACTCTGAAAACACAGAACATAGCAAACATGTCCCCGTAAAACATCCAGGATTTTCAACATCTGGAACGTATTGATTTCCTGCTGCTTTAACGGGATCAAACGTATAACCTAAATAAAGGATTCATCAATTCATACCCAAACAAAAAAGAAAAATATTACGAAAAATACACTTTTTTGGAAAGATTGCATGCAAAAAATCGAACGCTTACAAACTCCGGATTAGTTTCTCAAATCTTTCTCATGTAAAATGTTATAAAATTGGACGCCACACAGCCGCCTATTACATAAATCCTTTCTGAATCAGCATGACTCCGGCTTAGTCTGATTTCCATTATTGCGTATTGTACAATTTTTGTACACATGCTGAGTCAGAATTTTAATCACAATAGCTTTTGCTCAATTTGAAGAAAAGAAAGAAAACCTTTAGAGGCAAATCTCTGCTACTTCCTGAAGCTCATAATGAGATGTCTGCACACGTCTACGGGTAATCTGGGCCACTCTTTATGAGCAAACGACTCCAAATGTCTCAGGTTTGTCTCAGGGTGTCTCCTCCAGACTGTATGTTTCTACGTCTTTATATAAAATCTTTAGCAGATTAAAAGCACATTCCATCTCGAAGAGTACCGAGTCTGTATCGAGCCTGTATCGTAAATCACGTGGGTGACTAGTGTAAGCCTTTTCTGGAGTACATAACAGGTTTATTAAAGAGCTGTAGGTTCTAACGCTTGTCCAGATGAATAGCAGGGAAGTCTAGAAACCCAGACATCCACTGATGACCAAAAAAAAAAACCCCACACGACTCATTAAGCCGCGTTAGAGCGATTACTGCTGAGCAAACAGAACACACTTACACTATTTGCCTTTCCAAGAAGTCGACGCCGATGGTCTTCTTGTAGTCCTTGGTGAAGATGCCCTTGCAGTATCTCTGGATCATGCTCGACTTGCCAACGGCACCGTTTCCCACGACCACCACCTTGATGGCCACCTCCATATCCTCTTCCAACATGGTTGCAAGCTGGGCTGGAAAATTCGCACTGCTTATAATCGCTTAAAGTTCTTCCCTGTTTGGGAACAAAAAAAAAAAAGCCTTTAGACATTTTCTTAGGTCGTATTGAGAGAACCAACGCGAGACGGAAAAATGACACGCAGATGTCATGAGAGCTTTAATCACCAGGGTCGATCGTTCTGCACATTTATTTCCCCCTGAAGGAGCGAACTGTGTGTTTCTGGGGTGTGGTCCACCTGGTGTGTACTTTTCACAGAATACGCAACGTTTCACAATTCATGGAGAAGAAAATCCACACAAAAACGGATACTAAATGTGCTTCTGAGAAGTTTTATGGAGTTTAGAGGACAGACATACAGCAATGCCTGTTAAATGAGCTCACACAAAAAACACAGGAGGGACGTTAGGACATCGGAGAGACCACACTGCTTGCATATTCGGTTACGTTACAGAGGCCTCTTGACTCTTGTCTCTTAGAAAGGTAACTAAATCCAGCGGGACCATCTGACGCAACAGCCATAACCACAGGAGCATCAAACATGACTCACGTTGCTCAGCAGTGAAGGTGATGGAATAAGATTTTTTGAATGAAAAGTTCAAACATTTAAAAGCAAACTCAAAGAAGTAAATGAATACAGTTCTTTATCTTCATCATCATCACGCTCCACATGCTCCATTAGAGAGATTTTAAGAACCCTGGTGTTGATCGGTTAAGACGATATGGAAACCCCAGATCCCCTGCCATTTCTTTTTTCTGAAGCAGTTTATCTCATGGACCGTCGGAGTCGAGCGACACTAAATCAGGAGTAATCATATGGGATTGAGGGGAATCAGAAGATCTCTCGAGTCATAGCTGAACTCTCTCTCACACTATCTCCCCAAGGCACATACTTCAGGTTTACAAAATGTCCACACAAGGATTATCAGATGATACAACTGTAGGTGAGAATAACCCAAAGATTTGATCACGGTGTGAGATCATCTCTAAGACTCAAAGAAAAAATAGCAGGGGAAAAAACCCAGGACAGGATTAGTTACAGCATTAGTTGGTGATCTTTAAAATCTTCCATGAAAATATGTACCCAAAAACAACTCAATTACCGATCATCATTCCCCCCAGCGTTCCATCACCGATCATCATTCCCCCCAGCGTTCCATCACCAATCACTATTCCCCCAAAGCGTTCCATCACTGATAATCATTCCCCCCAGCGTTCCATCACCGATCACCATTCCCCCGAAACGTTCCATCACCGATCACCATTCCTCCCATTAGTCAATCACTGATCACAATTCCTCTTAGCAATCCTTCACCGATCACCATAACTCCTAGTGTTCCATCACCGATCGACGACAGAGATCATGCTATTTACCTTCTATTACAGCAAACCTCCAGGTGTTCCATGCATCTTCAGAAAACCAATAGCACGTTTCGATCATGACGACAAATTCGCAGATATATGACGTCACCTGGCGACGGTTTAGCGTGCATTAGGTACTTTCCCCTGAGAGAAAAAGCGGCCAACATGGACTTCCAGCACCAATGGGCCGTGTGTGTATCAACAGGTGGGGATGAGGTGTGTGTGTGTAGGCAACCTGTAACCAAGGAAGAGAGAGTGTGTGTGTGTGTGTGTGTGTGACACGGAGGATAAACACACTGATTCATGACCTACAGTCTGTAAGTGCACGGGAACACCGTTATGCTAGCTCAGGTCCCTACAATGACTAGCTGCACGGCTGAAGGCTTTTCCTCCCACACCGGGTTCCGCCTCCAAATCCCGTCTTTAAACGGCAACATTTATCGGGTAAACACACGAACAATCCGCGTCCGTATCTCGCCTTACCCGCTAACGGCTTCTCCTCCCGCTACATTCTTGAGTTTGGTACCGAAGCCGCGTTCATCAACCTGGCCGGAGCTCCGGTGTCGCAAAGTGTCGCAAACTCACGCGGTTTAAACCATCGGACGTTGCCGTATTCCGTCTATACGCAGTAAGTGTTTTCGCTAGTCATCTACATTGAGAGTGAAAATCCCGAACGAGGCGCTTCTCCGTTAGACGTGCTTCCTTTCACACCTCTGCCTAAGAGAAAAATCCCGCCTCCTCTCTCTGCACTGGCACACAATTCACGCCCAAACCGTGGTGGCTGCTCCTCTAACACGTCCAAACAGCCGCCATATTGGAAAGGACCAGATGGCCTTTTCAATCAGGGATAGAGAAAGTATGGGCGTACTTTGATTCAGTATCGACGATATCGTTTTTTTTAAGCAATATTTTTGGACCCAATCACTATTCATTATAATTAGTCTACAATGGACTTGACTTCTCTTTCGTTACAGTTATAAAAAATGATTCATTATTTAAGGTAATATTGTAATATATGAATATTTAGTAATTGTACAATGAACAAGACAATGTAGAAGAAGAAATACTTTTTTTTCACATTGAATAAATATTAAATTCACTTGTTTGGAAATTCCCAGATAGGAACAATATTTTAATGTAAGATTTGTCGATCTACATGTCCATTGTTTAAATTACACAATCCTGCCTTGGTCCATAAACTAAATCACATGACCCATAGTTTAGGGCACATCCTGGTCCATAGTTAGACATCGTTGGTCTATGAGCCCAACCTGGTCCATAGTCTAAGGCACATGAGCCTGTCCCAGTCCATAGTTTAGAGCACATGAGCCTATTTTTGGTGAGTAGTTTTAAGGCACATGAGCCCATTTTGGTCCATAGTCTAGGTCACACGAGTCTGTCCTGGTCCAGAGTCTAAATCACATGAGTCTGTCCTGATCCTCAGTCTAGGACACATAAGCCTGACCTGGTTCATAGTCTAGAACAAATGTGCCTGACAAAGTTTTACATGAACCTCTGTCCTGCCTATTTTTAAATGTTTGCTTTCTAACACAATCGTTTTAACTCAAGAAGGACAGTTAATTGATGAATTGGACATGGCATATTAGACTGCATATCTACAAATAAGTTAAATTCTGTTCAACCCAGTGTATGCTTATGGGAGATTATGTAGCAGTGTGTGGGACATTTCTCTCCAACAACATCATCAAATCACCATGAGCAAAGATATTCTATAAGAATAGTCTTCTAGTACAATTCTAGCTTTTGTCACCTGCCAATTAATGGTATAAGGTGGACTTCAAACTAGTCTTCATCCACACTGTCATGTGTATACTGAAGTACTGGGGTCCAAATAAAAAATAAACACTATTCATATGTAGTCCTGCATTACATGAATCAATTATAAGCATTAATAAACACCCTTAAATAAAACACATAAAAATAAAATAAATCTTATGTGATAAAATTTATTTATAGTGCTATTTACAATGGACATTGTCTCAAAGCAGCTTTACACAAATAATAGCTAATCATTTAATAAGGATTTATAAAAGAACATGTATAAGTTTGTTCTTTATAATTGTTTACTCCTTTTGTTTGTTCCTTGTAATTGTTTACTCCTTTTGTTTGGTCACTGTAATTGTATATTATTATTACTATATTATTATTATTATATTCTTATCATGTCTATTTTTTTTATTAAAAAAAATCTACCTTCAATTAAAATCAATCAACTTTGCTCTTTCCAAGATGGCGACGCCATTGACGCATTCCTAATTTCCGGTCTTCGCAGGTCATTCGTCCAATCAGTGAACTGTTTGTGTAGGAAGCAAGTAACCAATAATAGCAATGGGGGCGGGACTTGTCGACAAGCCGCGCATGCGCAAACCTCCCGTACTCCACAGTGACATCTGAAACAGCGCCGCCTAGTGAGGTAGGATTTTTCCTTCAAAAAGGTTTTTGTTTAGATATTTTACTTTACATACACATATTTATAAAATAACCTAATTTCTAGTTTTAAGTGAAATCACTGCCTTTTGTAGCACAAAATAAGCATTAATGCACTTGGTGAAGAAAAAACCCTCCAAAAACCTCCAAATAAGATCTTCTACATTTCAGTCTCTTAATGATCTAGGTGGAAATTAAACAAACAAAGTAATTAATCAATGAAATAATTGTATTTTTTTGTTTTTATTTACATTAATTTCTGTTTTTGGTAAAAGTTGGTTGTTGCATCTTTTCTGTCGTCTTCATGAACTTTTATCCTTCTACATCACTTCCTGCTTTTTTAATTAACTTATCAATTAATCAATCAATAGAATTTTATGATAAAAAAAACATTGTGTCTACAAAGATAAAGAGACATTCTAAAAGACAGTCTGTAAAACTCTGTCTGTTAAATAAAACCTTAAAAAGGAATGTTTATTTTGACTTTGTCAAATCAAACACACAAAAATTACATGGTTATATGATGCTGGGTTTTTTTCCCAGCACATAAACAAATGACAGACCACAATGAAATGTTATAATTTCTGTAAAGCATGCAGCTGAAGTTTTTCCTTTAAGTGTACATAGACTGAGTATATTGATTTTTTGCTTAAAGTGTACATAGAAACCTGTAAATACTGCGAAGGCAATATGCTAAGCTGAAGTGATGGTATTATTTGAATCTACAATGATGAGTAATGATTGCATTCCGCACGGAGAGTGTTACAGTTTTAATGCTTTAAAGACACTGATTTGGTCCGGCTACTGTTAAAGTAAAACCCCAAGCACACTGATTGTTGCTATTCACAATCCGGGGAGGAAAAAAAAGTTTAAGTGCTAAAACAAATAACAGACGATAATCGTGCCGGAACGAAATCTCATGAATTTTTTTTTTGCATATAGCAAAGCCAGGGTTTTTTTTTTTTAACGTCTGAAGTTCTTTACCCGCATTTCGGCCAACAACATCATTACCAACATCTTCACATTCTGCGCATTGTCAGAATTCAAGACTTCACATCGAATTGATGTAACTCGCTCTGTAATTTACTTGGCAATTTTTTTGGTAATTTTCACACTCTAGTTTAAAGTTAATATAAAATGTACAAAAAATTAAAAAAGACAGAAATAATTGTCCATCGATGATTTCTTTACAGGAAGAGAAAAAAAAAAACTAAACTGAAAACCCGAACAATGGTCTTTATTGCATTTTACACAACAGCAATAAAACCGATCGCTCGGTGCTTCGTTTTAGCTTTTCTTCTAAAATCAAGAAGGCAGAAAAGCCGGAAAGAAATTGCTCACATTGTTGGATACTCTTTGCCGGATAAAGACCGTTTCCAGCTAATGGCGTTTGGCAGAAAAATCAGGAAACTTTGTCAAGGTGCTTAGAAGCCAATAAACGTTCCTTATTCCTCAGTGTCTTCTATTAAGTCATTCCCTGAAACATGGCAGAAATGCTACTACCGCAAGCTGAAGATAGAGGGCGCAGTGCATCCATGCAGCATTTTTTTTTTCATTATTATTATAGAACATTTTTAAATTCATTGCAGCTACAGTAAACACTAGAGTGTGTATTTATTCTCCTGTTGTCCACTTGCACTTGCATGCCATGCCGTATCACACTGCACTTTGGCCTCGCAGAAACCACTTTTCATTTCTAGGGTTTGCGAGTGAAATAAAAAAAAATGATCATAAACCCACTCTGCTTGCAAGACTGTAGGCGGAGCATTCAGATGATTTCATTTAATGTATGAGATGCCAATGTTTTTCTTAATTTGACTGGTTTGTCTTCTGTAAGAGGGAACATTTTTTTTTTGTATTATGCTTTGCAAGTCTTTAAAGGAGGCCAGATCTGTAAAGGTCCAATATAATACACCAACACGCTCTATTCTTGTGCTCTTGTAAACGTTGCAGGTCAAATCCTAGTCCTGAATTTCTTGACGCTTGTCCACCTCTTGAAACCTTTCCAGAGTGCACGCTTGAGAGCTAACGTAGGTTACGTGGTCCGTAGGCGTCGACTATGTCTCCCTGTCCCATATCGATGGGGAACTTGCAGCTGTCGTAACCCGAGAAGCTGTTCCCGCTGCCAAAGCCTACAGAATCTGCATCATCCGTCATCTCTCCCTGGTCCTGCTCTTCGGTTAAATTGACGTCGTCGTTGAAGTGGGTGGATATGTGAGTGGGGGGGTATGAAGTGACGAGGGGTTTTTCTTCAAGCGGAGTGAAGGACGGGTCTGAAGAAGGCTCATCGGTGAAATCCAAGGGCGCGGCCTGGATTAGAGTCGTCACCTTGGACATCGTAGGCTCCTCGGGCTCGTTGACGATGTGATCGGAGTTCACAATTCTCTGTAGGAGACATAAAGGACGATGAAATTAATATTTATTACTTAATACGCCTGCAATTGTCTGCACTCAGCAACCTGCACGCTGACTTATGAAGGTCGGTGCTCCCTGTGACTGTCCGTGCAGTATTCTTTATAGACTCGAATAAAATGATTGGGTGTTAAATTCGAAGAAGCTCAAGAAGAGCAGTTGATGATGTGATATACCCCATGACAAAATTCAGGCCAATGAAGTCAGAGAGATCAAATCTTTTTTTTGATAATCATCACGTTATACCTGAAGCTCTTGACCTATATGACCTGTATTGATTGATTGGCTGATTAGGTATCTGCATGAATAGGCAGAGGTGGTATCTCAGTGGTTAAGGCATAAGACTAAGGTCACAAGTTCAAATCCCAGCACCACTACGCCACTGTATAAGGCTCTTAACTCTCAATTGCTCAGGTGAAGGTCGATCTGGAACGTGGTGTCTGCCAAATGTTATAAATATCTGTGTTCCTAATAATGGTATAATTCTTATGTTTAACAATCAGACTCAACACTCAGCAAATATAAACACTGTCTAACAAACAGTCTAAACATCCTACCAGGAGTTTGGTGAAGATGGTGATTTCTGAGTCAGGCTGAGTGAGTTTCTTGTAAACCAGGAATACCAACAGCATTAAGAGCAGAAATCCAACCAGGCAGCATATCAGAATGGTTAAAAGCAACACCCAGTCTGTAAACAAACAAAAAAAAAACAAATACAAAACAACTTTGAGTCAAATACAAGTGCTCTGATCAGCCATAATATTAAAACCAGTGACCGCTGAAGTCCAGAACATCGACCATCTCGTACCAAACATCTCGCAACCTGTCCAGATATACTGCCACTATATTCGGCACTATATTGCCAAAGGTTTGTGGACATTAGGTCATAAGTATGTATAAGTATAAGTATTATTGCATTCCACATAATTCCTTCCACTCTTCTGGGAAGATGTTCTACTAGATTTTGGAGTATGCATTATGCCTGTTCATCAACCACATCATAAATTATGCAGTAGGGTACGAAGTGTGGCGTCTAGACGTCTGGTTGAGAACATCTTCAAAACGATATGTCTTCTGAGATGTTCCCAGTATGCAGTGTTGGGAGTTTGGGAGTGAAAGCTAGTCGGTCTGGACAGTTAACACAGATGATCTACTGTAGCACATGTGAAGATGATTTACAGGATTTAAAGTATCTACTGCTGGAGTCTTGGTCCTAGAGTCCACAGCACACCTTCTCCAGAGGTCGCCGCAAGTTGGTTTTAATGTTATGGCTGACTGGTTTACGCAAACCGGTTTACACTCACATTCCAATACTTAATCATTTCAGTAGTGAAAAATAAATGTGTAGGGGAGTAAAGCACTTTGGAATGTGCAGGTTATTAAAAAATAAATCCGCTAATGAGATTTATATATAAATATAAAACAGCATGCAGCATTTGAGCAGAAGAGATGAATCTTACCCGTATAAACAGCTTTATCGCCGCACACCTTTCTGGAAATTTCCATTGGAATGCTATTAATAGTTCCTTTGATGAGTAGATTAATGCACCTCCCATTAAGACTTTCGTATAGGTGTAACTCTTCAGTGCATTCTTCTTCTTCTTCTTCTTCTTCCACCATACAAGTACACGTTTTCTCTGTCTGGGGGAAACAACAAAAAAAGCAGATTTTGACATACCCTTGTGGCTGAATGAACTCAAATCTCCACAAAATCTAGTGGAACATTTACACAGTAGAGTCGAGGTTATTATTAGAGGTTGACTGATTTTATCGATACCAATTTCTAGGTTGGATCGTATTTTCCGTTAACCGATTAATCGACTAATTTTAGTTTTTAAAACTGATACAGGATAAAATAAACAACACATAATTCTAAATGTAAAATAATACTTTATTAAAAAAAAAAAAAAAAACAGTACTGACTCATGAAAATGTGGTAAACTAAATAAGTATGAATATATTAATTATAATCAAAAATATTAAGAAAAGCTGAAACAAAAAGTATCACTCCAAATAATAATAAAAAAACGGTTACACCCAAAATGAATAAAAAAAGACGTCAAATAAACAGCATGTGGTTCAGTGATTTGCCTCTAGAGGCCGCTCTTGTACTGTATAACGACACAGGACCGCTCCAGCCACAGACGCAACCCGGAAAAACTATCGGTATGGCTTTTTGCTGATAATTCTAAAAATCGTTCGACCTCGGTAAATGACAACAGCAAATGAGGACTAAACGTGGAATAGGATGTTGAAATAGCACACAAATATTTTTGTCAGTGTAACATTTAAAATTGAAGTTGCCTACAAAAAGTATTATTATGCTACTGAGTGGGTTAATAATAATAAAAAAAAAGAATTTCAATCTATTTGCCACAGAGGGCAGCAGATAAACATCTGTTTATTCAGTTTCTAACAATAGTATCATAGTACATATCAAAGGAACAAGGGAACAAAGGAACAGCTGCTGCAAAGGACGGATTTGAAACAGATTTTCCTTCAGTTCTACCCAAGTTTCCTGAACCTTTGCATTTCCGCCAGACAGAAAAATAGGGCTTTAGGAGGTCCGTGAGCTTTTTGGTTAAGAGATTATGAATTGTTTTTTTGTTATAGTCCAGAATCAAACTACGAAAATCAATAGTCAAAAAAATGACTTTTAATTTATGACAGGAAGTGAGGGAACTGAGAGGCTAAATACTGTAGCTGAAACTACACCTTAATATTATGTTAGAATGTCGAAAACAGGGACATCGTCTTCCTCGAAATCAGAGTATTTGGTGTGTGAACATGTGGAAACAGTGGGGTTTTTAGCAAGAAATGTAAAAAGATTTTGTGCTGTCATATAAACTGATTAAGCTCCGCCTACTTCTGATCTAAAATGACTGTGACGTATTATTTCTGCAATTAGACAATAAAAAATTCTAGCATTCTTTTCTGTTTTAGTTTCCTTTTGATTTCCTTCACTGTGCACCCACGAAGAAACTGGAGAATTAATTTTCCCGTCGGTTTGTTCTGGAGCAATAAACATTTAGCAGATTCTCTTTCAAAATTTTTTCCTTGTCCAGAAGGTACACAGTCCTTAGGATCTAAAATCTTCATACTATTGGTTTTGTGAGACAACAAACTCATCCTTTGTTCTATTAAAATATATAATTATTCAAACACAATCTGATTGGCCAAAAGGAGTGTGACGTTTATTTCTGTATAAAAGCATTGTGCTTGAAGAGGGAAAAAAAAGGGGAGCAAACATGTCTCTCATCTGTCTTGTCCTCGAGCATGAAGGATTATTGATTATGTAACTGTACATGATCCATTTGGGAATTTGGAGCGAATCAGTGAGTCGCATTTAATGCTGACTGACAGTTGATACGTTTCTGACTCAATTGAAATCAAAATGTAACCACAATGAATAAGCGTGGGTTTTGTGTGTGTGTGTGTGTGTGTGTGTGTGTGTGTGTGTGTGTGTGTGTGTGTGTGTGTGTGTGTGTGTGGATCACTCACTCTGTACAGCTGTGCATGTGTGGGATGTTAGATGTACAGTCGATACCTTACAGGTCTCTATTTTTTCTGCGAACCTTTTGTGAGTTCCACAGCTGTATCAGATATTTTAAAGGAACCTCTGGACTCAATCAATCAATCAATGATCAATATTGTGATCTTACCCCGTTATAAGAAATAGTGTACTGAAAATCGTCATTGAAAGATTCATCTTCATGGACGTTGGAGGGATGTCTGAAGGAGAGTATGACTTTGTGTGGAAGAACGGAAACTTCTAACGCCGGGAAGTCCACCACACCTACAGTGAGATCCAAACAAAATACAGTTATAAGACTAACAAGGAAAACACACACACACACACAGTGGCTTATCTTATAACTGATGCAATGTAGAATTTTCAGTTATAAAAATGTTAATATTTGTAATAATACTAATAGAAGGAAAACTCCAGGTGTGGTGTGGAATGATGTGGTTATAAGAGTCAGTAGAAGAGTATCGTTCGGCGGTTTGGATTGGTTTACACATACAAGTGATGTCAGTTGGCGCGTCTTCGTTGTAGCTGAACGAAATGCCTTGAGATGAAGCGTTTTGTTCCGATCCTTCAGCTTCCACTGTTACGTAGAAACTGTTTTCTGCACCTTGTGTGTATTCGGTGATATCCAGGAAGGTGGCGTTGGTGCGAACTGTTGTTAATCCACTGTAGATAACCGGAAACAGTTAACGTTAATGTTCATAAAAAGCATTTTATATAATTAATTATTATTTATTTAACTAAATGGACAAACTTCTTGAATTCAATTTGCCTGGTTTAAAGTTATAAGGTTTTGATTAGTATAATAATTATTATTATTATAAATAAAAACCAATACTAGCACTACTCTTTCTACTATAGAACTTCTACTACTACTACTAATAATAATAAAATATAAAAAAACAATATTTGAGGTGTAAATATAGTCAAATTTTTCTAATATTATAATATTTTTTGCACTAATTCTTTAAAATGAGCCAAATGATAAAAAAACAAGTTTTAAGTGATTTTATATATTTAAAAATATATAAAAATGAATAGAATGTATCCTTAAATAAGAAATATATACACATATTTGGAATAGATTATAAAGGAATAGAATATATATTTTATAAACTGCTAAAAAAATAAATAAAATCAAAGAACATAAAACTAAATATAAACAATTAGATGTTTTTCTTTTATTTTAAACGTCTACAAAATGTTCTGCATTAACTTTTAGAAATCCAGTTTTAGACTCCGTTCACTAACTTACTTTCCATAATTTTGGATGTTGATGATGAATTCAGGATGATCAGGTTCGTTGTATTTCCAGCTTAACACATTCTTCAGATTGTGGCACGACAAACTGATATTAGTGACAGTGGGAAGAGGAACTGTGAAAAGAAGAGAAAAAAGTACATAAACTTTACTGGCATATACACTCTGGGCTAAATTTTTGCGGACACGTTTAGTCCCCGTTTGCTTTTATAATAACCTCCACTCTTCTGGGAAGATGTTCCACTAAATGTTTGGAAATCTGTGCTCATTCAATGACAAACTAAAGTCAGGAACTGATGTAGGTGAGAAGGTGAGGAGATCTGGTGTGCGGTCAGCGTTCACATTTATTACAAAAGTGTTCTGTAGGTTTGGAGCTTTATAGCAAGATATCTTCCAACTCATGTAAAGCAGATCTTCATGGTGCTGGGTTTGTGCACAATGGCATTGTCATGCTGGAACAATTTTGGGTCTCCTTGTTCATGTGAAGGAAAAATGTCATGCTCCTACATAGAAATGATGAACGATACAACTGGTATCTCCAGTACTTTTCTCCTTACATTGTGTACAAGCATCAGGTTCTTCTAGACCACCTGAGGTTTGAAGAGGCGTGTCTAATAGCAGACTCATTTCTGAGACGTTATGACTGCACTTAATGACGGATTTGGACGACTTCATTAATTATCTAATATAGCAGCAGTCATGGATGCTCCTGATGTTCAGCCAGGAGATTTAGCCAGTTTGCCCTGAAGACATTAGGTCCTGACGGTAACGTGGAACTACAGTGTCACATGTAGCCCGTTTGCTCACCAAACTACCCCCAGATCTACGTGCCTCGTTCAGATGACACGTTTTAGCAGTCTGGTGCAGTTTACACTCTACTTGATCCAGCAGAGTGGCTCAAGTTTAAATCCTGGTGTCAAGACTGTGAGGACCTGAATCAAAGAAAGGATCAGAGACGTAGGACAGTGCAACCAAAGACCAGGCCCAGTAGCAAAGTCCAGACCCGCTTCTGTTCTACATGGAGCTGACTGGCTGGAAAGGTCAGGTGTCTAAATGCTTTTGTCCATATAGTTTTAAAATTGCACCACAGTTAATTAGATTTGGGTTTTTTTTTTTGGTTGTTTTTTACAATGATCTGACTGTTAAAACTGTCAAGTTTTTACACCTTAAAGACATTTAAGATATGGGCGTATTCAGGACCGTGTGCCGTGTTAGTAAGTTAAAGCTCGTATGCATAGAAATGCATCGATTGTGTAAGAGAACCTCACAGTCTCATTCTGCATCTTGGATGCAACCATTAAGAAATCGGCCTTTAAGCTGGTAAAATATTGCGATTCGAAGAAAAAGGGTTTCCACTTCTGCATTAACGCTACGCAGTACGTGTGCAACACCAAGATGTTCAAACTTCTGCCAAGCTGCACTGTTGAGCAACAGCAAGACGACGTCAGGAAGAAAAGAATGAAATAATTTAAAGAATGAAGTCACTGAAATGATATCATGTACATTTCTAACAACAAAATATCTTTCAATACATCTATGATCTCTTCATGACTTCAAAATACAGTTCCTTCTCTAAAGCCTTCCACTACACTGGTAAATGCCCTACCGCAGAAAGTCTGATAAAGTTTACACAGGATGCATGGCTCGACAAACAGGAACTTGGTCGTTCACTGCAGAGAGCAACTACACAATATAGACAAAAGTATTAGGATCAAAAACCTGTTCCAGCATGACGACGCCCCTGTGCACAATGCCAGCTCCTTGAATAGTCTACATGGAGATAGTGGAAGATCTCCTGCTATAGAGCTCTACTGAACACCTTTGGAATGAATCCTCACCTACATCACTACATGACTTTACTGACACCCGTGCAGCTGCAGGAGCACCACAAAATCTGGTGAAACATCTTCCCAGATGAGTGAAGCTTATTACAACAATGAATAGGAACTTAATGTGGATCCTTTGCCAGGATTAAGAATTAAACTGGTTCTGGACGGAGAATGGCGGTCCGACATGTAGACAGCTTTAAAAGCTCAGTAGAGATCAATGAACAATTAACGCAAAAGTGTTCTGAAAAAAAACAAACGCATGATTTCCCGTCTGCCCCAGTTACATGCAGACATTCGTTCAGCTCAAAACCTACTCTGAAGAAGTTTTTTTTTGGGGCATCTGTTTCGTTATCTACTCAGACTTTTAAAAAGAGGAAATGGAAGAAGAGTCTGTACGTCCTTTTTAACACGTACATTCCTGTTGACACACATTGCTCGATCTTGAACAAGAGGAAGTCTCAAAGCACGTTTTTTTCCCCCTTTTAAAAAAAAAATAAAAGTTTTTTTTTTTTCAGCAGTTTGCGCTCGTCTCTCCGGATGTACGCTGAACCTAGAATGTACTCATATGAACCCAGAGATGAAAGTCAAGCTTTAGGAGCGCCACCAGTTCCTATCATCTCGATGTTGCAAATCTGAATTCTGACCTTGAGGCTCATTTGGATAAATTCATCAAACTATAATCCTACCATGAATATTTCAAAGCCTAATCCCTACATTGAAGCAGTCTTGGATGTACTTCCTCTTTGGAAGTTTCCATTTTATCTTCGTTCTGCGTGAACAATACAGTGATAAGACACAATGGCTTTAATCAAAAACGAATACCAGCACATGGGAGCGTAACAACACAAAAAACAAACTCAACATATCCGTCCAGAGAAATCGCTCACTATATTCATTTGAATCCTTTTTTTAAAGAATACAAGTAGCTTTTTTTGTACACTTTTAACAATACAATCATTATATTCCCACCACTAAAAACCAGACCAGACAAACCTACTTTTCCTGCTTTGCCATTGAGCTCAGTAGCACTTTAAACAGTCGTTTATTCTGCGTCTAAACCGAAACATTCATGTATCAGAAGTCTTTGAGATGAATGCACGTGCTTTTACAATTATACTCAGTGAATGTGAAACAAAGTCGCTTCTAGGCCACAATAAAGATCTTTCTGCTTTTTTAAATCCTTTGATTAGTTCCTTCATCTTCATCTTGACAAATTTTCAAAGTTTCAAAATACATTTCAAAATTTGAATTTGAAATGTGCAGCAAAACACCAGTATTATATGAGAGCATGAATAAGGAGAACATTGCACCACAAGCTACATTGTGATTTCCGTGCCAGCGTAAGCACCGTGGTCTGTGGTATGTAAATAGCTGTGTGGGAAAGTGTCTCTTTCACTCTTAGTTAGTCCTCATTACGGTTTAACTATATATTATTACTATATTATAACACTCTTGTCTATAATAAACATTCATTTTCAATTGCCTTTAAAAGGAGACAGTCACGTATTATGACGTAGTCTGGCGAATATCCAAAAAATGCAATTTGTACATAATAAATCTTCTGCAAGCAACGATGTAGCGTCCTTAAAAAAAACCCTCAGTGCCGTTTTCAACATAATATTTTTGTATTGCAGTAAAGGAATAAATAATTGCTGATCTATTTGGTTCTTATCGTGAAATAAACACCGCGTATACAGTATCTCACAAAAATGAGTGCACCCCTCACATTTCAGCAACTGTTTTCTTACGTTCTCAAAAAAACAATACTATAGAATTGAATCTTGGATATATATTTTAGAGGAGTGAACGTGCAGCTGTACAGATTTACAGATTTACTGTCCTCTGTTTATCTTAGTCTCATCAGACCACAGGATATGGTTCCACTAATTCATGCTCTTGGACATGCCGTCTTCAGCAAACAGGCCTGCAAACTAAAAGCAGGCCTTCTGTTTCTGCAACCTCTAAAGCAGCGCTGCAGCACTGATGCGTCTCATGCGCCTGATGCACAGCACGAGGTTTGTTCCGAGTGAATCTCGAATTGGAAAACCTCGGTTATGACCCTGACCACTGTACTGTAACTCAGTCAAGATACACTGATTTGTCTGGTCCTGTCAAGCAGACAAAAACATGAACATGATGAATAGGACATGTGGCTTTGCACGGTTGCTCCACGTACAGCTGTTATTACTCAGGGTGTGCTCACATTTGTTGCCAGTTATTTAGAAAACACATAATGGCTGTATGTTGTTTTTTTAGAGCACAGTAAATCTGTACTGCTGTACAATCTGCACGTCGACTCCTCTAAAATATACCCACGTTTCATTTCTATAGTATTGTCCCTTAAGAGGATACTAAAGAGGATGAAATGTGAGGGGTGTACTAACTTTTGTGAGGTACTGTATATATTAAGGCTTCGCAAACTTTCGTGACAACATAGAGGATCGGTGTTACAGTAACGCTACGAAAAGAAAGGCAACAAAATATATAAAAATAAATAAATAAACAATCACAGGAAAACAGTGGTTTAACCTACACTTACTTTCTGTTTCTAACCACAAGCACCTTCGGCGTGTTTTCTCGTAACCTTACAGATCAACCTTCAGTGTGGTTTAGAAGTGTGAAAATAAAAAACCCATGTGAGGAAAAAAAACAAAAAAAAAACAAAACAAACAGCATCGCTCTTGTGCTTTATACTGAATCTGACACTTGACCTTCTGTTGGCAAACGATTTCATATGCAGTTTGATTACGATGATTTCAGTTCGCTTATTTTTAACTACCAAAACACCGCACGGTACAAAACGGAAGCGGGGCGAACATAAAAGTAACGACATCGCAGAAATGCCGATGCACTTCCCCACATTAAAAACCGCTTAGAAAGCTCTTCTGTAAATCATCATCTCCTTAAAATCTTTTTATTGCTGAAGAAACCAGGATATGTGTTGACGTCTGAGACGTTTCTAAACCACTGATCCAGCAGAATGAATCTAAAGAGAATAAACAGGTCTGAACATGCAAAGCGTTAGAAGTCGTACAACATGTGAACACTGCAAGGGATCTGTCCATACTGAGACGAGTCTCTCGGCTCATCCAAAACATGAAACCAGGTCTGAAAATCATGATCCTGTTACAGTCTACAGTTACAGGTGACATTACTGACTCTGAGAGCAGACGGCGTCCAGCAGGACTGACTCGGTGTAGCTTTGTTAGGTTTGGCAGCATTTCTTTTTTGTCTGTTAGTTTTATATTATAAATACTTTCCAAGAGAAATACCTGGTCAATCTGGCAATTTGTACATTCCTGCTGACTAAGCAGTTCTCTAAAACACCACTGCCAACACACAAGTGTGCCCTTTGTTTCTTTTTTTGGACTGCTGCATCTCATGAAACAACGACGCACTCAGAGGAAAGCTGTCTACCCTCTTCTACATACATGAGCTGACAAACAATTCATTGTTGGGTGGCGTCACTGTGATTGACAAAGTGACAGAGAATTGGCAGTATTCCAACAAGCAAAACTGTTTCTGACAACCAATCACTGATCATCCTTGTTTCCAGCGACCAATCGCTGATTACCATTATTTTCAATAATCAATCACAAATCACTGTTGTTTTCAGTGGCCAATCACTGATCACAAATGTTTCTAACAACCAATTACTGATCACAAACATTTCTAACAACCAATTACTGATCACAAATGTTTTTAACAACCAATTACTGATCACAAATGTTTTTAACAACCAATCACTGATCACAAATGTTTCTAACAACCAATCACTGATCACAAATGTTTCTAACAACCAATCACTGATCACAAATGTTTCTAACAACCAATCACTGATCACAAATGTTTCTAACAACCAATCACTGATCACAATTGTTTCTAACAACCAATCACTGATCACAATTGTTTCTAACGACCAATCACTGATCACAATTGTTTCTAACAACCAATCACTGATCACAAATGTTTCTAACAACCAATCACTGCTCACAATTGTTTCTAACGACCAATCACTGCTCACAATTGTTTCTAACAACCAATCACTGATCACAAATGTTTCTAACAACCAATCACTGATCAGAATTGTTTCTAACAACCAATCACTGATCACAATTGTTTCTAACAACCAATCACTGATCACAAATGTTTCTAACAACCAATCACTGCTCACAATTGTTTCTAACGACCAATCACTGCTCACAATTGTTTCTAACAACCAATCACTGATCACAAATGTTTCTAACAACCAATCACTGATCAGAATTGTTTCTAACAACCAATCACTGCTCACAATTGTTTCCAGCGACCAATCGCTGATTACCATTATTTTCAATAATCAATCACAAATCACTGTTGTTTTCAGTGGCCAATCACTGATCACAAATGTTTCTAACAACCAATCACTGATCACAAATGTTTCTAACAACCAATCACTGATCACAAATGTTTCTAACAACCAATCACTGATCAGAATTGTTTCTAACAACCAATCACTGCTCACAATTGTTTCTAACGACCAATCACTGATCACAATTGTTTCTAACAACCAATCACTGATCACAAATGTTTCTAACAACCAATCACTGATCACAAATGTTTCTAACCACCAATCACTGATCACAAACGTTTCTAACAAGCAAATGTTAACGACAAATCACTGATCACAATTATTTCCAATAATCACTCACAAAACACTGTTGTTTCCAACAATCACCGATTACAATTATTCCCAATGCCTAAACACTGATCACACACACACACACACACACACACACACACACACACACACACACACTTCTTTATTCATTGTTGCTAATATTTTAACATCAGATATATCAGATACATCAGATACATCAAAACATCAGATATATCAATACATCAGATACATCTGATACATCAATACATCAGATATATCAGATACATCAATTAAATCAGATATATCAGATACATCTGATACATCAATACATCAGATATATCAGATACATCAATACATCAGATACTTTAATAAAACCTTTATTTTCTCTGGTGAACACGCAGATGGTCACGTGACCTCGTAAATATTTTAGCACTACGAGGACTTTCCGAGCTTTTATACCGTTGTATATTTGATCTTCTGGTTTGAACATCTTCCGGTTTGAACATCTCAAATGCATTGTGTTGTGTTGTGTTTTGTTTGTTTGTTTGTTTATATTATATACATTTAACTACACATTTATTACAACTCGCGATGACGTGTAAGACAATAATCCAGATTCAGGAAAGCTGCATACCCAAGTTTATATATAAATATTACTTTTATATTGAATGATATTTAATCTTCATCCCAAACCCCCGGATTGAGTTCAGAGCCCTGAGCTACAGTAGGAGTTTAACGGGGACGTGCATGACAGCACATCTGTTCTCCACGCAGTCACCTGGTAAACACGAGCACGAGCGAAATAAACACACCGAGCAGATTAACTAGTTACCTGCTTAACTAACCCATGAGAACCCGGTTAACTCACCAGCACACACTGTGGTGATCAGAGACGCACATAACGGCAGCACGAAGCTCAACCTCGCCCTCATCCTGTCCCGGAGCTTTTACACCGTAGAAGATCGGATTTGTGATTTCTTTCTGAATTCCTCAGACCTTCATTCACTCCAACATTCTGCTTTCGATTCTAATTATCTTCGTGCTAACGTGAGAAGATTCCGAGCTGAGCGGATCTCACTTCTCCTCATCAGATTCCTTTAACAAAATGGCCAACCGTGTGCAGAATTTCCCCTCGAACTCCACGGACTTCCCGAAACACTGCGGTTTTCAAACTCCGTGCTCGTCCCCTATGCAGGCTCCCTAAGTAGTGTCTTAAACAACGGCTTCTACTCACTAAGAAGCGCCCTGACATTCAGCACGGAGGCGTTTAGAACATGAACCACGGATAGGCGATAACATGGTGTTTCTGTTTGATTCGATACTAGTCGATAACGATTCATATCGATACCGAGATTTTTATTTTGTTTTTCTTTTATTTTATGGTCATAATAGAAATCTATGTGTCAGTTTGATTTGTCTGTGGGGAAAGATTGCTCTGGTTTTGAAATAAGAAAATAATAATAATAAATAAATGTTCTTCCAAAGCCATATTTATTAATATACATGAAATTTGCAGTGAACTTTTTCGTTTATTTTTTTTTTTTATATGCATGATTTAAAAATGACTGAATATTATACTTTGAAAGCCAAAAATGTAATTTTTATAATACATTGTGGTTTAAATACAAATAAGTAGTGTCTAAAATCCGATTAACTCTTTCACACATGATTTGTGATAGATTTCAGATTAAAATTTTGCAGTGGAATGTGTTTCTTTTTACATATGTTTTTAAAATGACCAAATATTATTTAGCAAACTGAATTTTTAAACGGAAAATATGAACACATTTGTGAGTGAGAGTGTCTAAATCTATCCAATGTGACAAAAGGGATAGTCCTTAGACATGTCTATTTTTAAAATGGATACTAGATAAATAAAAAATAAAAAACAATGTAAAATAGACAAAATTTAATTACAATGACGAACAGTATTGAACAATGTCAATTAATATTAATGTATTAAAAATACATATAATAAATACATTATAATAAATAAATATAATATAGCGCTCTCCCTGCAGTGAGCCGTCTCACGAGTAAAAACTATGAGAATGTAGTGTCTGTGATTCGCCTCTAGAGGGTGCTCTCGTAATTACAGCGGACCGGAAGCCCGGAAAAACTATTGATATGGATTTTTGTCAATACCCGACAGTTCCAGCGATCGATTATCGATGCAGGCCATAGTTTGCAGACCCCTGTACTAAATTAATGTAAATTCTGAACTTTAACCCCAGAACTTATTAGCATAAACAGACCTCAAATACACACCTTTAAAAGAATTAACCAGTTCCAACAAGTTTATGATGAGGGTACACAAAAATCCTACGTTATCAGGAAGAACAGAGTTAACACAATAACGTAACACATACTAGAGCTTTACACAAAACCTATTCAGACTGTCACATCGTGTTTACATTTCTTCTTCTTTATGTTTTTGTAAAGAAAAAGAGCCAGAATGTTCACAGCATTTGGGGGAAAAAATGATCTCCAATGGTGCAGAAGACCCAGTGATCCCAAAGTGATATTAAACAACCGAGTGACGATGCTGACTCTATGGTACGATGAACGGAGGTGGAGTCTTTGCGGAGTTTCTCTGAAAGATTTAGTCGAACTCATGTAATGGGTTAATGACAAGCTTGCTCAACTTAGTATCAGTTATACAGAGCAACACATGCAGGCAGGGTGGAGATGCATGTTTCTCAACTTGAACTTAAGCCCAGTTCTCTTTTATGTTTGTTTGCATGCAGGAGAAAGGAGCAGTATTACTCCATCGAACCTATTGTTCCACATTTCAATGCGAACACGTCATGCTTTCTTGCTTTAAATAAAGAAATGTTGCTTAACAACACATATGTTTCTAATATGATTCCGATGTAAGTATGAAACATGAGTCCATGATTAGTTTATCTGTCAAACAAGCATTAATTGAATCAATAAAAACTTTGACACTCACTTTTAACTTTACAATTCCATGTCCTCCATATCTAATGGTTCTCCTTATTTTGTTCATATAGGTGTTTTTATATCTCTTATTTCTTTGACATTTATAGCATTTGGCCATCGTGACATTGATCCTGAGCAGCTGCAGGGTTAAGGGCCTTGCTCAGTCTTGTTGTGGTTGGGATTTGAACTCATGACCACTGGATCCGAAATACAATGCCTTACCCTTAACTTTTAAGCATCTTTTGATTTGATTGCCTAAACAGTGTTTCCTCAGTGTTTTTCTCAGTCAGTATTTTCTATCCCTGTTTTAAAAAGGCTATGGTTGCGATAAAATAACCAGGCTCATCCTGAACTCATTTTTGATCGTGAGCTTGGGTTTACTGTTTGTGTGGAGTTTTACATGTTCACTGTGTTTCCCTTTGGGTTTCCTCTGGGAAATCTGGTTTCCTCTTACCTCCCCAAAAACTCATTGAGATTTATAAACTATTCCCAGAATAGACTCTCGCTCCGACTCTGGATCAAGATGAAGCGCTTCCTCAAAATGATCGAATGAATGTAAAGTCAGTGTGAGAGCTTTGTTATGGTGAACAACTTGAAACCACCAATTTATGAGGAGGGTTTTATGTGTTTTTGATAACGCACATGTTAGCAAACAGCTTCACTTGATAGCTCACTATCAGGAACACCCATACAGGCGGTTCCTTAATTTGAGTTTTGATTCCTTTCCAGCTTTCTACCTCACGACACCCGGGGAGGTTTTCCTTTCGGTTTATTTGTCAAAATGAACAGAATATTACAGTGATAATAATAACAATCACAATAATACTAATACTACTAATAATGTTATTGTTGATGTCATTCCTCATTCAGAGTAGTATACAGAATATTTTTTGATAGAACATTTTATGCATGAATTTCAGATATGCTTTTTTATTTATTTTCTTCTCATCATTTTAATATGATGTAAATGTGTCTGTGAGAAGCACAACAAGCCAAACCACATGACATGTTCATTTTCACACATTCACTACAGCAAAATAATGTAACCTCAAAGTGACATAGTCATTTTCTAACCAGACTAGAGAAACTGTAGGTACTGTAATGAAACCCAAATGTACCACATTAAAAAATTCAGTTAGATACTTTTTTTTCGGACAAACCGATTGTGCTCTAGTTAGCATTGCATCTTTCCTGATCATACCATTCATCAAGTAATCCAGATCAGAGGTAGACTGATTGCACTGTTATATTTGTGCGATTTGGTTATTGTAGGATAGTTCAGGTTCTGCAGCATCTGTATGGTTCTGTAACATTGTGGAATAATTGGTAGATTGGAAAAATGGTTGAAGTTGCAGTATTTCAGTAAATTTTTTTTATATTGTAGCCTACAAATAACCTGGACATGGGAAAACTAATTGTTTAAGCACTGACACAGGCACAAATGCATAGCAGACGATGCACATAATTACACTTTATTATATACTAGAAAGTTTCTAATGCTTTTGGATATTTAATGCTATTTATTTAATGCTATATCACTTGTTGTTGTTGTTATTCAGCCCCATTTCTCACTAATAATCTCCACGATACATAGATAGATCTTATCTTCTTAACTTCTTCTTATAATAAATAAAATGTACAATTATAAAAATAGCTCCCAGTGTTCTTCTGGATTGTGTCCTGGAAGTCTTCTGCGATTCCTACTGGATCTCCGCAATAGTGTTAAAACTGTGACTACTGTTTATCTTCAGGATAAGGGCAAAGTCCACAGGAGCTAAATCTGTCCAGTATGGTGTTTGCAGAAGTGAGATCACATTTTTTCCAGTGAGAAACTAATGTGTGAGAAGCTCGGTTTCTGGGTCCGCACGAGGTCAGAATAGCGGACGTGGTAACACACGTGGTCAGAACATCACCAGTTGCACGGCTCCTGATGTACTCAGGATGATGTCTTTTGGCACACTGACTTATGAAGGTCGGTGCTCCCTGTGAGTGTGTGTGCAGGATTGTGCTGCAATGTGTTGGCGTGTTACCACACTAGTCTCAAAACCTTCTGATACCACCTCATAGATAGATAGATCTAGCAATACATTACAGTATATGTACTACAAATAGATATTAAGGCTCTGGTCAGTGAAAAATGTGGAGGTGTGCAGGAGGTTGGTTCGTGGAGTAAATACATGGTTCCTGGGTTGTTGGACTTCACAGTCGATAACTAATCGTGTCTGTAATTTAGTTTTATCTTGAATTGTTGTGATTTTTTATAATACTAAGACATGAGAGTTAAAAATGTTGCCCCAAACTATTTTTTATATTATGAAATCATCATTAATCAAGTAATAAATAAACAAATAAACACTTGACTGCATTCTGAAGGTCTGAAACACTTGAACAAGTTCTTGTCCATGCTGCAGAAAATGCTTGGTTTTTAGTTTGGACTGTGGATATAATATTATTTTATGAAGCTTTTATGATCCCTTGAAAAAAATGAAAAAAAGTCATTTTCTAAACATCGCATAGTGGCGACATCTGCTGGTTAAATCTGTCAAGTGCAACTTGTCGCCTGATCTTTATCATTTCCTTCAAAGAACTTCAGAGATTTCTTCTCGGAATCAGTTGTGCAGATGGCAGATTTATGCAAATGAATTTGTACGACACACTTGTACTCTTTTTATCAGCTCCAAAATGAAGATTAAGACTAGTATCCCTAAAGGAACTCCTGACGTTTATTGGGTGATTTGGGTAAATTTGTGTATGGCATAAAACATGCTGTAGTCCAGCTCAAGACTCTCTAACAGCCTTTTGTGGCACTTTTATTTAGGGGTATCAGGCATAGTGATGTTTTGTGACCTGGTCACTAAGTTAAATTGATTGAAGTGAACTGTATGGTTTGGTTTTATATGTTCCAGGTTTCCTCTGGATTCTCTGGTTTCCTCCAACTTTCAAAAAATATACCAATAGGTGCATAAAATAAACACATGTAAGAGTCATGTAACATGACATGGTATGTTTAATAATACATACATATGTAATGTACATGTGTAAACGGTGGCAGTTTATGTTATGTGTGTTTGGTCATTCGGTACACCGCTTACTCTGGATTTCTCTAGAAAACTAATGTTTATTTTATTTTAAGTTTATTTATTCAGATAATTCAGCATTTTCACTGTTTCTCTTTATGGTTATTCTTCACAGATGGCTTCTCACAGCATCAGAAAAATAAGGTTTGTGACTAATAAAGAAACTTTAAGCAGTTGGCGCTAATAATTCAGCCTTCTTCGGAATTTCTCCAAAACCTTCAAGATGTATTAGTGACAAAGGGTGTGTGTGTGTGTGTGTGTGTGTGTGTGTGTGTGTGTGTGTGTGGGTGTGAGGGAGTTTCCCAGAAACCAGTAAATCTCACTCCACACATTGCATTTATAATACAATTGCATAAGAAGTATACACATTTTCAGGATTGATGTTGTGCGTGCTGTTTTCACAATGTGGTCTGATCTCATAGCTCTGGGAGTCCAGTGCTGTCAAAACAAGAAGTTCAATGTTGGTCAGATTGCACCACGTCCAAAATCATCACGTGTTCTGGCCGAATCCCAGCTTTTTGAATGTAGTGATCGTCACAATGATCACTTTCTGAGCCAAAAACAAAACCACTGTTTGAGCTCATGATAGTGTGTCTTTTGCTTTGTGTGTAATCCGAGGGGCAAATGCTGCTCCGAGGGTCTGGAGTTGTTTTAGATTCTATGCATTGACGTAATTTTTCGGGGGGCTGGGGGGCGGGGGGCCACTGCCTCGCTCGTGTTGTATCATCAGTAGTGTAGGTTTTCCTGCTTGACTTGACTGGTCATGCATAGCAAGATGCTGAGGACACTGTGGCTTTGGCAAGCGCTTCAGATTCAGAGTCCAGTGCAAAACTTCGAAACTTCCCACATTCCTGGTCAGTTCTTAGATCCTCGGAGTGGGAGAAGGACTTGTGCTGGACATTTCTGCATTGATAAAGCATAGCAGGTATCTTTTCTTTCTTTCTTTCTTTCTTTCTTTCTTTCTTTCTTTCTTTCTTTCTTTCTTTCTTTCTTTCTTTCTTTCGTTTTTTTCTGCACAACTAACTCTTAACTATAGCTTTTCCTTAATGTCAAGCTGTTTGTTTTAGAGAAAACAGAACGTAACCCCAGCTGGATACGTCTTAAACAAATTTACATGTCCTGGATGAGTGTATGATGTCTGCGTTATTGAAAGATAAAGGCTCTCCTCAGCTTGCGGTATTCTAATGATTGTTTTGACAGCAGTCAGAACAGGCTTTCATGTATCAGGATTCTGTAAAGTCTTTTTAAGTTAGGAAATTCACCCAAAGTTGTATTGTTAATTTGGAGGATTGGACTGGAATTAAAAGGAATAAAACAACGTGAGTCAGATGGAAATTCAATGTGTGAGTCAGACAGCATGAATTTACAAGGAGATTTAGTCTGTTAGTGTTGTCTTAGTGTTGGTATTTATGTATGTATATATTTATATCTGAGTAAGACTTCAGTTAGAAAAAAACAACATGCTGTGTGTGTGTGTGTGTGTGTGTGTGTGTGTGTGTGTGTGTGTGTGTGTGTGTGTGTGTGTGTGTGTGTTGGATGTGTTTTTATGAGAGGAAACATATCTCCAGGCCGTCCTTGCACATGTGGTCCCAGCATGAGTCAAGGGAGAAAATGAGGGCAGCAGTGTGTGTTTTATCCACTGGACCTGGAACTGAATAAACAGTCATTTGCGAAGCCTTTGCAGTGCGCAGCCTCGATAGAGAGCGAGCCAGACCAAGTGAAATTCCACTTCTCACAACTGGAGCATTTCCCATAACAGCAAAGGTTTTCTGCGTAAAAATAAATACCCAAGCGGAAGTGTTCGGGGTGAAGAGAATTTTGTTTGAAAACCCGCATGCAACCATGCAAAACATGCCTGTTATAGTACAGCACATCAGTCCTGTTTTCAGGAAAGGCTGATTAAAAAGCAAGTAGCAGGACAGAATCTCGATATACCGTATTTTTCGGACTATAAGCCGCTACTTTTTTCCCACGTTTTGAACCCCGCGGCTTAAACAACGAAGCGGCTTATTTATGAATTTTTCCTGGGTTTTTCCTGGTTTCACAAACTTTAAGCCAAAAAACTGAACCCCATAACATTAGACCAATGAAATTTCCGAACGGAAACGAAAAAACGCACCTCACCTGTGTTCTGAGCTGCATGGCATCGGGAGAAAAACTTTTTTTTTTAAACGCACGACGATGCCAAAAGATAAACTCCAGAGACGAATAGTTGTGAAAGGAAGGAGGAAGACAGTAAACAATGACTTTCTTGGTCGGCTACTGTTTAGATACAAGCCGTTGTAGCGTGTTGAGTCTGGGTGAAGGTCGAGCTCGCTAACTCCAGTTACAACAGAAATCATATAAACACAGACAGGTTTCCAAAACTCGTGCTTTTTTATTTTTCTTGGCAACAGCGTTACGGGTTAGTCAAAGAAACTTAGAAATTAGCATCAGAAAATAATAAGGACATATTCCTCAGTCTTGCACACATGCAGTAATAGCGGAAAAATGCAGTGCCAGGCTATTCCCCAAATGTCGCTCTGCTCTTAAAGAAAGCGCAACATATTTCACCCGTTATACCGTGTAACAGACACTGTCTTTCATTAAAGCCTGTGTAAATTACATTAGTGTAGACACCTGCGGCTTATAGACAGGTGCGACTTATTTATGTTTAAAATAAAAATATTTGTCAAATTCAGTGGGTGCGGCTTTTATATGGGTGCGCTTTAAAGTCCGGAAATAACGGTACATCGATCAGACATAACATTATGACCACTTGCCTAATATTGTGTTGGTTCAGTGTAAGTGTATCAGACTTTTCCAGCCTGTGGTTCTTCCTCAAACTGTTACCACAAAGCTGAAGACGCACAAATGTACAGGACGTCTTTGGATGCGGTATCATGAAATGTTCTCTTAGCCTAATCTAGGAGAACCAAACCTGTTCCAGCATAATGATGCCCCTGTGCTCTGGGTTATTGATTAGAAGATCAGGTTCAAGCTGCCACTCTTGGGGCCCCTGAGCAAGGCCCTTAACCCTCATTGCTCCAGTGGTGTGCGATGTATCATGAATCATGCATGGCTTTCTAACATCGCTGGGATATGAGAAGAAAATGTTTCACTGTGCTGTAAAGCATAAAGCACTCTTCTCTCTTCTTCTTTCCTTCTTCTTCCTTGTAATCAGATTTCTTGAAGCTGTACTTTTTGTAATATCTGTTTTTTTTAAATATCCTTTGCAGAAGACCCCCCACTCTGTTGCTTGTCTCGGGTCATGCCAGCCGTCCATGGCATCAGCGTCAACATCACTACAGCAGTTTTTTTTGTCATTTTCATTCAGACATCACATTTGGAAAGGTGTTTAATGGAACGTCGGTGACGTACACCACAAGCTTTGCCGCAATGTCCGAGATGTATCTTTTGGGTCATGTGGGCTGTGTTGCCCTGTACTGTGTCCTGTGTCTGGTCATGCCGGCAATCCTGAGTGCCGAGTTCACCCTGGCCAGCGTGAGTGAGCACCACATCATCATATGCACATGTATGCAGGACCTGGTAGCCTGCAGCATGATCAACTCCAGTGAGTGCGTTTGCCACAACCACCCGTTGTCCATGCTGGAGCGTGTCGGCAGCCACAGCGCAGTGACGTACAAGCGTCTGACGGTGTGGTACACCTCGCCACTCAACGTCGCACGTCTGCTGAACAACTCGGAGATCCGTCACCTCTCACTGGCCAAGTGCAGCTCAGCGAGAGGCACTTCATTATCTGTCGAATACTTCACAGTGAGGAGGCTGGAGAGGCTGTACGTATCTTATCCGTTCTGGATGCCCGGGCAGAACCATGACGTTGTGCTGGGTCGAGATGTAGGCATGCTTTATCACGAGGAACCGAGGATAGCGCTCATTCACACGGATGTGTTGGTGGGGAAGGTTGAGTTGAAAGCATACACAGTGAAAACCATGGTGGACAGCAACGGCATGGTTCCATTCCCTGAAATGGTGGACGTGTCTGTGGATGATCTTCCAGATATGTCCAACATATTCGTTTCTTTCTTGTACTAATTGACTGCAGAATTTCTTACAAGTCTCTTTCCTGTCTGATTAGACTTTTATTTATGTATTTTATCATTTGTAGGAATTCTTCGCTCTGTTTTATCCCTTTGTAGGCATTACCGTTTGTTGTTAGACAGCAAGGGTTCTTATGGTATGAAACAAGTAAGAAACGTGTCTATGCAAACCAAAATATTTGTCAATCATTCATTTATTTTTGCTCGTTGTTAATTTATTGGGAAATAATCTAAATATAACTAGAAAGAGGCCCTTACAGGGGATCAAATACAGGTCAGCGGCTTCGGTTTATGTTCACATCAAACATCAAAATCTGGCATGGTTGTTAGTACCAGATGTGTTGGTCCGAATATTGCAGAAACCTCTGGTCTCCTGGGGTTTTTATGCATGCCAGTCTCCAGAGATTACACAGGATAGTGAGCAAAAGAAAAAGAAAAAAAAAACATGTGAGGAGGAGAAGTTATCAGAAAAGGGCTTGTTAATAAGAGAGGGTTCAATCTGACAGTAAGTTAAAGGTAAATAAATAAATAAACACTCTTTATAAACTCGATGAGCTGAAAAGCATCACAAAATGCACGTGAAAACGTCATGGACTACAAAAGCAGATCACTACATCTGGTTTTATTGCTGTGATCCAAGAACTGCAATTTGAGGCTGTAATTGGCACCGACCTGTCGAATTTATACACTAAATACTAATATAAATAAAGTCTTTTTTGCTCAATCTGATGAATCTGATAAATAGTTCAGCCTGAATAAAACCCTGCCCAGCTGTATTACTGGGTCAATCCACAAGAGGGCAGCATTGTCTCACACACTAAAGACTTTTTTTTTTATCGCATGATCATAATCTTTATAAAAACAGTAGGAAGTACAAAAGAAGAATAATCTGATATTATTTATATAAGCACAATCATTGTTTTTAGACTTTCACTCCGTTATATTTATTTTAATTAGTGGATTCCAGTTAAATTATAAATTCCATCTAAGTGCTTTTTTTTCTTCATGTGAAGAAAGAATTGTCACTGTACTGTAGTTTTCAAGTGACAAGTAAAAATCTCTCTTTACGCCTTTACCTAAAAGCTTGTAAGGTTTCACTGGAAATTAAAAAGGTTTATATTGAACCCAAATATCACCACAATTTCAAGCCTAAATGCTCATTAAATATATACACCCATCCGGCATAACATTATGACCACCTGCCTGATATTGTGTTGGTCCCCGTTTGCTGCTAAAGCATTCGTGACTCATCGAGCATCAACAGCATGACGTTTTCCAGCAGTTTAAGCTACAGGAGCTCGTCTGTTGGATCGGAACCACACGGACCAGCCTTCGCTCCTCACTTGCATCAGTGAGCCTCAGATGCCCACGACCCTGTCGCCGGGTTCACCACTGTTCCTTCCTTGGAGCACTTTTGTTAAATACTGACCACTGCAGACCAGGAACATCCCACAAGAGCCGCAGTTTTGGAGACACTCTGACCCAGACGTCTAGACGTCACAATTTGTCAAACTCGCTCAAATCCTTACACCCAATTTTCCTGCTTCTAACATCAACTTTGAGGACAAAATGTTCACCTGCTGCCTAATAAATAAATCCACCCACAAACAGGTGCCATGATGAAGATCATCAGTGTTCTTCACTTCACTGCTCATAATGTCATAATGTTATACATGATCAGTGTGTATGTAGTATATAGCATAAGCGTGATCCGTAGTTCACCCATTGAAGATTAAAATAGAGGAACGTTCTGTTTAAAGCAGGTGTACAGATTCACTATCATGCTCACAGGCTGGTTCTCAGTGAGCCCTGAATAGGGGGGGTTACAGTGTCAGAGCATCCGATCAAATGACTTTCAACAAGGCAGATGTTGGCATTTACAATTAATAATCTACTCTGGGAATTGGATGGAACCAGTTCAAAACACACATATTGCAATTAACCAAGCCCAATTAGCAACTCTAAACTTAGGTTTTGTTTTATTTATTTATTTATTTATTTATTTATTTATTTATTTAAAGTGCTCTTGAAGTCTTAAAGTGATCCACGTACAATAAAATTAGAAAAGGAACTACTAGGAACTGGGAAGACCAGGACGGACGCTTAAACACAAACACGATGAAAATCAGGTCGAGATATGATTAAGAAACCCCCTATTTTCTCTCCGTCTCTCTTTTCTCCATATCTTCCATCTCTGCTTGGGACAAGAAATGTGGTTATATGGACAACAAAAAAAGTTATGTAAGTGAAAGGATTTTGCTTTCAAGGTGAATTCAGATGAGATGCTTCTGTTGTGCCTCTGTTCAATTTTCTGCATTCGTACATTTATCCTTAGTAAAGGCCTGGTCAGGGTTTCGGATCAGTCGGTTTAAATGAAGCTGCTAGTTTGTTTATGTTTTGGGAAGCAGCTAAATTATTTAGAGAATCCAAAAAGGCAGTTATAAAAGAAAACAGGTTTATATTGTTCAGGAAACAAAACTGAATTAGAAATCAGCCATGATTAAAGAAATGCTCACCGAAACAAATACGGATCTCGTACACATTACACCCCATTTACATCTTGTACAGCATGCAGCTGGTACTTTCTTAAAAAGCCGTTCCTTTAGCTATTAGGCACTGATTGCTGGGTGACACAGTTGACCTCTGTAATATGTGCCAGCCAACAGTACGGATTGAAAGGCATGGACAGGGAAAGGGTGGGCTCTTTAATACCTTACACTGTGGGTTTTGCCGTAAAGCTGTGGAAGTCTATAAAAAAATCAGCCTTTGATTTCCTTACCGGCGGTTTACCACCAAAAGCATTTTTATAATCAGCCTTTATTGTTCATTCGCTCCTTGAGGGAGATGTGCCCGTGTTCATTTTTTAAAAGGGCAAATCAACCATAATTCAGTTTATAAACTGCGGGCAGGCTGCCGTGAATGCGTGGATGAATATTCATGAGGCTCGCTCAAGCTGCCATGGCACCATGATTCATTAGGCATATGTAAATATCACTCACTTTAATTGCCCCTAAACTGACTCAACATAATGTTGTCATTAGCAAATTATTACTTATTTGTGAAACTAATGGTACAGTATGGCGCATGCTAAAGCCCCACATATATGATTGCGATAACGAGGGCCTTTTCTCTCAGACTGCTCGGCGCGTGGAGACTTGTACGCGCGTGATGGATTGTGGGTAAAGGCGGAGCGGCGGTAATGAGTGAGCTTTAGCGAGGACACGCCGCTCTGTTGATGAGCCAACAATTAAACACACTAACAGTTTGATGGGTTTAGAGCAGCGGCTTAGTTCCGCATCCCACCCCAACCATCACCATCACACACAGCAGATCGGCGACATCCATCTCTCTCATGCCAGCCTGCTCCTGACATCAAGTTTCTCTAAAGCTCTGAAGAAAAGCCGAGGATCTTTTTTTTTTTTTTTAATACTGACATGTTTTATGTAAATATATGCTAATATAATACTCTGTAATACCACTGGACAGAATTGTACACTGCGATCATATTGCCGCATATGACAGTTGTAATATATATATATATATATATATATATATATATATATATATATATATATATATATATATATATATACGCCTTGCAGAACACTGCTGTTGGAACACTGCTGTTTTGCATTATTCGGACCAAAATGAGTGATTTGTTGGATGGGATCACGATTTGTAATTGTGAACACAACAATATAATAATTCTTGAGGAAAAGCAAACTGATACTGAAACTCCGACATCATCAATGTTGCTTCTGGGCAGCAGGAAATTTGTGCATAATTGCTCAAATAATAAGTAGTTAATTAATTAGTGAATTTGATGCAAATACAAAGCAAATTTTATCCTTGTCGTACTTAAATCTTTTTATGTTCGCCAACAAAAGAATATCAATTTGGGTAAATAATTAACCAAAATTAATACTTAATTACTTCAGTATTTCATTTATTAATGATGCAATCACTAAGATAAAAAATTTAAAGTGACATTGAAAAAAATGCACCATCCTCAATAAAGCAGGCAAAATGTGCTAATTAAAATAATTACAGTCCCCACTGACATTCAGCTATAATTTAAAAAAGCAAAAACAATTCCTGAATAATATTTAACGACTATAAATATGCAATAAGTGCATAATACAAGCAAAACATTTTTTAGACTTGTTAAATTTCTTTTTTTATAGTATAATTTAAAATATTTTTAATAGTTTTTAATACTATTTTATTTTTTATTTTATTTTACTTTATATCTAGCTTGAACATTTCATTTTTATAATCATAAACACACAAAAATGTCTAAAAAAGTGCCAAAAATCTAGCAAATATTTACTTCAGAACATACTTTATCCGCTTAATTCTAGTTAATTTATTACATTTTAATATATAATATTAATCTTTATATGAATTGATATTATTTCACAAAGGATTATTACTGATTTATAGAAACATTAAAACAATATTGTGGTCAAGATCCAAATCATGGTTTGTGTTTCTTCACTTCTTGCACTATGACAATGGAAATCCAGCCTTGGAGGTAATTAAGAGCTCGCTCGTTCCCGACACGCTCGTTCTCATCGCAGGCTGCAAACGGGGCTGGTTAGTATTCGGAGCATGCGTGCCTGGGTTCACGGTAACAGCCCTGCCGCTGACCTCACCAGATCTCAAACCCCGTAATTGGTGGCAATTCAGAAGGGAATTCAGTGGGGTATTTGTGCGGGGCAGTGATGCACTTGATGAGGACGATGATGTTTCTTTCTCGGCCTCCCCCCAAACATGCAGTCTCTCGATCTCATCCCCATCTTTCCTATTATCCCGGTCCTTCCCTCGCCACTCGATCCCCAACTCCCGCTCCGGCACCACCCGCCCCCAACCAGAACATGCAAATCTTTTACAACCCAGCAATTAAGCTGTTTGGAGTTTTTTATGGGGCCAGTTGTGCTGAACAGAACAACAACCATGACAAAACAGGGGCCAACAAAAAAAAGGAGAAGAGGAGTGAAAGGCCAGCTAGAGTGAGAGAGGAGGGTGGAAAGCTAATAAACTAACATGATGTATGAGGTTTTTTTTTTTTCTTCCCCCTCGTTAGGCTCCCACACCATATAAATTGGCAAAGGGAATAAATTATGGATAAAGCATTCGAGATTGATATTATAGCGTATTAATGTGTTTCGCCTCATGCATACCCCCCTACCACCTTGTGCACACACACACACACACACACACACACACACACACACGCACACGCACACACCAATGCTGACCCCTCTGTTTGTGTGCAGGCAGGGACATGGTCACCTCATTGTCAGGGCATGTGGGTCTTTAAGTACAGATGGAAAGGGCACTGGGGGGTCCTTCGCCTCAATCTGCTAGACGTTTCTGCGACAAAACGCCTCAACCCGAACTCATGTCCAGCAAAAAGTGCGTGCAAGTATCTGGCACAGTAGTTATTCCCAATCCTCATCCTGAAGTGTTTTTCTTTTTTATTATTTCTGCTCCCAACACACCGGTCTCAGCTAATTAACAAGCTTATTTAGGAGTTGAAATCCGTCTGTGTATCAGAGACAGTTATAGGAAAAAGATTTAGATTTATTTGATTTAGCCGGAATAGCAGTAGGTCTACTCAGTGAACCAGGAATCGAAGCCTTTGTAAAAGAGAACGAGATCTCGAATGTGTGTACGGATGTGTGTCCAGAAACCAGAATGTATCAGTCGGCAGGGGACAGGGCTGTGGCCATATGCCTCAGCATTGCCTCGTCGGTGTGCAGGCCTCCTGTCTGCCTAGACTTCAGGCCATCTGTTTAAGGGTGAGCTTTTCTTCCTCTTCCAGAGCAGGCTGTGCTGTGAAGATTACAGTGGATTCACAAGTATAGTTGCTCACGCTAATGGTGAGGATTACAGCTTTAATTGCGTATTATGCATCAAGGCTTCAAAGAAGATACGCAAAGACAGCACCTCCGAGGAGTAAAAATCACAAGGCGATTAGGGTTTGCATCGAAAGCTGCATACTGTATGATTTATAAAAAAAAGACAAAAGCAAAAAAAAAAAGTAAGTCTTAAAAAGTTTGTCTTAAAAGTTTGCGAGGAAAAATAATGTATATATATATTTTTTAAAGATAATTTTAAAGACCGATCACAATCATCTGTACGAAATTATATCATTATAACATTACACTATTTTTATTGCATTTATAATATAATATAATAATAATAATAATAATAATAATAATAATAATAATAATAGCAACAACGCATTTATAACACATTTATAATGTGAATAATAAACAACAGCCCCGTAAAGATCATACACAATAGATATATTAGTTGTATCAAGACTTAGGTTAGAATTTCAAATATAAACAAAAATACATTTGTAATAAATGAAGAAGTTTTGCGCAGAAAATACTCTGTATTGGCAAAAGTATTGGCTGATACCTGACTTTTCCACACACGTGGTTCTTTCCAACTGTTACCAGCAAAGTTGAAAGCACACATTTATATCAGACATTTTTGTAGCATGAAATTTTTCCTTCACTTGAGCTTGGAGACCCAAATCACTTCCAGCATGACAATGCCCCTGTGCACAAAGCTAGCTCCATGAAGATCTGCTTTCCATTGGTCCTCACCTTCTCACCTTCATCACTTCCTTGACTTTACTAACACCCTTGTGGCTGAATGAATCTCCACTAGCACCTTTTAAAATCTAATGGAACATCTACCCAGAAGAGTGGAGGTTAAAGAGCAAATGGGGCGTAAATGTGGAGTAAAATGTTGAAAAAGCCCATACTGATTAAAGTTTTCTCCATGAAGTTAATTTTGAGCTTAAAATGTTAATTATTAAAATCGACTCACGTGTTGATTTAACTGTTATACATCAGTTTTATTCCATTGCATTGAGTCCTATATGAGATTATTTAGCATTAAATGTGAGATTTAACTGCTATAAGAGATTATATATTGAGCTCAGTGAGTGAAACATAAACCTTTTATAGCTTTAAAGAACCGCTTTATATTATGTGCAGTGCATCACAATGCACAAAACCCTATACCCTGACAAAGAGCCATTTAAAACCTTTTTTTTTTAAAGTGTATTAAGATGTTTGGTATGATAAAATAGGGGCTGCATATAAAGAAAATCACCAGTAGAGTCTCGGATATGGATGATGGAATATTGACAGAATTATGAATTCTGCTAAATACCAGGACATTTGAGCCCAAAACCTGCCTGTTTCCACCCAGAGATTCAGGTCCTCTAGAGAACGAGGCAATGATGAGGCAATAATGAGGCAAAACAATATTTTATAATATTTCCCACTGACCATTTCAGTCTATTTGTGCCTCATGCCTCAATGCTGAGTCTATTTTTTTATTATTATTATTATTTTTATATATATTTTTTTATTTATTAGCTGTGTGAGAAATAAAACTATCATTGTCCTCGGTTTATTTTTATTAATATATATAATTTTTTTGCCCTAATATTCAATATCCTCCAATTCATTTTGATATATTCAATAATTCTGCTCACAGTATTGACTGGTTGGCTAAATTTACGAACGTATTTAATTATTTCTAAATTAAATGTATTACATTTTAATCCTACTGACCTGCAAGTTTCACTTTAGAAACTCAAAACCGCGGCTCTGAGTATACAAACGGGAGCAGTATGAGTATCGTTTAACTTTTTAGATGAGCTATTTAAATGATATACACCTTCATCCATTAAAGAAGTGATGAATTATCCCAGTCAACCTTTAGATACATAACGAGCAATAAACAAAAGTAAAAATTTCTCCTCCTTCTGACGTTAAAGCATTTTGAACTTTCCGTTTGCAGGAAATTGTGGCTCGGTGTCGTAACAAAAGTTACCGTCGAGATGATTGTTGGACTCGTCCTTCCTCGCCTGCCGCTTCCAGCTAATGTCGAGCCGGCGCGTGTGTGTGATGGAATAGGTGCGCCATATGCTAGCAGAGCCAGACACCTTCATTTCTCGGAGCGACCTCGCCCGTACGTCTTAAACGCGCCACCCTTTTGGCTTGTTTATCTAATGCGCCTGTTAATTTAATTTATTATGCGGTTCCACGGTGCTAGCTACAGCACCACATGCTAAGGAGGGAGAAAGGCATAAGATATGCTAATGTCTCTGCTGGCCTCAACTCTCTAACAGTAAAAAAAAAAAAAAAGAAAACATTTGCGTTTGACAGAGCACATAATAAACCAGCTATTAGCATTTTAAATGCATCATAAGAAAAGATGGGAGGGAAAAAAAAAAGGCGATGTGCGTTATCGCTGTGGTAAATGCGTTGCCACACATCATAATCCTGTCCACCGTGGCCATAATTCAAAAGCACTCGGTGACACTAAACAGCTGACGAACTTTAACGCCACCCAAAGTCTTACACTTTATGTGGTTCAAACTTTCAACAACCTACGAAGTCAGAAAAGGAGCTGGAACAGGCCGAGGTTCAGGCTGCACTGCAACAGCAGTATTTATCTGTGATCATTTCTTTATAGTTTAATCATCAGCTGTTAGCAGTTAGCAGTTAGCAGTTAGCCAGGCAACCTGGTCTAGATGATAACTATAGAGATAGGCTGCATCTGTTAATTGGGGTTGTTCAAGAGAAGAGTACTGATCGACAGAGTGAGAGATGTAAAGCAGCAGAAACAGTGGAGAGAATGGACAAGATGTGGTACAGATGGCCTTGTTAAACCGCCATCCTCCAGCGTTATTGTCCTAACGCGCCAAAAACGCCGTTAATGGATTGGGTTTGTACTCGCGATGTAACTGAGTGCAACTACATTTAATAGATTTAATAGATAATGTGTTTTAAACAAGTACAGACACAACTTCATTTCTTTTTTCAATAAATGCTTGCCATGTTATGAAAGTTAAGAAACCATGGATTATAATATTTTATTTTTCTTTCTTGTTTTCTCATGATCTCGACATAACAAAAGACGTTTTCTCATTATCACGAGAAAGCCCGCCAGATGCCACAAATGCTTATAGATAGATATTATCCATGATGCTGCAATGATGCTGCCTCTGGAACATGCTTTTATGTCAAATACACGGAAAAACTAATTATTGATTATAAGGAATGTTCTAGATGCAGAATCACGGCTAATACCTGGACCCGCGCCGGGGCGGCACGTGGATGCACCGCTGCCACAAATGGTTATGGTTATTATCCATGATGCTGCCTCTAGAACATGCTCTTATGCGGAAAAATGAAGTACTGATCACGAGAAAACAATGTTTGAATGTAAAGAACACGGGGAAATTAAGTCATGCCAACGATTAAACAAGAGAAGAAAAACATATTGGTCTTTTAGAACTTCTCAAAGTCTCAAAACTAGCCCAAAAATTTTGAATCATCAGACAATGGAAGGTTTTTCTCACTTTTTTGCAAGGACACAGGTTACCACTGGTCTGCACGTATTTTTAACTGGGTATTTATTGAGCTGCTCCTCCACATTGCCCAGCAGATGTCCAAAAACTTTCCTAGGTTACTTAAAATAACTTTTCTTAGTCATCATTAATATTGGCATATATAAATATTCGATATATTTTCTTAAAAAATGTATAAATCTGGTTCACATTTTTTTTTATACAGCCACTCAAATGTCCATCCGAGACTTCCTATAATCTAAATATAGATTTTTTTTTAAAGATAGTTTTGTGTCATGGCTCCAAAGTAAGTTTGTGGACGTATTTGTGGTTGTCTGTTAAACCGTCCTAAATGATTCGTGATCATGGCTGATGCATGGTGTCCATGCCACCCTCCTCCTATTACTATGGAAATGAAGCTGGTGTGACAGGTGGCCCTACAAGCGAACACAATTAACTTTCCTCCATTAGCCAATGGGCTAACAAAACCAGTCAAAGCTCTAGTAGGACACACACACACACACACACACACACACACACAGTGTGTTTTGGGGCAGAAACTCAGTGTTTATAGCTGTGTATTAGTGGGTGTATTAGTGGGTGGAGAGGAGTAATCCTTCTCGATATCCCTAAATTGCCCTCGGGTAATTATCACTTGGGAAAATAGGCCTTTTATCCTTCACAATGACGTGTATACTGTGAGGCTTTTGTTTGGCCTGGAACACTACAAGGAGCTATTTTTGTGTATCTTGTGCTTATTCAGGCTCCGATTCATCTGTTGTCAAATATACACCGTTTGAGATGCTCTCAAGGGATGCAAATTGTTTCGCTTTGACTTACTGTGTATGTATTATGTAAAAAAAAAACAAAAAAAACATAGCAGGCGTTCTCTTATAGGACAATAATCCACAATGGAGAGGTGTGGCATTGCCTGAATTGGAGCAAATTACATTCCTATAATAGAACATCTTATTGCAGTAAGACCACAGTGATTTGTGCACAAGTAGAGTTTATTTATTTATTACTAAAATCATTCATTTTAACGGTTTATCGTCTTCTGCTTACATTATAGCAGCTACGACTATTCTTTTTCTTTCAATACAAAAATATATACAAAAAAATCCTAAAAGCTGAAGACTGAAGACTTGCTCGTGGCGGAAAACGTCCTGACTGTTAGAGCAGCCCTGACACTAGAGACTCCTTTCATAACTGTTCAATAAACATCCTTAAACGTTAAATGAGCGTCTCCCGGAAAACACTATTATGGGTATAGAATAGTAGGTTGTGTATATTTTTAATGCTATAATGAAAAGATCATATGGAGCGTCTGTCATGCAAGTCCCCAGGAATAAGTTGTTGCTATGGAAACCATGTATTATCCAATTAAAATGAAGCTGTGATTACAACCAGAACTATTACACAAGACATTGAGGACAAGAATTCCCTTAAGAAGCCTTTATAAAGGGTAATGTATATACGGTATGTTGAAATCTGGTAGTTATGCAGCATGAGATTTGAGCTTTGTGGATTTTATGGGTAGTTAAATATCGTTCGTAGATTTAAATCAACAAGGATGAGGTTACGATCTGACTGACTTTCTTATGACTAATGTAATTCCAAAGATTTCTAAATGACTATTATTTCTTCCTTTGATGTTATAGTAGGTTTGCAATATCACACTCCTGTGTGGGAGATGTTTTTGTGTATGTGTGTGTGTGTGTGTGTGTGTGTGTGTGTGTGTGTGTGTGTGTGTGTGTTTTGGTGGCTAATCAGCTGAATAACGCTGCTGTGTGTGCTGTTTTGTTAATTAGATAAGTGTTAGTTTAAATTCCCTCCTCCTTTAAACGTCTCCTCTGTCACTGCTGGTTTTACCTGAAGAGTTAATGACCCTTTACTAGTAAGCGCTAATAATGCGTGGCCCTGTTTCACCAGGGAAATGGACAGAGAGAGAGAGAGAGAGAGAGAGAGAGAGAGAGAGAGAGAGAGAGAGAGAGAGAGGTTTTTAGTCTTAATGAATATCATATTAATAGATGTACTTTTTAATCCACTACATTTTAATTAATAATGAAAATGGTGTCTATGAGCCTCTGTTCAATATGAGTCAAATACTCAAGTTCTGTTCAAGTCAGATACTCAAAGTCATATTGGAATTGGTGACTTTTTTTTGCAGTGAAGTATCTATACTTTTACTCTAATCATACAAGTTTTATCTATACACTAATAATAATAATAATAATAATAATATTGTTGTAAAATCCCTAACAACACCAAATTCACATTTTATTCTTTTGATAAAGAGGATGCATTCATTTCTATTCCCATGATATTTCTTTCAGATACCAACCAACTTTCGACAAAGACTGTATACAGGTTTTTTTTTTTTAATACAGGAACGACCTAAAGGGCCAGAGTATGAGCCCCAAACACCAACATTCCCAGTTCAATCTTGTGGGCAGTCACTATTGCAGAAGTGCAGAATGAAAACATTGATGTAGCTCAAAGATGTTCAGTCTATTAGTTGGCTGCTTTGGACAATTTTGACAACCAATGCAGGGATTAGAATGTGTATGAAATGTACGCGTGTGCACATGGTTTGTCTTTATTATTTTGGTGCTTGAAGCTGAATATGAAATGTGGTGCATTAAAATAATTTATAAGGTTTTGTTTTTGGAAAAAAAAAAAGTGTTTCGAAATCTAAAAAATCTTTTTCAGAACGGTGAAATTAGCATTTAGCCCATCTTTAGCCAGTCTCCCTCCATGCTAGCTTCTAGTAATGTGAATAAAATATGGAACAGAGTTCTTTTTTGCTCTTATTCAATGGTTGAGATTTTGATTTAAGGGTTTTGGCTAAGGGCCTTGCTCTGGGGGCCCAGGAGAGGCAGCTTGGTGTGGCTTAACCACTAACCTATCACTTCCTATGGATTTCTAAATGTATTTCAATTCCAGTTTTATTTTTGTAAATTACAAATAAACAACCAGAATCAAACAAAGTGGAAAAAACATTGGCAGAAAAATTTACATTTATTGTTTCCACAACTAGATTTGTATTTCCATGCATATCATTCAGTTATCAGAATCAAAAGCGTCTTTATAGCCAAGTACGATGGGTACAAGAAAATTGTCATGTTTGTTTGCTGGTCTTATAAAAATATAAAAAACTATAATGATTAGAATAATAAATGAATAAGATAAGATAAAGAATTTGACTATACAGTTTGTGCACGGTGTGTAAAAGTGAGGTGGTGTGAATGATAATATTTCCAAATAAGTCCAAAGGTTCAGGTTTGCGATGTTAAATGTATGCAAAATTCCTATTCAAATACGTCAGCTGGTTTTATCTGCTGTGCTTAGATATTCAATGTATAGATGTAAATATAATCACTCCAAACCACAGGCTTAGGCACAAATTTAGACTTGTGTAACTGTTCCTGAGATTCGGGAATGCAAAAAGGAATGGAATGTGAAACAGAGTAGAACGTAACATTGGCAACAACAAATAATCACAGCTTTTCTTTAGTTGTTCTTCACGGTGTTCTTAATATTTCTTGATCATTCTTGGCAGATGAGAGCGGAGAATTTCAGTGTAAAGACAGGATTTGGAATAAAATGGTTTAACCATCGTTGGCATCCATGTGATTACTACGGAGGTGGAGCTCTGTAATGAGGAACAATCGCAGAGGCACATTTTAGCCAGGTCGTTGTAAAGTCGTGGTCCTCCCACTGGTTTTACTGGGTTACCAGGGGGCTGGAGAGGGATGGCCTGCGTTCAATGAGAGTAATCCCGAGCAGGTCATAAAGCTGTGGAGGTCTCTGGTTGAGGCCAGCCTAAAGAGAATGAGCACAATAAAGAGACGCCTGATGTACCCTCTCAGGCTACAAGCCTGAACTCTTTTCAGCTGGAATCGCTCAAATGTGGGAACTTGAAAGCCTGGCGTTGGTAGGCAGAGAAAGTCATTAGCTCTCTTCAAGCTGTTGTGAGGAGTCCAGTGAAGTGGCTGCATCATGCCAGTGCCTTCGAGAGAACTACAATACACACAATCAGAAAAGGCAGAATGAAGTGGAGAAGAGTGAAGCAGCGAAGGAACCGATTATCATATTGTAGTATATGATAGGAGAAAGTGTACCTCTCTTAAAAAAAGCCTTTGAAGGAGATCAAGGATTTTATCCATATACTCTGTCTCTCTGTCTGTTTCTCTTTCTCTCTTTCTCTCTCTATTCCAGCCTCCTTACCTCCTACCTCGCAGTCCAATAGATAATGTGTAATTAATGAAACAACCTCCCTCGGATTGACTCACACAATAGGTTGAGCCGTCCAGACCCTCTCTGCTTACATGTTACCCTGGCCGGACACAAAGCTCACTCCCCTGGGCTCGGCTCAGCCCGCAATAGCTTACATGTTAATCTCTTCTCTGCACCCCGCATTCGGCCGAGGCCTCATGCGAGCCTTCATTTTCTGGTCATGTGCACCCATTGGAATGGGGCAAACCAGACACTGGGTGACATACAAAGCAGAATGGAGGCTACCAGGCTTGAAACCAGGCCATGAAAAGAACCTAAAAGGAGCTGAACAATTGTTTAGCAGCTGAAAGGGACAGTTAAAATAAGGCGAGCTGAGGGGCTGTTACCTCCATGGTGGATGTGATGGAGAAGTGACCCCGGAGGAGCTCGGCTGCTAGACGCGAAGCGCAACAAACTCAGAGCTCAGGACCTTGTGGCCATCTGGCAGACTTCTGTTTACAGCGCGATATTATGAAATGCATGCATCGTGTGTCGACGATCCTGATCCATGTGCTGGTGAAGTTCTTTCTACAAATATGTCATATCTGCAACACAACAAGTATTTTTTCAGTAACGACACTTCCTCTGTGGAAATACATCGAAATATAGTTTAAAGCTAATTATTAAGTTTCACTGGCAGCTTCACAGCTAAATAACATTCAGAACTTTTTCTTTAAGATAAATGTAAACTTCAGTGAGATATTTGCATTTCTTTCCTTTATATTTTGTTTTCTTTATTATAATGCAAAAGTGTTTTGCATACATCTCTTTTAAAAAACAGTGACACAAAATGCATGCTTTGTACTTTGCTAATTAGCAAACTTTTTTATTTGATCAGAGGAACAATCAAATTCTATAAAAAAAATGTTTTTATTAAAAAATAACCGACTATAGAATGAAAGCGCTGCGTGTTTTACTTTCATTCCGTGCCATTATGAATAAAATGTTTTGAAGAATATGTTTTGTGTGAAGTTTTTAGGCATAAAAGGAGAAATGTTTGTTATGAATCACTGCATTTAATTGAGGACGTTTTATTGTTTTTCTTTTTTTTGGGGGGAGATTATACAATATAGATAAATGTAAGCTTTTGTATAAACCGACTTTGACCTACAACAATTATAAATAAATAAACTAAGAATGATTTGCTATGAACTAAGAATTAATATTTGGTCTTGGTGTTATTACTTATGTTCATCCCATAATCTGGGCTTGCAGGGCAGGTATTTATAAGAAAACAACATACACAGGAAAACAGTATCAAAGTGAAGTAATTAGTAAAGACGTCAGAATTTTTTCTAATTAATATAAACTTGAAATTTGGTCTTTGAACCGTTTTAACTTGTGGACTGATTTGCAGTATGTTAGCGGTTTAAAGTCAGATGTTTTTTTAGAAATCAAAGTAAATATCTACATAAAATGTACTTTTAATCTCGTGAATGTTACAGATGTTCTTTTGCTTCTGTGGTATCTCGCATTATCTCTATTATTAAGAAGTACCCAGTTAGGAGTGGTGTTAAAGTTGCTCTCCCATGAGCGGGCAGTAAATTATCTCAAACCCTAACACCAGTGTAATCCTCCCCTCTGACATGCACCTTTTGTTTGAGATCACTTCGCCTGGCCGAGACTGAATCTCAAAAACTTTAGTGTAGCAGTTTTATTGGACTCATTCCTACATTATTAAAAAAAACTACAAAAGAAAAATGAAAACATATAAAATATATATTATTATATTCGTTCCCAAGCATAGTGACCATCATTATTATTTTCAGAATGCCACCGTAGGTTATTGTGTCTTCCTTTGAAAGGATTATTTGGTGTAACCCTGTTCCTAAGTGGACCCACCGCATGGATTCGAGCTAAACGTCTGTTTTGGATGAGTTGGGAGCGTGGGGACTAGATGACGTGCAGGGCACTGGGAGAATAGAAAAGCCGAGGGCTTTAGAATGGATCGGCTACATGAGAAGCTACCTGCTGGGACTGTACCGCTGACTAAGGGGAAACTTAAAAAAAGTCGGACATTTGGGCCACTGCCCTGGTACTAAGGAGAAAAAAACATGTGGGCCCAACAGACTGCAGGAGGGTGGGAGTGTGTGTGTGTGCGTGTGTATGAAGAAGGTCTTCCTGCTGTTTGGGTTTCCTTCTCAGTAAGTATATGGCACCCCCATGGATCTCCATCCCTGTAACAGGCTCTCTATCGCTCACTCTCTCTCTCTCACACACACACACACACACACACACACACACACACACCCTCCTTGCATATCGCACACTGAGACATTTTTCCACATTGGCCGGATTAGGAACACTTTCACTTAGATCTATGCAGTCGCCCCCACAGACAAAGAAACACTCGGGGACAGGATTAGTAGGATTAAAGGGGATTCACATATGTCCAGTTCAAGCAATTGGTATTCAAAGCTTTACACTTTCAAATGCCACCAAGAGAGAGCAAAAGAAGTCCAGAGCTTTTCTTTGCATTGCAGCACCTTTATGAGGTACGGTTCCCTTTCTACTCCTACAATGCCACTCTGAATACACATTTTCATTTTTTGGGTTTTTTTTTTTTTTTTGGAGGGGATTTTTTTTTTGTGCCAAGAAAAAAACAAGATGTGGATGAGACAGAGTGTTTGTGTGTGTGTGTGTGTGTGTGTGTGTGTGTGTGTGTGTGTGTGTGTGTGTGTGTGTGGACATGTCTTTAACTTACCAAAAATTGTATTAAATTCAGTATCCTGGTTATCTTTCCATCAGTCGAATGTAAATGATTTATTATAATTTAATCGTGCCCATGGAGCGCATCTTTCAAAATATTGTCACTGGTATATAGATAATTGTTCATATAACCTGTTGTTTTTTTTTTCAGTTTCTTATTTTTTTTATTTAGCCAACTGCTGCCACAAGATCCCTGCTGTATACTTAGGAGCAATATCAACTAAAACTAAAAAAAAGTTCCCAAATACATTTTGCGGTTTGGTTTATTCAGTGTGCATTTATATTAAGCAAAATATAGGGCCTCTATTTAAAGTGAAAACAGATCGTTTTTAGTTTAATTAATCACAGGTTTATTTTAAATAAATGTACATTTTCAGTCTTGGAGGCAGTTTGTTTAAATAGAGTAAAATGATGATTGTATTAATTATTACACGTAGGCATTGTAAATAAATGTAGAAATATATTTATAAATTGATTTATCCTACTACTACATCTATTATTATTATAATTATTATAATTATTATTATTATTAATTATTATTATTATAAATTATAAAAGCAATAATATAAACACTAATTAATGAATAAATACTACTATAATAATAATATGAAGTAGAAGAAGAAGAAGAAGAAGAAGAAGAAGAAGAAGAAATAGAAATTACATTCATACACCCCTTAACATATTTTCTTTAAGCAGAAATCCAAATCCAAATCAGCCTCAAGTTCACCACATGTTTCTCCACCTGTTACTGCAGGAATCTCCAGAAGCGCAACGTATCATAAGTTTCAGTAAAGCACAATGCAATGCAACCCAATTTCTCCATCGTGATCAGAAAGCATGCACTGAATGCATGAACAATATTGAGTAAAGACCTTCTCTGAACATACGTGAACACATAAGGACTGAGCTGCAGGTGTCCATTAAACGCCAGAGGTTTGATTGCGCACGAACACGTGACTGGTGCGTAAAAGGCGTGAACTAAAAAAGCCCACGACTGACCATCTAATCAAAAATTTAAAAAATCAAAATGTTTCTCGTTAGTAATGATTTTAAATCATTCACTCTCACAGGTGTTTTTACATCGCAAGAAAGTCTCCCAACTCGCCTGGACCACAAAGTCGCAGCTTCGAATAAAAAAAACGCGACTATTTTCCTAAAAAGAAAAAAAAAGCAAGCCCATGAGCTGATGTGTAAAAAAATATATTATTATATTTAACTATTTTGTTTTTGGGTATCAGTAGAAATCAGCAATAAAATGTTCCTATTCATTTTAATTCAAGTAACATTTAATCCATTTATACATAAATATATTGTTTATTGTTTTGAAAAAGAATTCAAGTAAATTATCTAAAGCTACTGTAGTATTCATTCATGATATAAGAAAAAAAACATGCATAACTTTATAGCTAATTAAATTAATCAAAATAAAACGAGAGCTAACCTGTAAGGTGCACGTGCAGGGAGCTGATTAACCTGATCCCCGGTATTATTTTAAAAGTGTCCAAGAGGATTGTTCAAGTACCCTGAATTGAAGTCCCCAACACACACACACACACACACACACACACACACACACACACACACACACCTACCTCCCTCCCTCCCTCCCACAGCGGTGTTACAATGAATATGAATAGCTGCTCCTTTGGTCGATGGGACAGTGAAAGCGCAGCGCCTGGATAATGGGCACGTCATCCTAACGAGGTCTTTATGAATGGGGGCTTCTTTTGTTCAGGCTTCTCTCAGTGCACACTATAAATGCCCCAGTCCCTCGATTGCTCACCAACTAGCAGGTTGTGTGCGCAATCTCACGATCCGTGTCTGCACAGTCCCTTTCCTACTTCCCGGTAATTGAACTCACTTCCCGAGAGCTAAAAAACAAGAGGAAAGAAAATCAGGTGACAAAACAGGAGTGACTTAAAAAAGCAAAGGTGAAGTGAAAGACGGGCTTCCTACTCGAACCGAGGTGATAAAACATGAATTCGGACTCCGGATCGAGCAGATCCTCCTCTCCGGACGTGGACGATATGTACGCGCGCAAGTCTTCCTCGTCCTCGGGCCAGACCGATTTCGCGAAGATGAGCAGCGAGCACTTGTCGAGGGGTGCGGGCGCGGGCCTGGGCAGGACATCACCGGACGTCGGGGGCAAATACAAGCTAAAGAAGCAAGTGACCGAGGAGGAGATCCAGCAGCTCCGCCTGAAGATCAACGGCCGCGAGCGCAAACGCATGCACGACCTGAACCTGGCCATGGACGGCCTCCGTGAGGTCATGCCATACGCGCACGGGCCGTCGGTGCGCAAGCTGTCCAAGATCGCCACGCTGCTGCTGGCGCGGAACTACATCCTGATGCTCACCAGCTCTCTGGATGAGATGAAGAGGCTGGTCGGAGAGATCTACGGCGGCGGCCATCACGCCGCGTTCCACTGCGGCGCCGCGGCGAGCCACGGCCACGCCGCGCACGCGCCCCTCCCCGCGGCGCCCGCGGTGCACCACGCGCTGCTCGGAGGCGCCCTGGCGCCGCCCACGGCGTCCTCCGCGCTGTCCGTCGCGCTGCCCGCGCTCGGCTCCATCCGGGCGCCCCAGAGTCTCATGAAAACGCCGCCGACGCCACCGCTCCAAATTGGCACCGGCTTTCAGCACTGGGCAGGACTTCCGTGCCCCTGTGCCATCTGCCAGGTGCCGCCACCCGCCGCACACGTGCCCATCACCTCCACGGGACTCACGAGACTTTCCGCCGACAAGGAGGCGATGAAGTGACTATGCCTGTAAATTCGTCATGTAATCTGTAAATGGGATGGACACGCAGAACGATAACGTGCATGATGTGTATTGTTTGTACATTTGCTCCTCTTATTGTTTTTATTTCGTTTTACAATTCACTCCTTGTAACAAGGATCTCGTGCAGTTGCGTTGTAAACGAATTTGAACTCGCGCGCATGCTCCATCCACTGTAAATAATCTGAAGGCGCGTGCGTAAATGTGAGCTGCGTTTTCCTGAAACGTCGCACCTGCGCTACCTGTTGCTGGTGAAGCTGCGAGGGGAAGACAGATGCAGGAGGGAGGTCATGAAGTGCCGTGCGTTCCTTGTAACAAGGATTGTCAAAGTTTTACAGGATAAAACTGTGTTTGTTTGTTTGTTTGCTTGTTTGGCGATTTTCATGTATTTTTACTGACGTGTGAAAGACGTGCAACTCGGCGTGACGTTTTGCTGTGCGCGTTCATGTGGTTATTCGGGTTCCCTTTTTTCTGCATGACCGTCGGGTTAAAGCAGTTTATATACCTACAGCATGCGTATAGCCCAAATTTTATTGGCAACATCTTTTCTTTTCTTTATTTTTATTTTATTTTGCCAGAGACCACTTACCGTCTTTATTTTTGTAAATTCTTGATGATAAATAAAATATTTATTATTGCCCAGTAATACTGGACAACATTTCAATAAAAAACACTTAAGATAAAAAATAAATAATCTTTTGTCTTAATTTGGTTTAAGAAATAAGGATTTGTTTAAAAAATATTATTATTATTATTATTATTATTATTATTATTATCATTATTATTATTATTATTATTATTATTATTATTATTATTATTGTCATTATTTTTTTTTTTTTACTGCAGTAATTTAGAGCTTATTTTGAAGTGATAGAGTTTGAAGATTGGCTGGATGTAGGTATGTGATCAAGGATTTACACAAAATGTTCACCAAAACAAATATGCAAAAAAAAAAAAACATTATTTATATCAATTTTACATTTTTACACTAGTTGTTTTGTTTAATTCTGCCGGTTGTGCTTATTAATAATTGGTTTATATCAAACTAATTATTCAATCAGTATTACCAAATGAATTTATATTAAAACTAATAGCCATTCGAATGAAAAAGAATCATTATAATAATTATATATGGTAAAAGAGCATTTTAAATAATAATAATAATAATAAGAGGAATAAGAAGCATTATTGACACCCATAATGTGATAATTTAATTATTATTATTATTATTATTATTATTAATTATTATTATTATTATTATTATTAGTGATATTGCTACTAGTAGATAATTTCACATCATTTCAAGATAATTAAAATTTTGAGGAAAGTTTATAATCTGATAATGTATTGCAGCATTGTCCATCTTGGTTCAAGGGATTATAGGTGCACTACAGGCAAATCTCCATCCCTTTCACCCTTTGCCTGACTGACTGCAGTGAAACATGTGCTTATGAAGATTACATATTAATTGTTTATATTGGGAATGGAGAAGAAAGAACACCAAAGACAGCATGTTCAGATTACAGGATCTGAAGTGAAAATTATTCAGGAGCATGAGGGAAGCAGTGGATTTTGGTACTGAGAAACTCTTTCCTATAAAGCAAGGCGTAGTGAAAAATGAGATATTAGTACAAAAAAATTATAAAAGAAAATTGCAAATTGAGGTTTCAGGTTCATAAACAATAATAAAATAATACGAATTACTTGCTTGAAGCATACATGTGTTTTAGTTCATTTTTTCTATTAAAAGAAATACTTTAATACATTAATGTTCAGGAGAAACCTATGGTTACATGTTGACTTGTTGGTAAATGAGACAAAACTTGTTTTGTTTTGTTTTCTTATCTCTGTGTGTCTCCATTTGTTTCGCTTAATTACAGTTTTAGTGTTAAATAAAAAAATCCTCCCCTGCTGGATCCTCATTAGCCATGTGGACTGTAGAGCTTCAATGACTCTGCAGTTAGCAGAAGATTTGCTTTATTAAACTTCGCAGACTTTATCTTCCCTGAGCGTGTCCAGAATGCTTAAAAAGGCAGAATAATCGCTCCTGATTCTTTTGCCCCTGCTGCGTTTTCATATTATTATCATGATTATATGTTCTCAGCAGACGCTTTGCAAATAATTCCCTATTAGTTCTCCTGATTTGCACCCGATTTCTCATGTCTCGGAATTTAAGCGAGACAGAGCGGTCCCATTCTGATTCAACAGTATTGATGCATTTTATAACGAGGTGCATTTAGACTGAAATCGTATGTCTCTCATCAAATATTCCGCTCGCATAGTGAAAATATCCGAACAGTGAAATCTTCTGTGCAGTAAAACATCCTTGCCTTCTTCTGTCAGTTCAGAGAAAAGAAATTCATACAAAATTCCTGCTATCTGAAAGGCTTCCAGTGTAGATTAAACTCTGGAACCCTTTACTGTTCAAGAACCACTGAAGAACCCTTCTGTTTATCCGTCCGCATTAATTTCATGCAATCTGGTGTCGGATAAAGCCATAAATACATAGGGGTCATAAGGCTATAAGTGCTCCTGGATCATTTCCTTGTGACCTCTCTGAGAAGTAAAGCTCCTTCTTTTCTTTATATTGACAAATGACCAGTCCTTGACCAGTTGACACACCTGTTACTGGAAGCACTCAAGATTTTCCATGAGGAGAACCCGTAGAAGGTCTTTAACAAAAGCCATGGATGTTAACAAACACCTTGTCAGAGCTTAACTTGTGCCTGTCGACACTGGGGGCTGCAATTGAAAGTAAATTTTGTCTGAAAATGGGTGTGGGGGGGCACACAGTAGAAACAGGCCGAACAAAAGCAGTTGTGGGATAAGTTATTGACTCCTTTGACAGGATGAATGCAGTTCATTATGCCCTGCCAGTTAGCACTGTGGTTCGCATCCCGGCCTGCGTTAGGCGGCAGGTGCAGGAGCCGTTTTGTACCGTCCCCGGGGGGGGAAATGCCTGAGGCCTGTCATCAGCTGATTTCATAGACAAATGTTTGCACCGCACAGCTAAAACAGAAAGCATATTTCCATCATAAGAGCGTTTTGCAACAGCCATTAATGTCAGCGCTTATTTGCATGCTAATTGGTCTGTTAATGCCATAAATGTCTATACTTTCTTGTTTCTCAAACACACTGCTATGATATACATTCATTTCCATAAGCCTGTTTTTTTTTTTTTTTTTGGAGTTTGCTTGAACATCTTCACATGATCTGGTTTAATATAATCAGGGCCATTATCAGTTACCAGCGTTTGCCTTTATACCCCAATCAAACAAATCCTTTGCAGTATGTTGCGTCCAGGCGCATTTGTTAGCACGTCGTAAATTACAGGACAATTTATTGGTGCTCTTTCTGGACGAACTTCAGTGCAACTGCAAACCAGACAACTTATTCAATTAGAATTAGAGGAAAACCTGGAGCCAAACTTGCGGTGAGCGGGACGACGGAAAAGCGAGTCTTTTTTCATTGGAAAGTCAATGTACAGCATCCAAGTCCACGTTTGATGTCCCTTTAGCTCGAAAAACACGCAACGGCAAAAGGAGTGTGCACTCCCCAATATCCTCCCACTGTGTCTGACAGATGGCGTTCACTAGTTGGCCATAAATGGCTGTCACAGAGTGTTTGTCTGTCTGCCAAAGCCTATGAATAAGGGACTCCCTAGGAGAATGTTACTGCCCCGACATCGCCCGAAAACTAACCGTGCTTGATTGTCAACCACCAACACGTGAGGCCCTCACACCACCCAGCCTTCTGCTCCGATACGGAAAAGGTTTGGGGGAGCAGGTGTGATCAAGGGAAGTGTATTTAGTTAAATCATATGCCAGCACATGCTTAAAAGCTGCCATGGTTGATGTCGCTCAGGGCAAATGTCCTCTGAAAGATAGAGGATTCGTGGCTTGGCCTCTGCTACTGTTCACAGTGTGTGATATTTTGGACAGCTTGAGGATGGTGTCATGAAATTCTTACCAAAAAAAAAATTTAACAATCAAATCAGATGTCTTCTTCTTTATTCTCCTGCCTATTATCATGGATGAAGAATGTAAAGAAGACAGCACCATTAATCATTGTTATAAATCCCTCCTCGACCAGATGTGAGCCGTCATTACGGCCTACTTTTAGCCCCAAAATGAATGACTAATGGAAAATTTGCTGAACATCCTGAACTCAATTTTAGGACTTTTTTAAGGACTCTATCACGATCAGATGGGTTACAGGAGTTAGACATAATTCATAAATAGAATTTACTTATAAAATCATATTATCATATATAGGTGCCAGAGATTTATATTAACGGACATGTTATATTCGAATCGGATTTTCTGATATAAGGCACCATAATCCTCATCCTAACTATAATCATCTGACACAGGAACTGAGTCTTCAGAAGTAGTGTAAAGACATCACTAAGTATATGTCATTGTTGGGGGTAAAGTGGATGTGGCCATGTGGAAGGTCTGCATGTGTGTCTTATACAAATCAGACTATGCAGAATAAACAGTGTAACTGCTTAATAATGCTCACATAAGGAAGTTGTATATGGTATTTAATAGACCTTTGTATGCTTGTTAGCAACACTCTTTGGATCCCACCAGGGGTCCATGCAGCATTGTTAAGTGGTCTGTTATATTAAAACATTCTCAAAGCAGTGGAAATCAACTTATTGTATTTATTAGATAGTTCCAATAGCATTGTCACTGGTGTGAATTTGCTTCTATGATGATGTGTGATCTGTCTGTCTGTCTGTCTGTCTGTCTGTCTGTCTGTCTGTCTGTCTGTCTGTCTAATCTCAATTACAGACAGACAGAACCGTTCTGTTGGTGGAATGTGGATGTAAACACTGTCACAAGCAGAGAAATGAAGGAAGGCTGAAGATGGAGTGTCATAAGTTGTTTTTTTTGTTTTTTTAAACCTGTTATTTTTACAACTCCATGAGTTATTAGCCAGGCTGGGAAGCATGCAATCCTCTATTTTGAGGCACAGGGTAATTAAATTCATTGTTCAAGTCCAACGTTTTTCAGAAGACAAATCCTAGAGCTAGTCATATCACTTGTTTATAAATAAAATGCTGTTGATTTCATTTTGGTCGGTCTCGTTACAAAGTTAAATATTTGAAGTTATATACATATCATTTAAATAGTATTACAGTGATGTTCTTTGGAGGGGGACGTATTCACTATAGACCACAGCGTACACAAGCTCGGCAAAGTGCCAGCCATGTGTAGGAGGAAATTGGTCACAGTGGGCGCCCATCAAAACCTTCTAAACTAAGATGCAACTCATAAATGGAAACATCGAAACATTTTTATAAATTCAAAGATTTGGAAACCCATAATATTTCAATGCTCTACTAACAACAACAAAAAGTTATTAAAGCCCTTAATCTCAAATCAAATCAAATTTTGTCACGTTCATACAAACCAAGACAAATGGAAATAGAATGTAACTTAAATAAAATATATAAAGTATAAAATATAAGTATAAAAAATGTTTACTATACTATCAAATATATATACAAGACATAGACAGAAAGGGATGGGTATGGCAAAATAATCCAGATCCAAAGTGTCCCAGTGTCACTAAAGTGTTCATGTGTTGTATTAAAGTGTCACTGAGGTTTGCCAGTCCAGTGTTAAAGTGTCAGTTGTGCAATTGTGCAAAAATTGTACAAAAGAAGGAAATGAAGGAAATGTAGACAGACAGAGAGAAGTCCATGTACTGGGTGTTTTCCTTGAGATATACTACAAATAAAGTGCTACCAGTTTTCACCTCTGAGTGTTTCTCTTGAGTGTGTATTAATGTGTGTCGAGGCCTCGGGAAAGCAGAGCTAATTATTGTCTAGTCTGTGCACTGGTGTGAAAACAGAAGTGACAGCAGCAGTGGTCCACTGGTATGGTGGAGGCCGAGAGTGTCCCTCCTCCAGCCCCCCTAACCTGCGTCTGACTGAGCCAGAATCATCATATGGACAAATCACAACTGATCTGGGGCTGTAATGGCTGCCAGATGTTAACGCTTTGTACTCAATGGCTCTCTTGAGACCTCACCTAATCAGAAAAGAGCCATTACTGTTGGGAGGAGCACATGTGCATGAATGTGTGGGCATGGGCCACTGTGTGTGTGTGTGTGTGTGTGTGTGTGTGTGTGTGTGTGTGTGTTGGTGTTGACTTGGGTCATTATGTATCTGTCTCCTGTCTGCTAACAGCCAGAGCACCATGTCAGATCCATCAAAAGAAAAGCAATTAATAATGGAACATAAATATGAACTAATAGTTGCTCACACACTTCACTCAACATTTAGAACTTTTTCGGAAAACAATGCATCCGCATACATTTATTCCATCCATCCATTTATTTCTTTATTTATATACATTTTTTTCCCACATTAAATCAGTAACCGCTTTATCCTGATCAGGGCTGTTGGTACTTCCAGAGCCTGATGTCCCGTGTCCAGTGAAGGTTATACACACAGTGTGTTGCAGGGAATTATGTGTACACATTCACACACTAGAGGTGAAAAAAAAGAATAATAATAGAGAAAATGTGTACATTCGAAATATATCAGATATAAAATATATTTTGTAGATAACTGATATTTTCTCATTATTCATAATGTGGCTTGCAGCCACAATATTCTACTCGAGTAACTGTTCTGTTACTTCATTAAAATTTTATTTGAATACAAGTACATTTTAAATCCACTCAAGTAAAAGTAACAAGTATCTCATTTAAAAAGTTAATTTACTGAGTTACTTTTTTTACAGCGGCGGGTGAAGGAGAGGATTCTACTGTAGTTAAAAAAGGACAAGCAGATATAAATTAACTATTAACTAAGAAACATTATACCAGGAGAATTTTTTATTATGTCATTTATGATAAGGAGAGAAATCGTGAATGCAAATTCAGAAATCAGACGGCGAACGCACGCATTGAATGACTTTTGATGCTTTGTCTGCATCACTGGTGTTTGTCTTGTCCACCTAAATCTTTCTTTCTTTTGAGTTTAACTTGTCTGTTCTCTCAACCCCATCAATCAATCAGTGCAAGAGTTTCTGTAGGGATTCAGACCCTTATAAATAGTCCAAAATATACGTACTTATTGCATTGCAATGACTTAAGAATTTTACAACCATTTTGACAAAAAGTATACGAATAGATTCACTGAAAATAACACTGTATAACACCCATTACTGTCTCCCCGTGTCTGCCTGTCCCCTCTAAATAAACTGAATCCAGCTTATGCTTCACTAATACCACTGAAGCAATGTTTTGTAGCTGTGCTCACAGGGTAGTGGAGGGTGTAATGCTAGGGCTGGAATAACAGGCTGCTGCTCTGGGAAACATAACAGATGTTGTGTTTGCTGTTGGGGTAGAGGCTGAACTGTTCACAAACAGCTGGTCACTGCAACACACACTCACACACACACACACACACACACACACACACACACACACACACACACACACACACACACACATGCAATCAGTGGAAAACAACTGCCAACAATTTTTTTTTAAATGAAATAATTGTACTCCTTTTATAATACAGTTTTACAATGTACCTTTCTGCAGGGTCGGTTGGAGAGACTCCCACAGCTCCGCTCGGTTTGATGTTTGTCTTATTGCAGATGCATACACTCACAGGAACACACACACACACACAACTCTCCCAGTGGGAAGAGGAAATGAGACAAACTGGCAGCCGTCACTCTCGTCACTCAAAGCCCCCTCGTCCGTTCTGAGCCGCCGCTCCCTGCAGCAGGGACGGCCCATCTGTCCCAGGCGCAGCCTCATTATCCCATTAGCAAGCCATTACAGCGTCCTCCTCACCACTGGAGCCTAATGTCATTGCAGAGTGCATGTGAATATATGCCATAGACCCCTGTAGCTGCCGAGCATCCTTTTTAACACAAAAGGCCAAGATGGCACACTTCTGCGAGCATTTGCTCTAAAATCACATAGCGCTGCGCTGCCATTTGGACGCACATCTGTCACAAGGCTCCGTGCAGCAGGCGACCGGGTTGTGTTCACGCCGGGACGTTCTGACACAATGTGGATTGATGTATTAATGAAATGTCACCAGCTTTGTCACAAGGAGTTGAAAGAATATGACCAGGCTGAAATGGCTTCGAGCTGTGGATCAATGTGGATTCTAGGACAGTGTTTCCTTAAATGGAAAAAGACTTTTTTTGTAATTATAGATTTTTGTTGGAAAGAAAATGCTTATTATACAGTAACTATACTGTAACTACAATCTATTATGCAATGACCAATAAAGATGTGTGTGTATATATAAATATATTTAGCTTTAGCTAAAGTGATATATACACTAAAATTTTGGATTTAGGATGCCATTAATGCCTTAGCCCAGAAGCAGTTAAACCCTGGAACAATACAGAAAATATAATTTCTAAAATTATAATTTCATCATGTATGATATACTACTACAAAATAAGCAGAGAAGTAAAATAAAGGGGATTAATGGGGCAGCAGTCATAATAGAAATACTTTTTTTTATATGTATATAAGAAATATTATTGTTTAGCTGATTTTAGGGAGCATAACTATAGTAAAGTTCGAGTAGGGTCTGAGAAAATTTTTTTTGTTTTGCAAAACAGCATTGCATCATTCCTGCATAACAGAACAAAAATCACAAGTAAAGTAATAACAATAACAATAAAAGTAATAAACAACAATAATGCTTAATTCAATAAACCCCAATGCATTATGAATATGTGAATGAATATGTTTTTTTAGTTAGTTGTTTGTTAGTTTAAAACTTATTGTATATTTGAAACACAAAAATTACTTTATTATTGTAAGAAAAAAAGGGATAAAAATATCTTTAAAAAAAAAGGTTTATTAAACCAGACAAAAATGCTGTCAATGATTAGTTATGTATTAAATCATGAGCAATAATGAAAATATTTTTTGGATGATATTTTTCAGATCCCACTATGTAACTTTTTTTTTTACTTCCTGTCTGATAGCATATTAGAAATTATGTCACACTGTCAACCCACTTTAATGTCACATGCACACTTTTGATCGTATTTGATCACCTCACTCAGATCCGTCAATCAAAGCTGGCCTTCCTTATCCATCTGTCTTTACTTATGGGGTAAAAAGGAAAAGTGATTGCCCCCCATTAGCAACTTATTAGAGATGGAGCGGCATGTTACTTTCTACTGGAGCTTCGTTCCTTATTGCATTAGAGGCCATTTAAATACCTGTGCTGTGCTTTGTTCCTCGGGCCGGCCCTGCTCTTTACATGACTAATGTTATGCAGGAATAAAGCACCAGGGCTGGAGAAGGTTGCTCAGGGGTCATCCGTCACTCGGTGTCAAAAGAAGAGGCAGCTTCCTGGAGAGTGCCCGCCTTCTCCCCTCCTACATCCAGGGGGCGGGGCAGGAGGGCGAGCTCACACACCTTCTTTCCTATGAGTGGTTGGGTATTTTGTTTTACTTCATTGGAGCACATTGAGTAGTGTTTAGTGTAGTTTGTGTCTAGCTGAATAATTTTCTGATTTCTCACGTGTTAATATGTGACCAGGTTGATATTTTGTCTATGTGGACATGCATTTATATCTTTATATCAGGATCAAATTCTTTTAAAGCACGAGATAATCTAACAGTTTTGCCCTTGTAGGGACAATTGGCTAGTCATGAAGAGAAGATCTTTTCAGTGATTAAGGTTAAGATTAGGGTTTAGGTGTAGCATAGACTTTGAGTTGAATGTGTGCGTATGAATGTGTGTATGTTGAATGTTGATTGTGACTTTGAGTTGAAAGTTTAGTTGAATGTGTGGGTTTGTGAATTCTCAGGAACTGATGATGAGTTAAACTTAAACTCGGACGTCAGAACATTTCAACCTACGTGCATTTGAGAAACAGGATGAGACAATGATATTCACCTCCTCAAATCAGTGAATGTATGGTAATGTTATAGATTTAAATAGTAAATCAATACTGATTACTTCAAAGCAAACCAAAAAGAAAATTGCTATGAATGCTATTGAGCAGCCATGTTGATATGATGTCACTTGCTGATCATGGGGTTGAGGAGACATTTCTGAGACGTCTTTTTCTTCCCTCACTGTATATAAATGCATGTCTTGACTCTGTAAAAACCCCAGAAAAAGAAAGGGAAGTCATACTATGTGTGTGTGTGTGTGTGTGTGTGTGTGTGAGAGAGAGAGAGAATGTCTGTTTGTGTGTCAGTCTACATGCTGGAACAGAAACAATAAAAAAAAAGACAGAGAATTGCATTGTAGCTGCAAATTAGTGTGAAATATTGCCAATATGCGAAACACATTCGTTTGGATAATTCGCGTTTGCGAGTGAGGTTTTTTTTGTGTGTTCTCCTTTTTTCCAGCCCACGCTGCCGTCATCACACTGACCGCTCCGCGCCTACCATCTGTGCATTGTCTTGTGAGTGGTAGGTAATAATGACTAACAGGGGGGCAAACACTCTATTTAGCACATTACTTGGAAAAAAAAAACTACTGAGCTGAGCTCCCAGCTGGTAAAAAAATTCCTCTTCTCCGTACTATTTCCCCAACAAGCAGGGCCCAAAGTCACATTAAAAACTTTCATATGGAAACACAGCAGCTGGAGACAATATTAACACACATCTGCTTTTACGACAGAGACTGCGTTCCGTGCATACAACATCGATATGTGGAATGCGGGTAAATAGAGTCCATGACTCCCAAATCCACCCTCTACATACTCTGCATACGGGGATTTTTACGAGATTCGTGATTTACAAGACAGAGAGCATAAAAGACAAAAAGACAGAAAGAAGTCATGATAGTGTATACTCTCAGAGGGTGCAATCGGACGAGTAAAATCATTGTGTGGATTAAGCAGGACCTTGAGGCAGGGTGGATAAGCCCCTCATGCCGCTTGGCTGCCTGGGTATTGTGTGCCACTCAGCAGCGTGCCGAAGCTGCATCAAAGTGCACTTCATGGCAGCGTTCGGCAAATACAGGCCCCGAGCCGCGGGTTCCCGGCGCCGGGGGCCTGCCTGGCCGCTGAGTCTACACAGTGGCCCACTGAAGGGTGTGAAATCACTATGATTAATAATTACAATTATTTGCAAATGTGCCAGCTGCTCTCGCGCAGCGGATGCTTTTGATTTATGGTGCTGTAAGCGCCTTCAGCTATTATGCCGCCCCGAGGCGGGAAGACGTTAAACGTTGCCCCCCTGCATGGTGCATACACACGTATACACACAAAATATGATTTTGCTTTTCTTTTTTTATCCAGCCCTCAGGTCAATCAACTCCACATCCATGCGCAACGTATACGCACTCGTGTTACTGTCATAGTGCAGCACTGACGTGCATGAACAAGCCTCAATATCCATTCACCCGATAACCTGATAAACAAAAGGAAGGGCTCTTTTCATTTCACAACTAAATGTAAATATTCCAAAGGTGTCACAATTCGGATAAAAGAGTCATCATAGTTTCTTCCCTTGCTTTAATGTTTTTCATTTGTTCTTGGCTCAGTTTCTCTAACCAATGTGTCTATATATATATATATATATATATATATATATATATATATATATATATATATATATATATATATATAAAATACTAGAGTAAAAAATATATTTTCTTCATAAAAAAATATAACTGTCTCAAATGGAGAATCTGAACTTTCAAGCCAAAAGCTGCAAGAAATAATGTTCTGCATAATTCAATAAAGGTTCATATGTTGCCTACATTATAATACTCAAGTATAGCTATAGAATACCAATGATATTTTGCTATTTTAATATACGTATTACAGTGAGTTAAATAATTTACTTTCGGTTTTCATGGTAAGAGACAAACATTACATTAACATTAAAAATGCTTCCACAAGGTATAAACAGAATGGTAAAAAAATTTCAGAAAACTACTATATATATATATATATATAGATAGATAGATAGATAGATAGATAGATAGATAGATAGATAGATAGATAGATAGATAGATAGATAGATAGATAGATATTATAGTAAGACACTAAATCTATTCTATATGTTCACGATTCCCAGTGTAAATTACAAATATTTAATTTCATGTGTCAACAACAACCATAATGAATAGAGTAGAGGAAAAACAATCCTGGATATAAATTATTTATAACTGTATTATTATTATTATTATTAAGAGTGAAGATGTACTGGGTGTAAGGGCATGTATTACACACTTGATAACTATTGTGTGGGGTGTTACAATTATATTCTGGCCCATTTCCAGCTAGTTTATTAATGAAGATACACGTTCAAAAAGGCAACCAGAACATACAAACTGCTTTACAAATTGTGAGTTCTTTTATTGCACCAGTCCTCGTGTGCTTTGCCCGAGTCGAGTCAGGTAGTACTGCCGAATATCTTATATTAGTGCTGGCCAAGCCCAAAAGTAGTTCACTCAGTTTCTGCCAGATTTGTCTCTTTTGGCACGGGACCCAGTGGAAATCAAATGGAGTGGGTGCCAGCCAAGCAGACCCTCAGTGATGTGTCTATCAGCGGAGGAACGATCCACCAGATTAGTGCGCTCATTAATCACTATCAGAGCCGTATCAGATGATTTCCACCCAGAAGGGAGCTGACAGCCAGAGCCTGTAAACCTGTCCAAAAGTCTTAATTTGATAACTGTCCGACCGGCATCTGTGCAGTCTTCTTTTGACGGAATGAAAGAGACAGCCTGTTCATGCGTAAAAAATGGACATATAAATAAACATTTCCCGACTCGTCATTATAGCAGTTTCTCAACAAAACTTCAAGAATTTTTTTTTTGTACTGCAAATCTAAATCATGGCAGGAGTTTGAAGCCAGGCGGGTGTGTGTTATTTCAGCTTTATGGCTTTCATCTCAGTCACTATCTGCTTTATTTCAGGATCTGGATAAGACGAATGGCTTGTGCAGAAGAGAGTTTTTAAATGGTTGTACTTGCTACAGAACTGCAGAAATATTTTTTTCTCTGGTGTTTTTCTAAAGATCCAGCATTCATTTTCTATCCACAAAATGACCTGGAAATCTACCAAACAATCTTAAAAACTAGTCTTTCAAAGCATTTAATAAAATACAAATAAAATGGATTCATGGTCCGATTGTTTGCGAGCAGGACATCGGGTCAAGCACTACAGCTCTTTTGACTTGAAAGCATTGCTCAGACTGTAACCTGTTTTTCGGCGTGCCGACAGAATGAGCGCAGATGCCAGGCTAGGCTAGACGGTGGCAGGTGATATAGCAGCGGAAGCTGCCTCTCTGAGGCCACTTAACGTGGCGAGATTGCCCGAGGCAAAGGGAAGCTGCCAGTCAAGAGTGGCCACCTGCGGGCACCCCTATTCCACCTGACATCACTCTGCAGATGGGGCAGTCCCCCAGGTAGAGGAAGCCCAACACTCGCCATTAATCATTGCATAAACCTCACCCAGAGGGAGGACCTGCAGGTTAGCCGTCATTTGGCGCTAAATTGAGTGAAAAATAGATCTGGCAACGGGACGCCGTTGCACACAAGTCCCTCGAGAAGCTCCATTGGGTGCGAATACGGTGCTGCCCGAGCAGCTAAGTAATCTGTCAGTTAGTTAAAGACATCGTAATTCATTTGGCTTAATAAACTCAACGCCGATCACTGCCTTCGTCTGTTTGCTCTACGCTATCATCTCATTTATCTTTATTTACCTGCATGGTGCAAGTTTACAGATTATTAATCTGGTTTGAAGTATCTGGCTTTCTCCAGGAGCTCATGCATCATTAACGAACTGAGAGTGACATACTGTATATAGTGATATTATCATTTGGATAAACTGTTGATATGAAATATAAGGAATTCTACACAGGAAATGGTTAGAACTTTATGGATAAATGAAATCTGCTGTGCATTAGAAACTCAGTACTAGAAATAATAAGGTGTGAATATGAATTGGTTTAAATCCTGAGTTGGATTATAATCATATAGAATTATTATCTTTAATATTATTGTGATTTGGATTTGAATTTAGTTGATTTTAATTGATTAATTTGATTTGTTATGAATTGCTTTTTTAATTGTCATTTACTGGAAAAAAAACAAATTATTAAACTAATGTAAATGGACTAGACCGTGTGACTTGTGTCTCTGATGCTTAAAATAGTCCATCTCATTATAATTCTTATATTAATAGCAAGCCTGTTTCAGGTTTTAAAGAAAGAACGTGAGTCAGGTAACAATTGGTAGCTACTGAATCTTTGCATTAACAATCAAATTGTACTGTGCGTATGGCTAACTGATTTGAACTGAAAATGCACATAATCTTGAACCCTGCATAAACCCAAGGCTCTTACAAAATTCCTCTTAATTCAGCACTGGCGTGTTGAATAGATCAGTCGTAGCATTGCCACTTCCAGGAGACTGCACCGAGTTTGCTCTCCATGTGAGTGGATTAAAGGAGCTGGGAACAAAGCTGTCCAAAAATATGATTTATGACTGTGGGGACTAAACACCTCTGTGGCAGACCCTGCCATCCTGACACTTTAGTTGTTGTCAGCAGTGACAACTCCAGAAGCTACAGGGCAGGTTTAGCATGGCTGGATGTGATCCTGGATTCTCTGTATGCGACTGTACTTACCACAAAGGTTTGTGCTTTTTCAGGATATCTAATGCTATTTCTGGTTCCAAGCACCCTTTGTCCCCTGCCATTGCTTACTTGCTCAGTCCTGAATCCTCAATGCCATTCAATTTAATTTAATTTGACAGCAAATTTCGCCACAAAGATGCTTTGTAAAAACTTTTGGGTGACACTGAAGATCGAGATTATATTGTTATTTTTTTTACTATTGCATAAGTTTAAAGGTTTGTGCCGATCCTTTAAACATAAACATATTTGAGTGACCCATACTCAACCCTGGAAGGATCGGCTGTCGTGTCGGCCATATTGTTTACTAAGATTGCTATGGTTTTTAATGTTTATGGTAAAAATCAAATGAAAGGTTTTGAAACATATTATGCAAATTAGCTTACAATCTAAAAGGGTGGGTCCATAGTGAAGAAGAGGACTCCACAAATAAAAAGGAATGATTCTGATTGACTTTGTTACAGTATTTTGTAGATTTTGCTGCCATGGTTCAGGTCCAATTGTCTTTTTAGATGGATAGGTCACTGCAAATCAATTCTTCTTTCTCACCACATTTATCTCATAATGATACAGGTTTATGCTGACAAGTATGGTCTATTCCAGTTTGACTTTACTTCCAGCATTTCTGCCACTTCTGGAACGTGTCATGACAGTCTTCTTTTCGAACCTTCTGCGTTTCACGCTGCATCTCCGCAATGGTGTCAAAACTGTGACCTTTGTGCTAGATCTTCATTTTCGGGAAGAGGGCGAAGTCCGCAGGAGCCAAATCTCGCAAATAGGGAAATCATGTTGTGAGGAGAGCTCAGTGACAGGATGCACACGTAGCCAGAATAGCAGTCGTGGTAACACACGTGGTCAGAATAGCACCAGTTGCACAGCTCCAGATGAACACAGGACAATGTCTTTTGGCGCACTGACTTATGAAGTTTGGTGCTCCCTGTGACTGAGCGGTAGCCTTGTGCTGCCATCTGTTGGCGTGTTAGAAAACTGTTCTCAAAACATTTTGATACCACCTCATATTTATTTTCTCAGTGATCATATACTGTACTTTATGTTATACTATATAATTTACACATTCAAGAAACATTTTTTTTTATTATATAAAATATAAAGGTCTATTATCTTTAGTTTGGCTTCTCTCTATTTAGTCTTCTCTCTACTTCTCTTTCTCTCTCTCTCTCTCTCTCTCTCTCTCTCTCTCTTTCTATCTCTCTCTGTCTCTCTGATCTCTGAAGCTCTATTGTTACTTCAGATTTAATTAATAGGTTGTGAAAAGCCAGAGCGCCCTGTGTTTTGTTCTCCGATGTGTTTGTTCTCATTCTCCCACAGTCAAGGGCACAACATGGGGGCTCATCTCTCAAAAACAGTAAAGGGAAAAAATGTTACCTGCCCACTTTCTGATAGCATCCTAAACGAGAATATCATAATTCAATCTACCAACCAGGACTGATGTTGGACTGAGCTTAGAATCCTCTCCATCATGATCAGCAATAATAACTAATCTGATGCGATTGTTCTTTATCTTTTCTGTGTACTGGAGGTCATGGAGCTGAGGTCATCTAAAGGGGAACACAATGAGAATGGGTTTAGCCTCCTCTCCACTGGGGAATACAAGGTTGGAGAAATAGCTTGAGTAGCTTGTAAATAGTTGGAGTTGAGAAAATTAAAGGTCACAACCTGAGCTTTTCTGATATCCGTTCACCCTGTGATTTTTCTAATCCTTTCTGTTCACAAAATAAATTTGATCAACGCTCAAAGTCCAGTTGGAATTGAACAACTCTGAAGCCTGAGGTCCCCCGGAGCGATATAACCTGAGAACCAATGGATTTTTTATGCTCACACCCCTCATATAAAAGTTCTATCGCTTAAAAACAAGGCAATTTATGTCGCCGCCTCATTGTGCTCTTAGGACGCTTTGTCTGGACACAAGGCATATACTAAATATGTTCAGGTCTGCAGCTCATAAATCAGCATCCTGGCTTCATGATCCCTTTCGGAACCTGCTCTATATCATATTCGATGATGGCCCAGTGCCATTCATGAATAGCCAGTCAATGACACGGACACTAGCGGGTGGTCTGGCACATAAGGGTTAAATATGGTTCAGTCTGCAGGCCTCTGGAGGCCTGTATTTGTTAGGAAAAAAACTTATGTCAGTTATATGTCTTTTCTTGTCAAAAGTGAAAATGACGGGTGAGTCTACACACTGACGTTCAGAGCATGAGATCATTTTGGGTCCCTTTTTTGGTTTTTAAAATATGTGGCAAAAAGTTTAAATATGTAGGTTAATGTAATGCTAAAGCAATCTGGGATCAATCAGACTGCTTTTACAAATTAATTAAATGACCATGATTTTGTATGTATAGACCAAATATAATATAATATAATATAATATAATAAAATATAATATAATATAATATATGTGATTTGAGATAAATGTGGATTAAGATACATTTTTTTAGGTCTTTAATTTGCTCATGACATTAAATCTATAATACTACTACTTTGATATGCCTCACAATGTCATAGGATCACTTCCCCATGTACCTCTATAAAACAATTATTGCATATTATGGTCAAAAAGTAGTGCTAGTCGAGGCCTGTTTGGGCTGGAAATACAATAAAATACATGAAATATACCAACTGTACAATTGTCTGAATCCTGTATCCACTATGTTGACTGCATCCCAGTGGCTGATGGGAAGTAAGTTTTTTTTCCCTCTACTCCTGCTTCTATTGTCAAAGCACAAAAAAAGGGCAGCATCCCAATTGATCACCCTGACAAAGTGCCTAATGGGCATTCCCACACAGACAAGATAGACATCGGCCAGGTACACAGCCATGGCAACCGAGCAGCTCTTGAGAAGAGGAGCGAATGGGAGGGGGCAGCAATCCCATAGAGCGGCGCTACAGGCTGCCGATCACCTTTGACATGGCCCTGTGAATAGGAGTTTGTTTTCTGATTGCCACGGTCCATCCTCACGCGGCGGCTCACAAACAGGCGGTAAACAGGCAGCCAGCAGTTCAAAGCAGGCGCAGAAAACTGGGGTCCCGCTTTGGATGTGTTCACATGAGAATCAATCTGTTTTGGGTCTTTGAAGTGAGCGGGATAAAGGAATAACGGGGCCCTGCGCTAAAAGGGAGACAAGGAACAAGGCTGAAAGAAACAGCGGTGCGCTACACCATCCCTCATGCATCATACAAACCAGCAAAAGTAAAGTAAAGTGCTTTTAGAAAGGTTCTATCATAATATCTAAAGTTCCTAGTGCCAGATTCCTGATTAATAATTAATTATTAGAGTAGAACCAATTTATTATCAATTTTTTGATTGTGTAAAAGATAAACGCAAAATTGCAGCTATCATTTTAATCTGTTAGTACAGAAAGCTCAGATCGCGTCTTCCGTAATTAACTCAGGATCCGCCAAATGAAAGGAGTGTTGTTATATTTGCGTTAGCCAGCGAAGAAACCGAAAGGCGTCTGTCTGGAGCAAGCGAACAGACAATGAACGGAACAAGAGGGACTCTTTTTCACCTCATTCTGCCTTTTTATTTTAACACAAACACGCTGGGACAAGCGTTCGGCTTTTGAGCTAATTAAGCCGTTTTAAGAAGGACTGGTCGAACAGTGACATCTTGGCGGGGAAGCAGCGAGTCAATGGGCCAATACAGAAGGGACAACATTTATGGGGCGGCTAAGGCCATTGTCTCCAGCCTCGCAGGATCTTTTCTAGTTGGCCGCCTCTGCCTGAGTGACCTGTACAATGAGAAGAATGCAAAAGGCTAACCCTCCTATGCCAGCCACAAAAGGGCTCCGTCACAGAATGAAAAAATGTCATGCTGCTGGGCGGCGACTCTCTTCTGCCAAGATTCCACAGATACTTGTTTTTTTTTTTCTGCAGGGGCTGTAAGTCAGTTCTATAGCCATGCAGAACTTTATGCTATTCTGCAGCACACATGAAGAAAAAGCCATATGCAGTCAGCTAATGTAAAATCAACGAGTTAAAAAATATAAAAATAATATATTTATTAATAGGAAGACAATTTGTCATAAAATGTGGCAAAAATTAAAAAGAATTTCATACGTTTTAAATCTAATTCAATAGAAAGCCCATTACTTTTACTATTTGCTATTATTATTATTTTTTACTTTAATTATTATTATTATTATTATAATTATTACTCAATTATTACTTATTGATTGTTACTAAAAAAACTGAAACAAATCAATTAACAAAAAAGGGAGAATGTTTTCATGTTTTAAAAATATGACAAACTATGATTATATTTTGACAACCTTCCTTTAGTTCAGTGTGTTTTCTATCACAGTTTGTCCGTACACACACACACACACACACACACACCTAAACACACACACACACACACCGCATTGCGCTCTGAGCCTCACTGCTACGCCGATGGTGAGCTCGTAACTTTCAGCTCAACTTTTTAAGCGAAACTGTCAACACCACCTGCTACTTCTTCGAGGCCTTGCCAGCACCGGCCTCTTTCAGTGTGAGCCATGTGTTGTCATAATGTAAAGCCATTACAGAGAGTGTTTAGCACAGTTTTGGAGAGAGCCAAAACACGAACAACAAAGTGTGCCAATTATAGAGTCATTTGAGTGTTTGTTGAGCCCGCAAATAAGCCCGGCTTTGTCTGGCTGACCATATTGAAAGGGTCAAACAGAACATCTGAGTCTCTGTTTTACTGCGCATCCTGTAATCCTTCTCACATTTTGATGCCCAAGATTAAAAGAAAGAGAAAGGGAGTGAGAGAGCGAAGAAGAAAAAAAAAGGAAAAAAAAAAAAAACTTTGTTCCTTGTAACAATTTGGCTCCAAATGTCTGTGCACATTGCACTTGCGTCTGTAGCAGCATGTGTTTCTGGGATTGTTCTGGAAGGGAAAATGCCGAAACAGCAGGGAGCAGGAGATAAACAGGCAATTCGTGACTCATTAAAAAAGGCGATGGTGGCCAACATTGTAGAGGGTGTAAGGACCCTCGTTCCAACTGGGCTATAAACTTTTTCGGCACCAGCTGGACCCGGCATCTGTTAGCTTGTGCACGGAGAGATAATCCGGTGCAAATGACATCGGAGCTCGGCATTTAAAAAGCCCTGACATCTTACATAACTGCACTGATTTGGAACTTGGGGAACCGGCAGCCGAATGTCCGGGCGCTTTAGGCCGTTGGTGACATGTTGCAGGAAGCTATGTGGTATGGTAAAACAGACCCTAGGTCATGCTTAGAAATCTGCCTGCTCAAAACATAGCCATTTGGTGCCTCTTGATGAAAGGTGAAAGGACAAAGAGCAGACGAGACTTTAAAAGTTTTTTAATACGTTTGAAAAATTTTCTTTTTACTTAATAAATATTACAGTGCAACATTATACTTTAAAAGAGACTTCCTTTTTTTTTTCACCTGAATGCCCTTAAAGGTGTCTCTTGGGAACTTATGGGGACTTATGGGGGACTTATGGGGACTTATGGAGGACTTATGGGGACTTATGTATACACTGACTGTTTATCATACATTGTTAGCTACAGATAAAAAAAAAAAATCCTCCTTTAATTGCAAAGCTATGATCAATTTTAGAGCAGCTATATTCCGTCTTTCAAAGGGTGTAAGCATGTTTACAGCCTCATTAGTATCGGAGTGTGCTTCAGCATATGAAAAATAGATAAGCTGAGCCAGTGTCCCCTCCAGCTTGCTGCCAGAGGAGTACTGAGCTACTCTTAAGTCTTTGCAGTGTGACAGAAGGCTGGCCCTTTCATGCTGCAGCATCAGGGTATAATTTGGCCTTTAAGAAACTTTACGAGTCCCCGAACTGATTTTCTGGAATATGAAAACATCAGCATATGGCCGAAGACAGCACTGGGCTAAGAAGTCAATTTCCCTCATGGAACATACCATGTGGGGTGACATTCATATTAGCATGGCGCCTTTGGCTCGGCACAGCGTTATCGCTTGGGGCAGAAGAGCATTGCTTTTTTTTCTCCTTTTTTATTTGCCAGAAAAGCAGAGGTAAGTGTCAAACAAATGCTAACAGACTGACTGAAGCTGCTCCAAAGCTGCCAAAGTTTGAGCTATGCTCTGTTCTCTAGGCTGTGCTAAAAACCTGCTGTTGCCCAGCCCCGGCTAAACAATAAATAAATAAATAAATACTTATGGCAACGGTTGGAATTGCCTATTTTGGGTCGAGTTAGACCCTGTTCAAGCCCACCAGGCAGATGGAGCCCAATATGTCAGGTTTCTGTGTGGCCAGATGTGGTGCTGAGGGAATCCATACCTATAGAACATCTGCATATGTTGCCATTTTTCATCATGCACATTTTAACCTTGATAGACAAGAAAGCCAATGTGACATGAGCAATGTTTTGCCTAAGCGTTATCTTTACTTAGTTGTTTAGAATGCGTTATAGAGGCATTTGAACCAATTGTAAAGCAATATTTTCTCACAATCTACGTGAGAACACACCATTTTAATGGTACTTTAACTGCAATTTTACTGATTTTAATTAAACTTTGCTAGCTTGCAAGCCTGTATGTGCTAATTTTGCACCAATTCAATTTCCAGATCTAATCCAAATAAAGCAGTTCACTGTAAAAAGTCAAAAAACTTTGCTGCACAGGTAAGATGTTAGCATGCTGAGTGAGTAGCTATCTAAATCTTTTAATGTTTTAAACCCTGTGTATAAAATCTTAAAATCAGCTCAGTAGTCTTGGCTAAATATATCTTTTTGGAATAAATGCTGCAGTATATAAATATCACTCAGGAGGATTTCTGCTCAAGAGCTAATTTTGCAGCTAAAGATACATGAATTAGCATGAGCTAAGTCCAAAAGCGTATAGACAGCTAGCATTGAGTAGATAAACGTAGTGTTTACCAGATATCCAGTTAACCTTAAATTGAGCAATATTATAATTTCTGCTCATAAAAATTTTCTCCCCAAATTGAATTTTACTGCAGTAGGAGTAAGTAATCACCACATCCATAAACCTCCTCCTTGGTCTTCCTCTTTTCCTCCTTCCTGGTGGCTCCATCCTCAGCATTCTTCTACTGATATACCCCTCTTCTGCACATGTCCAAACCATCTCACACCTCCCTCACCTTGTCTGACACTGATAAAACTGTAATGAATGGACTTTTGGTGCCACCCAGATGAGCCTGGTTCCTTTTGAGGTTTTTTCCTCATATTATCTCAGGGAGTTTTTCTTTTCTACAATCACCACTGGCTCATTTATTAGTGATAAACTTAGAGGCGTTTAACTTATACGCAGTAACATATAAATTAATATTTTATAACCTATTTATCTCTATAAAGCTGCATTGGGACAATGTCTATTGTTAAAAGTGCTAAACAAATAAAACTGAATTAAAACAGAATTGAGGGAAGAAAATATTTAATATACACTTAATATATCATATAGCATTATGACATTAGAACATTATGAGCATGGAAGTGAATACCACTGAATATCTTTTCGTCATGGCACCTGTGAGTGGGTGGATAGATTTATTATGCAGCAAGTGAACATTTTCTCCTCAAAGTTGATGTTAGAAGCAGGAAAAATGGGCAAACGTAAGGATTTGAGCGAGTTTGACAAATTGTGGTGTCTGGACGACTGGGTCAGAGCGTTTCCAAAACTGCAGATTTTGTGGGCTGGTCCTGGTCTGCAGTGATCAGTGTCTATCAAATGTGCATGGTGCAGCTGAGGATCATTGATGCACATGGGGATCGAAGGATGGTCCGATCCAACAGACGAGCTCCTGTAGATCAAACTGCTGAAGAAGGTCATGCTGTTAATGATCGATGGTTCACGACTGTTTTGGCAGCAAAAGGCGAACCGACACAATATTTCACAGGTGGTCATAATGTTATGCCTGATTGGTGTATATTGTATGTTTTTTGATATTTCTAAGAAAAAAAAATCCATTTGAAATACACACTCTTTTGCACCAACAGTGAAAGGCAGGAAGTTCCGCCCCTCTTCAGTCAGGCATGACAGGAGGGCCTGTCAATCATATGGGCTGTAGAGCAGTTTGATGCAGTCTGGCCCTACATGAGCTTGTCACGGGCTGATGGACATGTGCACTTTCCCACCTTGTAGGGGGTCACAAAATGGCTGAGAGAGCATCAAACACACACACACACACACACACACACACACACACACACACACACACACACACACACACAGGTTTCTCGCTTTAAAATTTATGCGTAAAATATTCGTTTTTTCCTCCCACAAGAAAGACTAAATAATAAGTTGTTTCCTGGCTTCAGCTATTCGAGCATTCTCCTGCAAACCTGTTGTTAAGAGATGCTTCCTATTTTTTCTTCTTCTCAAATCTTGTGTTTTTGTCTTAAACAAACGTAATCATGCACAAGGTTTTTAAACCTAATTAAAAACTAATGTGACAATTTCACAGTACAGCAGGCAATCGGAAATTATTATGCTTACTGAGGCAATCTAATGTCTCGAAATGAGCTTAGACAGTTCTGCAGATTGCCTCGTAGTTTGTAAACAGGTATCAGAACGATTAAAAAAACATATTAAGAAAAAATTAATCCTGCTATCTTTAATAATGAATTCTCCAATTAAAAAAGATGTTAATTTATGAATGTAAAACGGTATAACAGGCTGGTTTACATGTTAAATATAAATGCAATATTCAGGCTTCAATCACAAAAACATTGAAAGTAAACGAATAATACAGAGTAAGAGCAGCGTCTCACCTTCTTGGCGTGTGTATCATTTCTCCTCCTCCAAATCCGGCATTTTTTTATGTATAATTAGTGATGTGTGTCAATATTGTGCCCCATAGTAACCATATGGTTAGCCCGGGCAGACAGGCAATTGTTTGGTGCTGTGAAATATTGTGTAACCCTGTGAGTTGTGGAGCCAGTGGAAACAGGAACTGTTGCTCAGACTGACAGTTATATTGTCTCCATGAATGGGGGAAAACTTCTGAGGAAAAGACACAAGTGGACCCAGACAGAATGTCCTGACCCTGGAGAGAAAGGGCAATTTGACATGGTATAGGGTCGTCCGTTTCTTCCCACCTCCTAGCATTAACCATTAGAAGTACGACATAGGAAGAAGCACAGTGGACCTGGAGAGGGTTTTAAACAGAGGGCAAAAAAGAGTCTTTATTCTCTATTGTTTCCTCTGCATTATTCAGCCTTAATGAATCATTAAGCTACTATTGAACACCCCATCGTTCGAGCACATTTAGTACAATAAGACGAGAATGGACGAGTTTAATAAACAAACGCTGGATTCCAGTTAACAAAAAAAAAATAAGATTTTTTTTAAATGATCGGCATTTCTCCTTTTAACCTCTAAAAATAAAAACCTAATAGAATGGGTTAAGGGCAGTACAATAAAACTGCTAAGATTTAAATATCACATTTAGATATAAGAATATTGCAATTGGGTAAAGACAGATCTCCCAAAAATGCCCCCAATTTTTTTTTTTACTGCGGTTCACATATGTGGTTAGCGGCTAGTTATCCGATTGTTGTGTCAACGTCGAAAAGCGTTATTCCCGTCCTTTAGTTAAGACGCCTCCTCCAGAGCATTAGTCGATCACACTGACTGTTTATTCTGCCATAATAAAAAACAGTGCTTGTGTACACTTTCTGATTAGTAGTCATTTCTTTCCCTAATGCTATTAACTTTAATCATCCTTCAACCAGCAATTAGTGTTCTCTTAGCAATAATCTGCTTTGTTCCCAAAGAAAGAGGAACTAAAACGATGCCCGGACTGCCTTTATCTTAAAAATAAAGCGGAACAATTAAAGCCCATGTCCCTTTGCACAGCGTTTGATCTCACACAAAGCTCACTCTCCTTCGCTGTTTTTTTTTCCCTTTGGGGAAGGGAATGGAACATGAAGGATAGTGATGGACCTCAAGCCAGGCGATAACAGGCATGAGGCGGCTCTTGTTTTTGCTCATTCGGAGGCATTCTGCGTCACTGTTTGGACTATAGGCATGATTTATTTGTCTACACTGACCCGCGTCCCCTGCTTAATTACCCCGGGACAATCTCAGACAGAGCCTCTTGACACTGGCAGAAAGCCCAGCCACTTTGGCTCTTGGGACCAACTGTTGACCTGATGGCCAGGGAGGGGGTGATGGGTAAGGAGGGGACGATGGGTCACTGATATACCCAGCATTCTGGAACCTGGCTCTCCGCAGTGTCCGGAGCCAGTGGCCCACGGCCTCCCATTGCCCTAACGAGGCATTAAAATAAGGCTGAGAGATGCGAAAAACAATAAACTCTCGAGACACCTTGGTTCATTGTAAATCATCGTCAGTGTATTCGGTTATCTCAGCGACGTTCCTCAACATCCGTCGTCGTCCACAATCATTCATTACGGTGACCGCCGAAGAGCTTTCAAATCTTCAAGATTGAGTTTAAAGACGAATTCTACTGAGTTCCTTTCAAAGAAAGTAGGCGAATAAAACACTTCATATGAGAACATGGAGAGATCAGTAAGATGTCTCATTTGCAAAGGAATGCCATACAACTGCACGATGTGAGCTTCAGCGAACTAATTACTAGGAAAGTTATAACTGGAAAGTAAAGTACACATTTAAAAGCACAGCATGAGGCTCCCGAATACATTTAAGGTGTTTTCTTTTCTCTCATCAAGCTGCATTTGTATATGCTTTGGCAACAGTGAGATATGATTTCTATATAAATATGCAGAAAAAATCAAATCTAAACAGAAGGACTGAAATTTAAAAAAATATAAAAGTAGGCAACAGGTTTTAAACTTTATAATCTGAAACTCTTTCTAAAATCTCCACTTGAAACATTCACTTTCTTTCTAATTTCACAATACACAGATATTGCATTTATTTTTAATCCAATCTACCTTAACAAATAAAATATATATAAATTAAATAATAAAAATCATCTTTATTTGCAGATTTACTTTAAGGATTGTTGTAAATATGTCTTCACTTTTCAGAGTTACACTAAAGACACATGCCCCTTCCTGAAACTGAGAATTAGAACTGAGTGGTGCTCGAGTTTCTCTCTTGAGTTCGCTCCATAAAGTGGTCTAGGGCCATTGACTGATACCCCGATTCTGTTCTGATGTGAACAAAGCTGGACCGACGCCCCAACGGCGCCACACACACACACACACACACCCACACCCACACCCAGTTACCTAGGAACCTGTGGCTGTGAGTCTGAGTAACGCTGCTGTACAAAGAAAGTGACAGCAGAAGTGTGGAGAGAGTGATGGGATGTCCCACTGGCCTGGCTTCTGTCCTTTAAACACCACCCTCTTGTTCTTCTCTTGCTCACTAGCGCCTGCAGGAGGATGTGCTCAGTACTGCACCTGACTAGTCTCTAGTGTGATGGACATACATGCAAAATAAATAGGTAAATAAATAAATACATTATATATATATATATGCTTCTTCAGTCCTATTTTAAACACACGCACACACACACACACATGTACACACACAAACTTGCCCCTCCTCTTCCTCCTCCTCCACACCGAGCATAAGGAGCCCGCTGGGCAGAAGCGCCACTCTCTCTCCAGGGGAAGGCAGCCCTCTGCACAGGGGCCTCTTTGTCATGCGGCCCCTGGCCCCTGGCCTTGAGAAGTGGCTTGCTTCACTCTGCACGTCTCTGCACTCTCCACTCCGTGTCTGCACTTCCCTTTTGTCTCCCCTGAAAGCTCAAAGGTTTGCTGAAAAATATAAGCGCATGTTGCTTCAGAGTTCCCGAGGCACCATGTGATTTAAGTGCAAGTTCATCAGGGGACAACTTCTGAATTCTGACTTCTCCGGGGGGTTGCAGAACTGGGAATAAAAGCCCTTTCCCAAGAGGACTGAGACGTTTCCTCCCACTTTTATTCTGATTGAAGGTAATGGTGAAGAAATCAGAACATAAAATACTTTCTGATTAATGCATTGTTTATATTTTTGGCCTGCTTTGATCTGACAACAAATATTTCATAAAGAAAAAATGCAGCCATATTTGTTGAACACGGTTTCTGGTTTATGGCAAGCTAATAAACATTAGTACTGTACAACAGAATATTCAGAGAACCACCTCCTGAGGATGAACCCGAGTAATTCTCTTGAGTTCTCTACAGTCAGCACAGTCGTGAACCCCAACCCACCCTCATTCCAAGCACTGTAGCTTGTGTATTATTTTTAAAGATATTTATCATTTCCTTTAACAAGAGAAAATCCAAAGACCAAACAATATAAAAATAGCAGCATTAAACAAACTTAACCGAAGTCCCAAAACACACAAAACATTTACGCTGACCACCTAAAAATAATAATAATAAAAAAACATATTTATACAACAGGTTTAAAACACTTGTATAAATAGACAATCAGTCCTCCTTAATGTTTCATCACATTTTTGTCTTTTTGTTTATTTTAATGCCTTGAAGAAGAAAAAAATTAACTTTTTCAAATAGTCATTTTTTTTCCAAAACTTTCAAAGAAAGTAGTAAATTAAGCAATAAAGGATGTTAATCAATGTGCAGAAACAGAAGCATTTGCCACAATCAAGACAATTAACCAACAAGCCTAGAAATACATTCCAGTATTTTCTTATTATGCTTTACTTATTAATAAATTAAGAACTAACAATCATAAAACAAATCATTTCCAGCAGGTCTCCTTCTCGGGATATTCAGTCCCAGAAACAGAAATTGATTCTTGGTTCCTAAAAAATTGGTTTCTGCCTCTTATTCCTGGACTCGTTTATTAATTAATATTAAAATATAATCGTTCATGCGATACTGTATCATACAAAGATAATAAATCAGCTCATAAAAGATTTATTGATTAACAATGAATTTCAACATTTCTGCATTAATTACAATTACATTTAATTACAAGGAATGTAACATCATTTCACGTCTTGCCTCTGGGAATTATGTCTTTTTTCTACAAATAAAAATACTAACTTGTCTGATTGAGGCAATTAAATCAGTAGACATTATTATGATTTTTTTATTTTTATTATGAATGTAAATATGCATCATGCCAATATCTATGCAATAATTATTAATTTATCTGCATTAACCACTTAATTCAGGTTGAGGATATTGCTGGAAATCACAGACTACTAAGAACACAAATATTCACACTCATTCACATCTGGGGAGCCTCGACCACGACGATGAGAGGCACGTGCTAAACTCCCGTTAGATTCTTCATCATTTCAAATAATATTGTCACTTTTCAAGCCCTATATAAGAAAATTATAATTAATCAGACTTTAGTGATAAACAATCGCAAGTATTCTCTACAAGGTTTATTATTCTGGACATTTTTCAAATGCAGCACACAAAATAAATTGTATAAGTATGAAACAGAAAAACACGATGCAGTGATTGTTTTGAAGGATCAAACGCTGCTTTGGTAGAGTTTCATGTAAGGCTTTATGTAAATCCGCTTAACGAGTTTGACACATTAAATGCCAGTTAACGATATAGCATGGGGTAAAATTGAATTCCAGTCACTGGCTCAATGTTTATGGTGTAAATCATTTATTTATTCATTCATTTTCAGGTCAACATTTGATTCCAGGGGTTGACCCTGGATTTTCTGTTCACCACACACACACACACACACACACACACACACACACACACACACACACACACACACACACAAAAGATTAAATAATTGACTAAACCATTGAATAATTGTATTTTATTTTATAATGTACAATTTATATTATTATTATTCATTTATAATAATATAATTATGGCCTTGTGTAGCTTTTTATACATGTTGCTGTAATAAATTAAGCTCAAACATCTATAAAATTTCTATTTAATGAATTTAACATAAGACTCCCATTTAGCTATTGAACTCTACTTTTACTATTAAATCATTGAGCTATTGAACTTAACATTTTGCTGATCATCTTTATGTTACATAAGTAAATAAATGATTGATTTTGACTGTGAACTATTTAGTCATTGTACCTAACATTTGATTATTGAGATCATATTGATCTGATCATTCAAAATCTGAATTTTCTTATAAAATTAAAATTTTATGCATTTTTTTATGTTTAAATGGAGTAACTTAAGTTACATATACATGCTAAAACATTGACAGTCTACTAATTATATTCCGTATAAATATTTCAATATTTTTAAATCTTTGCTGCCACCTAGAGGCACTTCCTTGGTAGCATATTTTACTAAATCACAGGTTCTCAATATTAAACCTGATGACTATGAACATTTCTAGTTGCTTGTTATTTATGATGAACTTATTACTACTGAAGTTTCCATTTCCTGATATTAAGAACCAAAATTTTTTTTTTTTTTTGGGGGGGGGTTATTATAATAATGATAAGTGGCACATATAACTGCATGACCGTGTGGTGTTATATGACAGTATTTCGGGTATAAATTTCATCAGAAAGGCTCTTTTTGTTCGCTGTGTGTTTGGGTGTGTAGGGTTTTTCTGACACTCTAATTTGCTTTACATGTGTAAAATGTAAAATGTGTAAAAGGTCAAATGTGCACGGTGGACCAGTAGTGGGCCATGTGAGCGTAACACTCGGGTAACACTAACACTCGTTTGTGGAGATTTATTACAACAGAAAAAGATCCACAATTCAAAGTACACAAACGAATAAACGAGTAACCAAAGAGAAGATAAAAGCAGCACAGTCCAAATGGCCAATCTAAAAGGTAAAAAAAAGAGTAAAGCAAGGCAAAGGTGTAGATAATGCACATAAAATTTCGCAAGACTTCGTGTTGTGTCGGAGTGTCACCAGTCCTCAGTTTGAGGATGGTTGTATGAATCTTTAAGTGTCGATAATTTTGATACTGGTGATGTATAGAATTGATATTCACATTAAAATATCGATCCAACCTGGGTATAAATATGGACTGAATAACGGATTATATTTTGTGAACGGTTTCTTCAATTGATACATTTATTTTTTAAGTGAAGTACAGCCCATTATTAATTATTTAACATTAGCAATAACAGTTTTAAAAAATACCGGAGATAGTATATCGATATCGAACGATGAAAGTACTCTGTATGGGATCGACAAGAACTAAGTGATGCAGTGATATTCTCTGAGAATAGAGTTTGATTACGGAGAAGGGTGACCTCTGCTGGCAAAAAAGAGACACAACCTCAAATCCAGTATTTACATTTACAGCATTTGGCAGATGTTCTTCTTTTCCAGAGTGACTTACAATGATCTCATTCATACAACTGAGCAGTTACTACTTGTTTTGGAAAATATTCAGAAGGTTCAAGAATAGAACTTTCACATTTTCTATTGTCTTGTCTTCATGCACTTCAATCTGTAAAAACTGACCACCCTATAATTGCTGGAACTTTAACTACATTTGATTATTTAAAGAAGGAAGACTTTATTATTATATTTGGCTGGGTTCCAAGTCACATTGGTTTGACTGGCAATAAGAGAGTAGATACTGCCAGGAAAGCACATGATCTGGAAATAACTGACTGTGAAATACCACCTTTTAAACTTTAGACCAATAATCAACTCTTACATGAAAACAAGTCAAGTCAAGATTATTTCTATAGTTCTTATATATGTTCTTTTCACAACAGACATTGTCTCAAAGCAGCTTTACAGAATTTTAAAAGTTAAGTTAAATAGTGTGTATTTATCCCCAATGAGCAGCCGTGGCGACTGTGGCAAGGAAAAACTCCTTTAGATGTTACAAGGAAGAAACCTTGAGAGGAACCAGACTCAAAAAGAGAACCTCATCCTCATTTGGGTGACATCAAGAGTGTGATTATAGTCTTTAAACACTATAGAACACTGGAGAGTGAGAACTAACATGAGAACTGGAATGTAAGAATATGAGTGATGTTCTTTCTACAGTCTTATACAGTCATTTGTGGTTATAAAACTAGGAGCTACTGAGCAGCTCATAAAATAGCTCAACATTTGCGATCATCATAAATCCAACACCAGCTTCTCCAAGCCAGAGCCTTTAAATACTCCAGGAGGTCCAAACTCCACATGAAGTGGGATCCAATTGGCACTGGTACGTCTCTAGATGGTTCAGGATGTTTGCAGGCATCTACTTATTTAAATGTCCACAATCTTCATGAGGTGGGACGTGACTGGGGCTGGAGCAACCTCAGGATGCCTCAGGATGGGGAGAGAAAGAGAAGCAGTGGAGAGGAATTAGCGTAGCTGCTGTTCATGATATTAACAGCACAAGTTGATAATGTGCATGTGATCAGATGTTTTGGAGCACAAGGTTATGATGTGATGTGTGTTATGTGTAGAACTCACTAAAAAGATTCGTCTTTAATCTGCACTTAAACTGGGATAGTGTGTCTGAGCCCCGAACACTGTCAGGAAGACTATTCCAGAGTTTAGGAGCTAAATGTGAGAATGATCTACCGCCTTTAGTCGACTTTGCTATTCTAGGAACTACTTAGAGTTTTGAGATCTCAGGGAGCGTGACAGATTGTAGCGTGTTAGAAGACTAGAAAGATACATGAGAGCCAAACCATTTAGTGTTTTGTAAGTAGTTAGCAGTAGTTTCTACTGATGGGTGAAGCTCATCCCTTATGCCTAACAACCTTATGTCTAACTAAAAGTGGGGAATATGAGGTTTAAGGGCCTTGTTCAAGGGCCCAGCAGTGGCAGCACTGGGATTTGAACTCATAAACTCCATGAACTCCAATATCTTAACCATTTAGCTTCCACTTCTGCAGGTTGATGTTTTGAATGTGAGTAAGTGAATGTGAATCATGGTTTGGATTGTGTGAGCTCATTAAGGCAAGACATGATTTCATCAATATAAGAAAACAAAAGGTCACCTGTTTGCTTTTATTTTTAACAAGAATACAGGTAAGAAAAATTTCTGATTGTATTCAGAAAGGAAAAAAAAAAGCCATAATCTAAATAAGTTTAATGCTGGCTAGTCAAAACACACCTCCTATCTGATTTCTTGAATATCAGCTCAAATATTTTTGCCAATTTTTTAATAAATAATAAATGTGAAATTTATAGTACTTGAAATAACATTATTATTGATTATTATTATTTTTAATGCTATTAGTTAGAGCCAATATTTTTTTATTTCTTGCACTCATTAAGTTTTGTGTGTGTGTGTGTGTGTGTGTGTGTGTGTGTGTGTGTGTTTGAGTCTGTGACTTTCCAGGTTTCAGTCTTACTTCCTTATTTAAAGTTTTTGAACCATTAATAATTCTGCATCAAATAGTGAGAAGCGAAAAAAAAAATAACCCAGAAAACTAACCCTGGACACTTCACCTTACTGTTATTTAACTCTGATTTGGTTTCATTTGAAACCACTTTAATTAAGACTGGGAACTACAGTACAAGCCATAAAACCAATATGAGCAAAACTAAAATGAAATAATTTTCATTTCACAAGCAGTGAAAAACGTATTCATGAGATTCGTGAACCCTTTTAATAGCAGTTTTGATATTGAAGCATCCAAATGATCACGACAGCAACAGATCCAAATATATTCATAGTTTAAAAGCCCATGTGCTGACATCAATAAGGACACCCAAACATGTTTTTAAGTAATAGAGATGTTTGGATGAAACCATGCTTTTATCCCAGTATAGTGAATACCAGAGAAATCGTATAAACACGTTTTGACTAATGTGACTAATTGTTCATGAATATACTTGATGTATGTATGTATGTATGTGTTCTTGCTCAGGATATTCAGTACCAGAAACAAAAAAAAGGTTCCTGCCTTGTGTTCCTGGGCTCCTTTATCTATTATTCATTTAAAATTGTAAAATAGAAATGTTTATTTGATACTAATTATCAGTATTTATTAATCATAAGGCTCTCTCAAGGTTTCCTCCTCTTGTCATCTCAGAGTTTTTCCTTGCCGTAGTCACCACAGGGTTCGCTCTTTAGGAATAAACTTAAAATTATAAGGAATAAACTTACAGGCACACTCTTTTATACACTCTTTTATACAACTTTATAACTGCTTTATCTGTGCCCAATGTTACCAGGTTTGATCATTAGCCTTTTTCACAGTCTGTATAGTTTTTCAGCACCTCATATTCAAATTCATAGATTTCTTGGTCTCCTTCTACTGCCATACAGTCTACACTTTAGTGTATCCCATCCAGAATGTATTCCCACTTAAATCCAATGTTCTTAAGATTGACTCCAGATTTAACATAAAACATTCAAAAAACAGAGTCTAAATACCAAGTCCAATGTTTACAACTAGAACCAGTTTCAATTTCTCAGTCTCTCTTTAGAAGAATGGCAAAAAGTACCTGTATTTTTAAAACCCCTTGGGATTGCCCAGGGACATTAGCAAGCAAACATTTATTCTAGTACAGGACAGTGCTTTTGTGTATAATATATATATTTATATATGAGAGTAACTTTGTATAACTATAACATTATTTTTTTCGCAAAAAAAATGGCAGCTTGCACACGTTTTTTTTCTTCTTTTACCTTTCTTTCTCTTATGGAGAACAATACAACTGGGTTGGGTGTCATTTGTCATCTTTTTATAAGGAAAATCCAGAAAATCCCCCACATCTGTAAATATCCCTCCCAGTTCTATGAGATATCAGTTTCAAGAAATGTGTATAGACTTCAGTAGGGACACCGCGAGTTTTCTCAGGTGTGAATGGACCAGCAGCATTATATGATCATATACACACATTCCTGTAACTGATTACGAGTCATGTTTCCTGTATTCTTCCAGGTCTCTTTTTCCACACTGCCCCAATGTCATGTTTCCTAGCAATACTTCTTGTTTTCTTATAGTTCTTGTCCCTTCTGTAGCTTTTGGTAGTAATCAATAGAAATAACTTAATAAAGAATGAGAAGTTCTCAACATGGTGACTTTTTTTTTCCTGCTGAATTCGCATACAATGAAGTGGATCAGACGTACACTAAATCGTGGTGTTTTTTACTTTACACTTCTGTAGCTTGATTGTTAAAAGAAAATCAGTTTAGCCATTTTAGCATTACCTCCTTTTTTTGTTTTTTAAACAAAACAAATGAGACCAAACGCCAGTTTCCCAGAATGACATTGAATATACTATGAAGAAATTATTTTCACTTTTTACAGACAAACCTTTTTAAAATGCAAAGTACAGAACTTAGGAAAGTATGTTGACTGCGACAAAATTTTAAGTAGAACCATGAAGTCAAAAAGTAGTTGTGTATTGAAAATAAAAGTAATTATTATTATATTTTTAAGTAAATCATCAGACTACATGGCCCAAAATGCATTAGGAAGAATTAAAAAATAACAGTGGTGGTAATTATAATTATTGTTGTTTTTAAACGTTATTATAATAAATCATTAACCATCAAAAAAACAATCCTTTTTAATGTTATTATACAGGACCATAAAGAGCATCAATCCCTGCAATGACGGTTCAATAATAGAGTTTTGCGCTACATATCCACTAGATGGCGCTTGGGTCTATTTTGATTGTCAAGACAGTACTAAATGGTTTAATTTTCAAGTTTCTTGAACACTATTTCCAAACTCCTAAAGATTCCACATCTTTGGACAACCCTGTGTAACATCCCTTGTAGTCATACCATGACTTATACTATAGTTTTTTTTTATTAGCTTGATTTCCTTTTTGGAACATAGATTAAAAATAAATAAATAAATAAATAAATAAATAAATAAATAAATAAATAAATAAATAAATAAATAAATAAATAAATAAGTTAGTAGCAAGTATAAATATCTAGCAATTTACATTTCCAGAAACAGAGCCAGTTATCATTTTAATCTAACCATCAGGAGAAAATATTCGAGAAGGCTAGGCTGTGGAAAAAACTTTTTTGCACCTCATTATGTTTTTTTTTTCTTTTCATGTCTGTCTGAGAATAGCTCTGGGGAAGTTCCCCTTGACGTGAAGTTTTAGGTGATTGATGTGAATCATAGGTAAGTTTAGATCCATTTTCAGAGCTGTGCAGTATATGACAGTACAAGACTTACAAAGTTTAGGCGATGAATACAGGACAGTGACTTTTTCATAGATGCCTGTGTGCTGAATGTGGAGACTGAAACTGGATGGTATGTACATGTTGATTTCCTTATACACACACACACACACACACACACACACACACACACACACACACACATACACACACACCAGAAAAGTACACATTCAAAACGCAAGGGTGGAGGACTGTGTGAAGTTTTGGACATGTTTGTTGATAAAACTCGAACCTAGCACAAAAAATAGTTATGGCTATAATTCAAAAGCTGTAGGTGAGTTCATAGGAATATTTTCTTGAATGCTTATAATAAAAAATTTAATCTGTAAGACAATTAAATAGTCCTACAATCATTTCTCCGGAGAAGTGTAAAGACATGGACTTTCTGATGAATACAAAGAGATTTGTATTATGTTAAATGAAGCTGATTTAGTCAATACAACAGTAAGTAATACTGTAGATCAGCTGGGGCTTTACATACAATCATACAATCATTTAAAACAAGTCTATATTATACTATATTGAGATTTTTTTATATGTCATAGTTTATAGGATCTGTAAAGACAAATGAATAATATCTCACACAATATTTTGGCCTGGTTGAATCTGCTATGTGTAATCTGTGACAAAAAAATCAGGAATGAAAGAGTTTATATTTCATGTAAATAGACAAAATGATCATGAATGGGGTTTTGAGAATCAATCAATCAATCATGAACAATTATTAGAGAAAATATACACAAAGATCGTTTCTGTTGTCAATCAATGGACCACAGGATAGGCCTGTGTGTGTGTGTGTGTGTGTGTGTGTGTGTGTGTGTGTGTGTGTGTGTGTGTGTGTGTGTGTGTGTGTGTGTGTGTTTGACATGTCGAGCATTCTGGATTCAGGTTTTGGCTTTCATTCTCCTTAGTCAGTGATTGCTCTTCATGTGTGTGTGTGGACCACAGGATCTGAGCTGACTTATTTAATTGGAGGACATGTAAGAGAAGATAGCATAGGCCTCTGTGTGTGTGTGTGTGTGTGTGTGTGTGACATGTCAAGCATTCTGGATTCAGGTTTTGGCTTCCATTCTCCTTAGTCAGTGATTGCTCTTCGTGTGTGTGTGTGTGTGTGTGTGTGTATGTGTGTGTGGGCCACAGGATCTGAGCTGACTTATTTAATTGGAGGACATGTAAGAGAAGATAGCATAGGCCTCTGTGTGTGTGTGTGTGTGTGTTTGACATGTCAAGCATTTTGGATTCAGGTTTGGCTTCCATTCTCCTTAGTCAGTGATTGCTCTTCGTGTGTGTGTGTGTGTGTGTGTGGGCCACAGGATCTGAGCTGACTTATTTAATTGGAGGACATGTAAGAGAAGATAGCATAGGCCTCTGTGTGTGTGTGTGTGTGTTTGACATGTCAAGCATTTTGGATTCAGGTTTGGCTTCCATTCTCCTTAGTCAGTGATTGCTCTTCGTGTGTGTGTGTGTGTGTGTGTGTGTGTGTGGACCACAGGATCTGAGCTGACTTATTTAATTGGAGGACAGTAAGAGAAGATAGCATAGGCCTCTGTGTGTGTGTGTGTGTGTGTGTGCGTGTGTTTGACATGTCAAGCATTCTGGATTCAGGTTTTGGCTTCCATTCTCCTTAGTCAGTGATTGCTCTACGTGTGTGTGTGAGAGAGAGAGAGATCACACGTGTCTTTGAAATGTTACGTCCAAAAAGCGAAACTTCAATCACAATGGCACTAGGACACGCCCACCGTCATGGCAGCGTCATTGCGTCTTTAAGTTCGTCATTACGCAAAAGGAGCGGGGGGGTGAGGGAATATGGGGGGGAAGGAGGGGTTAAAAGCGCATCGTGATTGGCTGCGCAAGTGGAAAGTACCTCCTCGGAAATCCCCTTTTCGATATTTCCGTGTCAAATTCGATGTTTTACGACTTCGATTGATTAAGCCGAAGGTTTTTTTCTGAACGTCTGGAATGAGCGCTTTGGTGAGACAGAAACAGTAACAGTAGTGAAGGCGCCATGGATTATTAGGATACACAGTGGATACATTGAATCCAGCAGCAGCACGGGAAGGAGGAGGAGGAAGAAGAGGAGGACCACCGGAGCATCGTATGGGCTTTGTTGGCGGATACCGACATATTGACCACCAGGTAACAGTTCCCTCGGCTCACCTTACAGTTTCTTTATTCGCCATGACACGATGGAGGATTCGGAGGATTTGGGATTAAGAGGGTTGGTTGGAGAGAAAGGCGTCTTCTACGACGGATCGGTGGTCTGTCTCGGGATCTCGGGTGTCTGAACGGATGATTCGGATTTGACAGCCATTGTTTGGGGGGAAAACATGTCCCTAAGTATGAATTAGTGAAAGCATCTAATGAGGCCTCCATTATTTCGCGTTTGGTCTGATTTTGTTGTCTGTCTGTGCGTTTGTGTCTGTGTCTCTGTGTGTGTGTGTGTGTGTGTGTGTGTGTGACAGCGTTACATTGTCTCGGATGGCTCCATCGGATCAATTACGTAATTGAAGCGTCAGGAAGCGAAGTGTGCGGAAAAGCCGCAATTGGTCTCCTTCTCTCTTCCTTTCTATTGTTGGTGTTCTTTTAGATTGAACGGTTTTCTAGTGAATTTTGTAAGAGAACCTTTTGCAGCAAGTTGTCACCAGACTACCGCCGACACGTCGGGCCTAAACCGTGCGTCTGTGAGTTCTTTCCATCAATCATCTCAATTCCTTCTGTCCACACCTGCCAGGTGTCACCACTCATCTCTCAGGTGGGATGGTCGTACCCTTCACATCTAATTGGCATGATGCTGCGTTTTGGTCTGTAGATTCACAGGATCTATGGATAGACCTTCACCTCATTAGTTGGAGATGATCACCAAAACACATCTGCTCATCTGTTAAAACAAAACCAATCTGTTTCTTTTTTCCCCTCCATCTTCTTCCAACAGAGCTAAACAGGTTTCCTGCTCCTGTCCTCAAGAAAACACAATGTCACAAGGCCAAAACTTCCTGCCCAAGTTCCTGTTTGTGAGCAACCTCCTGAAGGCCATGAAAATCCGCGAGCGTGTGCCCCACGACGTCGCAAAGCCTTCGGCCAGCGGCGGACTGATTCACCATCTGCGTAGCATGCACCGATACACGCTGGAGATGATCCGGATGAGCCAGTTCCCACAGCCCTTCCGGGAGATCATCCAGTCGGCCATCTTGGACCGGGCTATGCAGACCTCGCTGGAGCAGGAGAAGAGGCTCAACTGGTGCCGGGAGGTCAAGAAGCTGGTGCCGCTCCGGACAAACGGTATGAACCCACATCTCTTCAGTTCAACTCAAAGCTTGGAGTTGGGCTTCGTTTGTTTGCTCTAATGGATGGTTTGTTGGTTTACTAATGAACTGAGTCTTTTTTGTTGTGCGTTAATTAAATAATTTCTTTTACAAAAGAAGTCTTTGAAAAGGCCGAATGACCCCTGGACTTGTTTCTGAGAAGAGTTGATTTCTAGATCATGTAGATGTTTTCTGAAGCTAGCAAGATTTGGCCTTATTTTTCATGCACTTATCGCTCGTCTGAGTTATAATTTCAAGCTGAGATGATCGTTTAGTTTTGGACTGCTTTAGTGAAGCTTTCAATTGGAAACACCCTGAACATCTGGCAAGAAATTAGGTCAAGATCAAAGAGTTAATGGTCATGGAAAGCTGGCGTTCTTCTGCTGCGTGAACGTATCAGAAGTGACGGGAAAATCCTAAACTGTCTCAGTCATGCCCCCCTTCGCCATTTCTCCTCGTTCTTTCGAGAGATTTGATCTAGGGTCTTTTGTACGCTGAATGGCGTTTTTTATAGTAACACCACAATAAACATACAGGTGTCAGAACAAAGGTGTGACGAACATCTGTCTTTTCAGGATCTTGGATTAAGAAACAGATGTTTGATTATTTCGTGCCTAATTTACTTTTTAGCTCTTTAAGCAGGTATACAGGGAGCAGAAGTTTGTTAGTTGAGATTTGTGGTGGGTTTAGGGTGTGTTCCAATTTGTTCTTCATGCAATAGTAAAGTTACTTCCAGAGTGATCTGAACTCATCACAGCCTTTTGCTTTTTATTTATCCTGAATTGAAAGGTGGTAGATTTTTTGTAGGTTCTGCTCTGCACCTGGCTGTTTATTAGTAGAATGAATCCCATCAGGTGACACTGGAACAAAGGTGAGGACAGCAGGACGGTCCATGCTGGCGGTCATAATGCATGCGTCCATGTTCAGAGGCTGAAATAGGGATCCATGCTGATAAGGATGTGGTTTGGGTATTTCCAAAATGTCCACTCCATGCGTTTCATATCAGTTTTCCCTTCTCATTAAGCCTTATTCATCCACTTTAGATGATTCATAAACATGTACACACAGTTTTTCTTTTCATCAGGGAAGGGAATTTGTATGTATTGTTGATGACTGTATCATGAAGTGGAGATATTTAAGTTTTACACTGTTTAACAAGATTGTGTCATGAGAACAAGTGGAAAGTTCTTGCTCTTGGCCTATAAAAAAAAAAAAACACAGTATTCTGAAATACTCTAAAATTAGAAAAGTAAAGCAGAGGCAGTTTTCCTGGCATGCTTATTCGGGTAGAAAAACCTTCTTCGAAGACACGCTTTGATGAGGTTTATTATACATTTCCTCATAATAAACTTTTAACCCTTTCACATCTGACTGGTTAAAAATCTTCCCCTGGATCAAGAGTTTAGCCAAAAAAAAAACATTGTGTTCCTCGCATGAGTTGGACATATGCACAGACATCATCGTGGGTTTGAAAAGAACCGAAGGAGGCTTCAATTGTGATGTTGGAAGTTCAGTGTATGAACAGACATTCCAGTCAAATTAAGTCCCGCCCCTTTGGAAAGTCCGACTGCTTTGCTGTCTCAAGAGCTGAACAGGGGAAGAAAGAGCTTCAGCTCCGGCCTCGCGGCACTTAATCAGAGCAAATCGCTTCCAGGGGAATTTCCTCGCTGTTGTGTTATTGCCTTGTTTTAGAACAGCTTGTTACTAGGACCCACACCAGTTGCACAACCTTAAAAAAACCCATAGTCCTTCACTGGAATCCACATCTTCTGCTAATAGGAGCATAATGTAATGAATTTACAAAAAGTTTGAAATCATTTTTTTGTTTTTGTAATGGTTCTGCCTTTAAACGGACCATTTGAGACCAGTTCTTTATTCTCAAAGTCAAGTGTCCATAATTGGATCAGCAGTACAGTTAATGGAATTCACAATATTTAGAACATTATAATATTAATATAAGGTTTAGATTTTCTTTCAATAAAACATCCTTAAACGTTCCCCAACAGACATTTTGATTACAATTTACATTTTCATTATGCGATCTTTTAGTCTAATTTTTTGTCGCAGTTTTTGGTGGGCATCATAATCTAAAATACACCATTGAAAAACATCTGTAAGGCTTATTTCCTCTTTTAAAAGATATATAGCTGCCTGTAATGGATACGTCTGAACTGTTTTAGTACCATGTTGGAAATTCCCCAATTTCTTTCTTTTTTTTTTTGGTGTCACACTGCCTGATTAAACATCAATCTCTTATTGTACCAAAATACTTTTCTAGCAGCAGAGTACAAAGCTTGTAGATCAAGGCTGTATCTCCTAAACCTTTATATATTTAGTTATAAGAACGTAGAAGGCGTTATCCTGAGCTCGTATTTCAAAACCTATTTGATTCTCTTTTGGATTTTAGCTTTTGGGGTTTTTTTTTTTTTTTTTTTTGTTATAGGAAAAAAATACCCTTTTGAGCTTGTGGAGGCGGCCTAGAAAAGAGAGCATTCAAACCGGAACTGCGAGTCAATCTGCAGTGCACACACTCAACTCTGCCCTTTTTTTGCATCCTTCAATTCTTGTCAGATCAAACTTGAAAAGTTTGTGTTATGTTTTGTGCCGTTCTGATGGAACGATTTTTTTTATTTTTTTATTAAATCATCATCTCATGCGTATATGTCAGATGAAGCATTCCTAGAGAAATCATAATCTTCTATATGTTTTGTCTAGGTGATGGGAATTGCCTGCTCCATGCGGCTTCACAGTACATGCTGGGTGTGCAGGACACGGACCTGGTCCTGCGTAAGGCCCTTTATGCCGTCCTCAAGGAAACGGACACCAGTAATTTCAGAGCACGCTTTCAAACAGAGCTGCTACACTCCCAGGAGTTCACCCAGACCGGCCTGCGCTACAGCACCAAGGTGACTCCATACGTACACACTAAACGCTTGCCAAATGCCAAACCTCTGAAATATAACCGTGGACAGAATTGGGGCCTGTGGTTTGTCCTCCAGACCCAGTTATATTAAATATGTTCTGCCGACACCCTAATAAAATGTCATTTGAGCTATAGCTGTCCTGAAGCCTGCTCTTGAATGTGATTGTTATGCAAGGTACATTTTAAACAGAGCGTGCCTTCGGTTTCAGATTCCTCCAGCGCTTGAATTGTGAGTCATTAATAAATGTCCTGATCCCTTTAATTTTTTTAGAACTGGGAGGAGGAATGGGAGAAGATAGTTGATATGGCGTCTCCTGTAGTCAGCAGCAATGGCCTACAGTTCGACTCGCTCGAAGACATCCATATCTTTGTCCTGTCGAATATCCTGCGCAGACCGATCATCGTAATCGCAGGTGGGGTTCCCATTTATTTTTAATTTGCCCTTTACACCTGCTCAGTTTTGCAGTTTGTACACAGTAAGTAAAACCTCTTTTTTCTGTATTCACAGATCAAGTGCTGAGGAGTATGAAGTCTGGCTCCTCTTTTTCACCCCTCAATGTAGGAGGGATTTATCTGCCGCTTCACTGGCCTGCAGGAGAATGCTACAAGTATCCCATAGTGCTCGGTTACGACTCGCAGCACTTTGCCCCTCTAATCACAATCAAAGACAGCGGCCCAGGTACTGCCCGGATTGTATAAAAGTTTATTTCTTTGCACGTTTGAATTTTTTTACGTTTTTCTAATTATATTGTGTTATCCTTCAGAGTTCCGAGCTCTCCCATTGATCAATCCAGGAAGGGGAGGCTTTGAAGAGCTGCGCATCCACTTCTTGACTGAAAAGGAGCAGCAACAGAAGGAGCGACTGCTAAATGAATATCTGATGCTCATGGAGATCCCAGTCATCGGTCTGGCTTATGACCCTACACAGATCATCAGGGCAGCTCGGTATGAAGCACACAAGCAGCATTCCATGAGACTTTAAAATGTAGAGTTAAGATGTGACCTGCTGTTGGAGCTGTAGCTTGTAACATTTGAGGTTCTGTGCTATTGATTTGAAGGTTAAGGGTTTGAATTCTTCTGCTGAAATGCATATGTATATCCATATACATGGTTTTGTATCTGGTTAGTGTCCTGTATATCACAATTAATACAATTTGTATCTGATTTCCCAATCAGCCTTGACGAGGGCAATCTACCCGAGGACATGAACCTGATGGAAGACTACCTGCAGCTGGTGAATCATGAGTACAAGCGGTGGCAGGAGGACAAAGACGCATTGTGGGCCCCCACATCGCAGCAGGCGCCTCCACCCTTCTCCGTCTCACAGTTGTCGCTGATAGAGATTCGCTGTGCTACACCTCGCTGCACCTTCTACGTCTCGGTGGACACGCAGCCTCACTGCCACCAGTGCTTCGAAAAGCGACGCGCCAGCGGTAAACACGAAGCCATTACCAGTCGTCCCAACCGAACCAACCACGCCAACGCTCCATCCGAGCCAACGATCCCGAGCCCTCGGTCAGCACCACCTACTGCACCAAGCCTGAGCCTGTACAGCGAAACCCACGCCATGAAGTGCAAGACGCCCGGCTGTCTCTTCACTCTCAGTGTAGAGCACGATGGCTTGTGCGAACGCTGCTTCAATGCCCGCCAGGCGGGTAACGGGCAACCCCAGGGCCCTGCCCATGCCTGGGGACACACTCAATGGGGACAGAGTCCCCGAGATTGTGAAAAGGACAGAGAAAGAGATTCGCACTGCATCGCATGTCGGCAGGAGGTCAAACGGACGTTCAACGGCCTTTGTCCAACCTGCATGCGAAGGAATGCCCCACAGCAGGAGCCCAGAATTGACATGCCAGCATGGGTGCCTTCCAGAGAGCCGGAGCACCCCGGGACCACTGGTCACCCGTGGCAGACACAGACCGCACGGCCGTGCAAACGCCCGGGTTGCCAATTCTTTGGCACGTCCGAGAAGTTAGGATTCTGTACCATTTGTTATGTGGACTATCAGACCAATCACCGTAAGTAGAAACGACAGTCACCACACGTGTGTATAACCAAAAGCTAGTCGAGTTTTTACTTCCTGCTGTCTCTAAAAGACAACAATCTTAGATCTGATAGTGTAAATATTTCACAGGTGCCCAAGAAGTAGTTTTAGTTTCACTGCTAGTATTCACTAGTATTCACTTTCATTTTTTTTAATAGACATTGGGCATGATCTCACAGTAGCAGCATGTTTGTTGTGAACACACAATCACAGGAGAGTAATTTATGGTCTGGTGGTTTTCTCGATGCAGAGGCAGCTCCAGCAGTGGTGCAGCCCAGACACACATCTGAGGCGGGTTTTCAGAACGTGCAGTGTCGTGGGCAGGATTGCGGTGCCATGGGCAAAGCGATGCTCGAGGGCTACTGCAACAAATGCTACGTGAAGGAGCAGAGCGCCAGACTGAGTGAAGCTGCTACCAGAGGTTCCGTTTCTCCTCCAAACTTGGTGAGGTTCTGCCCTGCTGTATTTAAACTAATAGTAATGAAGTTTTTACTCCAGGCAGCGTTCAGTCTAAGACAGTTTGTTTGATTACTTTTGCTTACTTACTTTTTCTCAGCGAGCGTCCAAGTCACGTCCAACGGCGACGCTTAGCCAAGCCCAGTGCCGGCGCAGTGGCTGTAAGAATGTATCGCCTGGATGCACGGACTTGTGCCCGGACTGCATGAACCGTGGTGGGCCTCGCGAGGGCCGTCGTGCCCATGCACCTAAAGAGAAGAGCAAGCAGCGCTGCAGGACGCAAGGCTGCGACCATTATGCCAACCAGGAGAAACAAGGCTACTGCAATGAGTGTGACCACTTCAAGCAGGTATACCGGGGCTGACTCTGACCACTGTCCTTTTCCAAAGAAGGAACTAGAACCTTTGCACACAGATGAGTGTGAATCCTCCCCTACACGGAATCCTGCAGCCCATTGAGCCACCTGTTTTTGGGTGCCAGCAGTGGCGTAACACTGGCGATTTACCTCTCAAGCAGCGTTTTGATCATTTTCCTTTGTGAATAAGACCGAGATGGGGCTGTCGATCTGAAGAAACTGATGATACACTGGCATCCAGTTGCATAAATCTGTGCTATCTGTGATTTATATCAAACAGGGTAACGAGATTTTAAACAGTTTGTACATTGCTGGGAAAATTTGTGGGGTTTGGGCTGGGAGGGGAGGAGCACCTTCAAGAGATTGCTTTCCAATTGTGAGATAAATATGGTAAAATCTGACCAAAGTAACGAAATAATTATGACCAAGTTTATGTACATGAACACTGCGGAGTGCAGTAAGCAAGTGGGGCCTGTAGGAAATACAGGAGACGCAGCTACAGGGTTTCAGAGGCCTCCAAAAACCAGTTTAATTCTTATAAAATAGGTTAAGTGCCAATGAGTGTTTCGCTCCCGTTTTATTTTCCGCTGCACCATTTTGATGTCTGCTGCCAAAACGGACCTGTTGCCTTTGAGATTTTTTTGTATTTATTTATTGAAAAAAAATGTTTTGGGGGTTTATTCATCCTTTGCTCTCTTTTCATGGCCTGCTCGAGCTTGAAATGACTACTCGCCCGATTTCGCCTTGCTGGACTTCGTTTGTTCTGTTTATGTTTACTAGCTATGGCACTAGGTGATGTTGGATGCTATCTAACGTTTTCCCGTAGCAAAAAAAAGAGAAAAAGAAAAAAAATTTCCGAAGTGCAATAAAAACAGGTTCTCCATCACACCGTAACAATCGACGCATAAACACTCACTTGTAAAGAGAATCACCACATTAAAGAAATAGCAACAAGTGTCAACAAGGAAGACTTGTGCATGCAGTGACAGGATAGACTCCTTTTTATTGAAAAAAAAAAGAGAAAAACGAAGCCAGATCAATCCAAAAGTAAACACGTTTGTGTTTTGTGTACATCCTCTTTTCGAGTTGAGTACCCAGTTTTATTTTTTTTCTCAAATATATATAAAGTATTTCTCTTTTGTTTTAGAAGGGAGCTTCCTTCCCTTTACTTTACTTCTGCTACATTCACATGATGCCTCTATTGCATACATATGGTATGCAAAAAAAAGAAAAAAGTCCATTTGAATATCGCTCCCAATGCTTGCATAGAGATGAACATGGGGGGGGGGGAGTTGCTGGTCAGTTTGGCAGCGGCGAAAAAAACGGCACGGATTTCCCGTTCAGCCCCCACATGCAGACGCGTTGGAGAACAATTCACAGTCCGATCATTAGTAGAAATTAAGAATGCTGGCTCTTCGACTACTAAATCTGAATTTAGTTCAGATCACCAATTTGCACAGAACGTAATAAGCTGCTCTGGAATTAGTTGAGGTATTTCTGACGACTTCTGACATAGTTACATTCCAACTGTACACCTAGTTTAAATGATTTTGTTTAGTTTTTTTCTTTGTGGGTAGGTGGGGGTATCTTTAATATTTATTCACAATAAACATTATGTGTATTGTGTAATAATAATTATTTATATGTTGTTCTAAAATAAATTATTTTGGTAAGAAAAGTTACATTTGCTTGGTGTCTGTTTTTATGTGTGTATAAGGTAGGTTGCTCTTCTAGCTCACATTCTGAACATTTATGACCACATATAGTGCACTACTTATCTAATCAGGAGACATCTGGCCTACAGCCTTTAGAATCTATTTAATAGATACTCCAGCTCCATGACAAATCATCTGTTAATGAGTGTGAGGCGAGAACTATGATCGAGGCTATAGAGAAGTGAGACTGATGAAAAGGTTTCATTATGTTTACCATAAAGCGTACAGAAATGTCACAAGCGCTGACGGTAATTTGCTATACCATTTTACCTATTGTGTAAAAAAAAAAAAAAAAAAAAAAAAAAAACCCGGTGCAAAAAAAAGGCAGAGGAAGTCCACACATAGTTGAAGTTGAAGACCTATGCCATTTGTCTCAGGAAGTTTTGTGACCACAAATTAGAACACGTCATTTGTGAGTTATGTGATTTTTCTTTCTTCTCGATCTCTGTCTCCGGCATTTTTGTCGGTAATTTTTTTTTGTCACTCTTTCGAATAATTTGCTTGTGAAAGTCTCCCACGCAGGCTTGTGTGTGATGGGTAGGCACAGCAACAGCAGCCCCCTTAGACGCTTACTCACTGCAGGATGGAAAGCAACTCAGAGGGCGGGGACATTCAGGGGAGGCGGGGGAAAGAACCTCTGAGTGCGTGGGTGTCACGCCTACCACCTGCCCCGCGATCGAAGGGGAAGGTCTGAAAATAGCACAGGCGAACAGAAATCGGCTAATGTTACACGTTTTTGCTTTAACTCGAGGGCGTTTTCGGGGTCTGACGAATAAGAATGTGTAAATCTTTGGAATTGTAAACCTGTGGTTTTTAATTTTTTTACTAGTCTAATTGTATACCTGGCTTGGTACGGTGAGTATCGGTACTGTCCCCCAGCTCCAGGGTCCCCAGTTTGATCCTTCTCTCAGGTGTCTTTTTTTTTTTTTTCTCCAGATGACCACTTTCCTACCACAACCATTATTACTGCATATTCAGAATTATCGTTATTAATTGCTCGATCTTGGTCCGTGTCAAAGTTATTCCAAAAATATGAGGTATGAGGAGACACTAGTCCTTTGCAGGACACGACACACACACACATTCTCAAGTTCATTCACACTTATTTTGAGGTTCTGGTCTTCCTACAGGGAGGTAAATAAGAAGTCTGGAGGGAAAGAAGATGCAAAACTACACACACAAAGTAACCTGAGGTCAAGAGCCTGGAATTATGAGGCAGCAGCGTTACTCATATTAACACTATTTATAATTAGTATTAATGATGCCAATAAATGGAAAAATGGTATTTTAGACTAGACTAGTTTTTGTTTTTTTACAAAATAAAAAAAATGCATATAAAACAACCGAAAAAATATATAAAAATGTATTACATGTGATGGTCCATATTCAGGCAGGAAAAGTCAGAAAGTCACAAATGGAACCCAGACTTTTTAGACCTGTTAAATATGTCCGGTCATTATTTTTTAACATTAATTTGACTTAAGTCTTTGTACATTTTTCTCGTTTATAATATAAACACGTGAAAATAATGAATGTTTTTTCCTCATATTTCATCCACTTTCCTACCACATTAGCAAACCGTTATTGATGCTTTATATCCAGACTGATTGCTCAGTCTGGGTCTGAGTTGAAATTAATCCGAAACTTATTCCAAGGATTTGATGTGTGAGGGGACGCAGGTCTGTTGCATGACACGAGACACAAATATTCACAAATTCATTCACATCCATTTCAAGGTTTCAGTCTTCCTACAGGAGATCAAATATTGAAAATATCTCAATTTTGTCACTCTCTATTAGGTGTAACACACACACACACACTTACAAAATAATTCTGCTAATGAACCTACCAGCAGGATATTTTGGAGGAAACTGGAGCGCTCATGTGAACATAGGGTTGAACATGTGATTTCAGTTCCACATAAACACTAACTCGAGACTGAAGCTTAGGATGGAACCGAGAATCCTGGAGCTGTGAAAAATATGCTACAGTGTTTATTCCTTTTATTAGGACTACTTAGTTTTTATTTATATATATTATACAGAGAGTGTTGAGTTATATAAACTTTAAAGTCCCTAATTCTGTATTATAAATTTAGGTCATTCCCAGTTTGAGTAAATCGGCAGATTGCCAGTAAAAAAAAGAAGAAAAAAAAAAACCCTGGCAGACAGCTTTTATTTTATTTTATTTTTGCATACCAAAAAAGGCACGTGTGTTGAGTCTATGGAATGAAAAGGGAATTCCATATATGTTGCTATCTGGCTCTGTCCAGTGAGTCACACATTACATCAGGAAAAGTTCCAGCTTTGATCTGATCACTCATGGTGCATTCCAGGAAGGTTTCATTAACGTGTACATGCAAATAATGAGATCAAAAGTTTTAGGATATTATTATCACACTCATAGTCCATTTCAATATTTTCGACTATATATAAATTAGAAATGTAAATATTGACACATATATATACTTTTTCTTTTCAGGATAGAGATGCATCTGATATAATAATAAAACTAAACTTTATTTGGGTCGTTCTGTAGATATTTTAAACAGTATTTCTAAGATAATCTGATTCATTGAATAGACTCAAGACTTCTTAAAGTTTTTTAAATTGTCAGTGGAATTTACCTGAGGTACTAAGTTCACGTTGCTGCTTTTTAATAAGAAAGTGAAAGAAAAGACAGATTTGCTCGTGATTACAGTAAATTCGCCGAGTTCAACCTTTAGGTAATTGGTTTTGGTTTCTGTGTTTGTGACCTTATTCTAAACCCCACAGGTGTTCATTGATTTGATATCCTACACTTGTGTATGTGTATCAACTTCAAATCCCAGATACACACCATGGAAAGATTACAGCCAGAGACCGAAACTAAAAGTTTCTTAAGTGTCAAGCGGCCTTTAGAACGCTAACGGGAACAGGAACATTTTACTATCTGATTCAGGGCCCTTACTAGCAGTCTTAGGGTCCATGCTGACTCATCCCCTGTTGAGCAAACGGATCCCGTAAATTTGACCAGCTTTTCACTTTGAATCAAGAAAAGCTGTAAGTTCGGAGTTCAGGGGGTTGTCCCCCCCGGTGAAGACAGCACTTCTGAGTTAGCTCGAGTCAAATAAACCAGGCCTGAGAAGCCACAGCACCAGTGAACTCCAGTACAGCTAGAGTGGGGGAGTGCACATGGGGAACATTTAAGACTCGAAGGGGAATCACTTTGTCAGGTGCTTTCTTTTTGGGTAACTTTTCAGCAAGTCACAATTTGACTCATAGCCTGAACAATCATGCACTAAAGTCAATTCAAATCAATAGTAAAGTTTAGGTTTGATTTTAGGGTTTTTGTGCCCTTGACGGTTTCATGCACACCTCTAAATATCTCGAAACCCAGCTTGAGTGCTGAAAGACAGGATGTGTGAGTCCTGAATGGGAAAGAAAAAAGCATTTATTTTTCAGTGAACATGAACAGATGAGGCATCTCTCAAATGTGTAAATGTTTCCCCCATATTTATTTTACATAAATATTTGCATACATACACACACACACACACACACACACACACACACACACACACACTCTCACACACACACACACACACACACACACACACACACACACACATATATATATGTAAAAGCATGGATTTGCCTGTGAAGGTATCTGCAAGACGTTAGCAGCAGATCCTTTAAGTTCTGTGAGCTGAGAATTGGGGCCTTCATGGATCTGACTTGTCTTTCCATCACATCTCAGAAATCTGGGAAATTTGGAGGTTGAGTCAACACCTTGTCATTTTCCGCAAATCTTTCTTACAGTGCTTTTTTACATTTACATAAAGCATTTTTACAGGTCTTTAGATATATAGGAAATACAGATTATTATATTCAATATTGATTGATTGATTGATTGATTGATTGATTGATTGATTGATTGATTGATTGAAGAAATAAGCAAACAGCAAACAAATCAATTAATCAAGTGTAATATCAACTGATATAAAGGTTCTGGGAAAATTGAATTTGAACCATAACCAATCAATGACGTTTGTTTGTGGGATCAGAAACATGGCGATCAAAAGGCATCTCTTGTGTCGGTAGTAAAACTTTTAGGCGCTTTCTCTCTCTCTCTCTCTCTCTCTCTCTCTCTCTCTCTCCGCAGTATTTCTAGTGACATCATGGCTAGACAACTGTAATGACATCATTGAAAATGTATGATGCCTGAAGAAAGGAGATGCTGCCATCTAGTGGCAAAATGATCTTCTGTTGGCAGTGCAAGTGAGTCAATTTTCTTTATTACATCCTTTGTTTAGTTATTTTGTTGAATAAAAGCAAACATATGGATGGATGGATGGATGGATGGATGGATGGATGGATGGATGGATGGATGTTCTATCTAGTTCTTATTCTAGTGCTGATTGCCTTAGGAAAGATATCAGACCATTTTAGTATTTATTGCATTACATTATGGGTAGAGAAATCTGCAGTGAGTGGTGATTTTTATATCATATATGTCTGATATTAAGCCCAGGGTCTTTATGCTTGTCATTCCTTACAAAAAAAAAAAATGCTTTCTTTAACTGAATTGTTGGCATATTGACACACAGGACATACATTTTTCAAGTCAGGTGTGAGGTTGGGGTCAGATGTTATTATATCATGTATTTAGATATTATATTATAATCCCTCTATGAAGGACAGATACAAATTTTAAATAAACCCAAATATCAGAAAGATTTAACGTTATTTAATGAAGCTTCTGTTGCAGAACAGCATGTGTACAGTTTTCCATTTGGCATTCAATAAAATATACTGTATAAATACAGCCTTGCATAATAAATGAACCTTTCGAGGGGAAAAACGAAAAACAGAAACATGTATAAATTAGCCAATCATTAATTTAATACCAGTTACAACAAATATTTCCTTTTCTTTATAGCTATATTTTCACATGGTGATTCAGGAGAAAATATAGATACACAAGATTTCAGTCGTTTTTATCATTTTTCTTAATAAACAAAAAGAAGAAAAGTGTGGGAGAGCATGTAGTTAAGTGAATTAATATGTAATTTTGAGTGAGAAGAATCTGCACCAGGGCTGAGTAAGACTACTTTTTAGGGCGTTATTCATGCGTCTTGTCTGGCACAGTTGTTTTGGCACATTCTTCTCCCCGACAATGACGCCTTTGTTCGACCGGTTTTATGAACTGCATCTCTAGGAGGTAACCATCGGCTTTAAACACACCTAAATAAATAGTTCTCAGGATCGTTTATGTGTGTCTTTTGCCAGTGGCGTTTTGCTAATGAGAGATGTTGGGAGATACAATCTATATCTCCTGGTACATAAAATGGTTAAAAGAGATAAAAACCTGAGATCGTTTCCATTCAAGGAACTCAGACTTTGTGGGGGTTTTTGTGTGTGTGTGTGTGTGTGTGTGTGTGTGTGTGTGTGTGTGTGTGTGTGTGTGTGTGTGTGTGTGATTGTAGGCCAGAAGATAAAAGTATAAACCATTAACTTAGATACCTAGTGCCATATTTAAGAGAAGATAGAGTTGATAAGTCCTAGAAGAATTTCAAGAAATTGATTACAGCTCAAATACAGAAAACAACATGTAATTCTATTTTCATTTAAATCTTCTTCTTTTGGCTTCTCCCATTAGGGGGCGTTACAGCAGATCATCTGTCTCCATACTACTCTGTCCTCTACATCTGCCTCCTTCAACCCAACTACCTGCATGTTCTCAGTCACCACATCCATAAACCTCCTCCTTGGTCTTCCTTATTCCCTCCTTCCTGGTGGCTCCAGCCTCAGCATTCTCCTACTGATATACCCCATGTCCCCCCTCTACACATGTCCAAACCATCTCAATCTCACCTCCCTCACCTTGTCTCCAAAACATCCTACATGCGCTGTCCCTCTAATAAACTAATTTCTTATCCTGACCAATGAACATCTCAACATCTTCAGCTCTGCTACCTCCAGCTCCACCTCCTGTCTTTTACTCAATGCCACTGTCTCTAAACCAGACAACATCTCAGGTCTCACCACAGTCCTATAAACTTTCCCTTTCACTCTCACAGATACTCTTCTATCACAAATCTCTTGTACGTTTATGTTAGAGTTTCTATCCAATAAGATTTCAAACCATCACGTCACGTGTTGCCGGGCTCAAAGGTTTCTGCCGTAAGCCCTTCACAGGCAGGGCCTTCACTGTGAGATCTTATAGCTTACATACCATGTTGCTTGAAACTGTTGCAGGTTGCGAGCTGGAGTCACTGAGGACATCTAGAAGGCATCCAAAAATGTCTGCATTTTTACGTCCTTTAATCAGATGTTCACAGAGTGCACTAGTCCGAGCTCGTAAACCGCATCTGTAGCAAACTGCGCAAGCTCGAATATATTAATGTGGATTTAAATGCTGTTTTTTTATTTCACATTGTCTGACAGTGGAAAGTGCGTGCAGATGCACTTACAAGGGCATTTACAAAACCGACCTTTCAAGAAAAGATGAACATCGTGAGGAAAGTTTGGCAAACCTGTTCAAAACGGTTGTTGAGCTTTTTCATTAACCATTTATACTGTTTTTTTTTCCTTGAACAATTTGCACAAAACACACAGTTTGCCTTTATTTCAAATCCCTAGAAAAACTGTAATGCACAGAAAAAAATGCACAGGGCCATTTAATGAGATAAATATTGATGCCTCTGATAAGGAGATGCTTGAAGGATAAGGAGACGTGTTCATCTGGTTTCTGTTATATATAGCCCTCTGTTATACTGCGTTTCTCTGTAATATTAATGGTTTCTATAACTTTATAATGATGGTACTCAGAGGTGGGTTAATTAAATGCTGTGAAATGTGTGAAATGCACGGCCCAATACTGATGATCTCTTCTAAAATGAACATGTGACTCTAATTGTTTTTATTTAAAACTCCTAACTGTACAGTAATGCGTTTTTGTTCTCACTTTACAGGCACACACTGTGCTCAGACGGCCTGTGACGAATGGGTGTGTCAGGTTTTTGGAGTGTAATCATCTACGTTAAAATGGCACACCAAGATTTTGCCTGGTAAATCTGGTAATGCTACAACAACAACGCGTTTATCCGTACAAATTTGAATTGCGCAAGATTTCTCAGTAATTCCTGTGAAAATCTTACATTTGATCTGGTGCAACCATTTACTGTCACACGTGACGTCATTACTTCCGAAGAGTCCACTTGTGGACGATTACAGTGACCTCAATATTTCAGTCGAAGATTTGGTTATTGTAAGAAAAAAATATTTTTGAACCCTGAGCAATCCATTGCGTAAAACAGATATGACACCATAACAACCCTGCCAAGAAAAAGGGTTGATCTACGACTACCTTTGTCACCTGGGCAGTGTTGTACTGTAACACCATGTGCAACATCAGCACTTTTTCAACCATGTGCTCGGAAAAGTATTTTATGTGACGTTAAGATAAAATACAGTAGAATAGAAATGTTTAGGTAAAGTAGGAAAATTGTTTATGCTTTTTTATTGTGATATATATATATTACAATTATTAATTTGAATTTGACACTGAATTAAAATAAATATACATTTGTATAGAGTAATGGTCTGTATAATTAGCCTTAGGCAGTTCTATCAATAATGATAATTTCTTGACAAAACAATGCTTTATTATGATCAGTAACTGTATATTACAAGAATTTAACAAGCTCCAAAACTTTATTCATTCAACATACATGTTATTTATTCTCTCTTTCTCCGTCTCTCTCTCTTTTGTAGAAGTTATTATTGGTAAACAGTTTTGGTTTGTGGACAATTCAAAGTTAAAAACGTTAAATTTTTTCTCCATAAATGGTTTTGTACAGCAGATACACCATCTGCATTTTCACCGTTAATTCGATCGCCATAACTTATTTTTATGGAAATTGCTTCAATGTTATTTGAATATGTTTTTAATATAAGATTTTGTTTTCTTTTTGTTGATGGCCGATTGCTATTTTTTTCACCTCCAACTTAATGGGAGCTTAAAATGGTTAAAAAAAAAAAGCTTAATGGTTAAAAAAAAGGAAATAAAAGCAACCCTGATTATTTATTGGTGTGTATAAGGGAGGTTTCTACGGCCCATTTATTTTCTTTGGTTGCTAAGATTTTTCCCAAAACCCTTCCAAGCCTTGCATGAACTACCAGAAGACAAAGAAGGTCTTATAGAACACCACAGTAAAGTTCATGATAAGTTTGTGTGTGTGTGTGTGTGTGTGTGTGTGTGTGTGTGTGTGTGCTACATTAGTTCATGCTCCGAAAGCATTTCAGGAACTGGTAAAGCTTTAGATTTTAAATGTATTCAAATGAAATTCACTATGTAAAGGAACATGTTCCTTGATGAGTTGGTAGATGAATCTACTTTGGTCACTACAGTCCAATAGATTGCAATGTTAATTTACATAAACAGCATCCCAGCTTTTTTTAGGAAACCTAAAAGCACAGGAAGAACATGACATCTGACTCCAGACAAGAAACCTGAGCTCAGGATCAAACTGTAGAACATGGAGCTGTGAGGCAGCATTTTTTTTCACCTTGCTTCTCAAAAAAAAAAAAAATACTATCATGTTTAGTTTAATCGTGAATTCCAGGAACATTCTCTATTTATATTGGAAATGAATTGCTGTAAAATGAATGAAAACCGAGTACAGTTTGGTCTCCCTTTATTTTGCATTGGATTGCAATAAAACCTGGACAAAATTAATAAAAACATCTACAAAGTTAAAAAAAAAAAAAAAAAGAAGCATAGTTAGTGTTAAAACGCTGAAAATAAAGAAAGCCATATAAACCCTTTAGATCAATTAACAGAAGATTTGTGTCCAAACCTCTACGTGTGTGTGTGAGAGAGAGAGAGAGAGAGAGAGAGAGAGAGAGAGAGAGAGAGAGATATTCAAAGCACTTTTGTACATTGCTCTGGACAAGGTCTTCTGCTAAATGCTGTAAATGTAAATATAAAAGCTCATATTTCTGTCAGTGTATGAAAAAGGCAGTTGCTTAAGCAACAGAAACATTCATCTGTCCGTGCACACCAAACACACGCAATCTATACAGCATTTCTGATAGGACAGTATCAGTATACAGTAGTTTACAGTATTAGGAGATAAATTTCTATCTGGTCAATATGAGAGCAGTGTCTCTACAACACACTTGTAGAATTTTTTTATCTTATTTTTTAATACTTTTAATGCAATTTTTTAAATGCTAGATACAATGCTAAAAATCCTGTGCAAGTCTACATGAATTAATATTTGATTCTAAAAAATAAAAAAAAAAGGGCTCTAAAAATATACTTATTTCAAACACAAGATACAGCCATTAAAAGTCTTTATCAAATGTTTAGCGGAGAACACAAGCCCTACTCCAATGTAGAGCAAATTCCTACCCTGGCACTTGGATATATTCGGACAGAAACAGAAACCGTAAGTCATATAATGAGGAAGTGATCAAAACTGAAATGCCGCCTTAAAGGACTTAAACGTAGCTTTGACCAATAATGGCAGAGCATGCATAGTAGAGCCTTTGTAAAAAAAAGCTTGTTTTATATAAATAATCCTTGTTAAGGCACAAAATACTGTTCATGTTTCCCATATTTCTCTTCTAGTGAACTTCTATCTTCTTCTATTCTATCTTGAGCGGAGTGTGCCAATTCCTTTTTGGATCTTTACAAGTATTATTAAGTCAAATAGTTCTTAGATCGAGTGGGCGATATGTTGTAGGACGGAGAAGGTTGTTATTCCGAAGTGTAGATGTATTTGGTCTTCGCAATACCACTGAGTTCGTCTTCATAGCGAGGCAGGCAGCAAAACAGGATTGCGCAACCTATAGTGATGATAGTGGCTCCCCAGCCGAAACCATACGCCCAGGTGTAGTCGTAGTTCCCTTCAAAGATCAGTTCGTTGAATTTTACAGGATAGATGATCAGAGCGATGATCTGGAGTACGGCTGAAACGGCACAAGTCACATTATTAGGTTGTGTGAGCATATTAAACAGAAACAAGAAAATTAGACCGGTGTGATCAGATTCAAAGGACTGATATGCAAACATGAACGTTAAAAAATATCCTGTAAATTCTTATTTTTCAAAAATGATATATTACAAAAAAGTTTCCCAAACAGGCCCTGTAATGATTTAATCACCGCTGGGAAGGGTTGAGACGAGACTAAAAGTCTTGCGCGTACACGCAATGCCTCGCCCTTTAGGGTGTGTAGCTGCAATTCTTTCACACAGGAGTGAGAAAGATAAGATTTCTCCTCCCCAGATTATTACTCATCGTAGACAGGCTCTTCCTGCTCTACCACTTGCCTACTGCTGTGACAACAAAACTCTCTGAGTGAAGAGAAAGTCATGACAAGATTTTAATGCCATACTGATATGAATGCTGAATTGTGCATGTGTGTGTGTGTGTGTGTTTGTTTTGGGACATTGAGTATCTTAGTAACCACTCCCAGCCCCACAGCGAACCAACATAACAAAGCAGAGGGTGGCGAGTAAAGGCGCCTAGCTTCCGCAAATCACATGGAAAGAGCCCAAGGCTCGCCTTTGTTCAGGCTTGTGCTTACTATCACTGTAGTTTCTCTTTAATATACAATGTACTAACAGTTTTAAAAAGGTTTCGCTACTATTTACTGTACAAGTTATGGCCATTTTCTAAATGTTGCCATACTACATAACCACAGACATTTATTTTTCTCATAGCACAATCTCACAGCTCAAAGAGACTCTTACCTGTAATTATGAGGAGTACTGCAATAAATGGCAAAATCGGAATATTAAGGCTACAGCATAGCGCCACACACGAGATGATGAAGGCGATGATGAGGATGATGAGGCCGATGATCATCAGAGCAGCAACTGCCTGAGCCCATGCTGAGAAATGCAAAGCATATAGTCAGTTTTCTGTAAGCACAATATTCAGTAAACACACACACACACACACACACACAGAGGATGTTCTTTATTTTAACAATGTTTAACCTGCATCACGTAAATGTATAATTCATTTTTTTATTTTTCAGAATTTTTGAGACGTTATGTGTCGTGGGAATGAACTGTTTGTTTTTCTGCATTCTTTCAGTACAGAACAGAGAGTCATTTTCTCATGCGTCCACACCCTAGGAGACAGAGATGGAACGTAAAAAAGGGCGGTGCGAGAACATATTCTGTTATTTCCAAATTGCAAAAATGATTACACTGGTTTCTATTGGACCAGCGGTGTGGGAACTGTTTAGATCTGTGTGTTCAGGTCGAGTTGTGTGTTTAGTCTTTTTTGGTTAGTGGAAAATCTTTTAACATTACAGACTTTGGTTGAATTTTGATTTATGAAAATAGAAAGATGGTTTGGATACAAGTCTCCATTGCATGAATAACAAAGTGGGACTGAAATTGGCCATTCATTAATAAACCATGGGGAGAATACAGAATGTCAGATGTAGACAGTACAATAGAGTACAGGCAACCTGAACACAAGTCTGATACAAACAAAATGGCGTCGAGCACCTGAATGCAAAGACTAACACACACACACACACACACACACAAACGCACACGCACACACAAATACCACCTGCGTGGTGCACAAACAACCGAATCTGTCTACCGGTTTAACAAGTTATCTCCTTCACACATACAAAAACCGTTTTATGGTTAGAAAAACTTTTTTTGTTTTTATAATTTATGATTGATTTATCCGGAAAAAATTCATTATTCAGGATATATAATATTATAGTCCCATGTTTGTATTTATTATTTTTTTCGAGAGAAACCTTTGACAATTGACTATATTTAATTTTCGAAAGTGCGGATATGTGTCATAAAGATAGCGCCTTGATGAAGTGAGCGAGAAGAAGGGAAATTCCATGGGTGTTCCCTAAATACTGCTCGGTTTATAAATGTTTTGCACAGTATATGTTTAAAAAAAGTAAATATTTTACAAAACTATATATAATGTATGTAATAATAATATGTATTGTACACAGTTCAGGATGAAGCAACAGGCCATTGCGCCTATAAAGTTTGTTTGTAAAGTTATCACGTGATCGGTATTAATGAGAACGCACATGTACAGGACACAATAATGAATAATAATTGGATGAAATTGTTGATCAGGACTTACAGAACTCCATGAGAGACTTGCAGGTCCAGTTGTTGTTGCGGCCCCGACACTGATCCCACATACTGGCGTAGTGCGACTTGGCGTTCTCGTCCTCCACCCATCCGGACTGAGCCGCGATGGCGATTATATCAAAAATAACTGCAAAAAGCAGGAGAAGAGGCAGGATCCACCTGCACCGGGGATACGCGATGCCACAACGAAACATCTCTGAAACTAATGTGTGTGTCCGTGTGTGTGTGTGTGTGTGTGTGTGTTCTCACTTTCCAAAATGTACAATGTTCGTTTGCTCGACTGTAATAAACACCACCAAGCTCCACCCTGTGTAACCTGAACTGTATGGAGAACGCCCAGGGGAAGATCTCTACAGCAGCAGGAGGCACACTTTTACTTTCTGCTTTTTAAAAAAAATTCCCCATAAACCATCAAACTACTTTTGCACAACTTGTGCTCCTGTATACACTGAATACATTATAACATTCTGAGTGCTGAAGTGAAGAACACTGATGATCTCTTCATCATGGCACCTGTTAGTGGGTGGATTTATTTATTTATTAGGCAGCAAGTGAACATTTTGTCCTCAAAGTTGGATTTGTGCGAGTTTGACAAATTGTGACGTCTAGACGTCTGGGTCGGAGCTTCTCCAAATCTGCAGCTCTTGTGGGATGTCTGCAGTGGTCAGATTTGATCAAAAGTGCTCCAAGGAAGGAACAGTGGTGAACCTGGGGACGAGGCTCATTGATGCACTTGAGAGCGAAGGCTGGTCCGTGTGGTTTCGATCCAACAGAATCCAACAAACACAATATTATGCAGGTGGTCATATTATTATTGGTAATTGTCTATACTGAATTTTCTTTATTTTATATTTCTATCATTTGCAACCTGTTTCTATTTGTACTTCAGTTCTATTCTATTCTAATCTATTCCAATCTATTCTGACTATATCCTGTTTGTAGTTTTCACCTTTACATTTTTACCCTTGTAATAATTGTACAATAAAAAAGTTTGGTTCTCCTCAAGGTTTCTACTTCATATCACTTCTTGTGAGTTTTTTTCGCATTCACCATCATCACACTAAGGCTCGGTCAAGACTTACAGGGAAACATTGATGAAATTTGTATTTGCATTCCATTTATTTCTGTAAAACCACTTTTCGAACGATGCCCATTGTTAAATGTTACCTACAAATAACAGCTATTTGAATAACATTTGAATAAAGTGTACAGTATTATTCTGGCTAGGAACTTTTTGTCCACATGTTTTCCACTAAAAAGCCTGAAATATTTTAAATATTTACTTATCTTGTATTTATTGACATTTAGTTTCAACCCATTCAATTCAAGTGACCTATACAACAATAACTAATATAAGCTATAAGAAGAGAACTACCTCATTTAGAACTAAGGGTTCAATTGTTCATTTACTCTTTACTCTTCAGTCATTTCTTCATCCAGGTTTGAGAGCTGATGTTGGTACAATATACACCTGATACTTAGTAATTAATTGATAATAACACTGATGGATATTACGCACAGAGATTTCTGAGTCTTGAACACAGACGTCATGCTGACAAGGTCGTCATAATTGTGAGGCAGCCAAAGGTTCATGTGCTTGAAACTAAGCTGTCTGGAAGGAATGCGGTGTCCTGGGTGTGACAAAAGATGCAGAATATTTATAACTTTCCCTTTGATTTTTTTTTTGTGAAGCTGCTTAGGTATGAGAATTATAACAAAAACATAAAATCGAATAAATTGGATATCTAAGAAACTTCAACCTGGTCATAATGATGATGATGATAGAGCATAATATATAAACCAACAATTATTAAAAAAAAATTTAAGTTGAGGGGAGAATTTACTAAAAATATATTCATGTTTGAAGCATGTTTGAATTTGAGTAAAATATTTAATGCTCCACTATGTCCAAGATAAAAAAAACAAGAAAACAGCAAATAGAATCTTTTATTTATTTTCACATTATTACATTAAATCTCAAACAGCATGCATTCTTATAAATATTCAGGTTTGGATAAATGAATAACAGCATGTGGCAGAGGGGGAAAAAAATTTACAGAATAGAACTGAAAAAATCTTAGTGTTTGTGAGTAGTGGAGGTCGAACTAACTTACACTATAGTAATAAAATAATTTAAAAAAATGATAATAATTGAATAATTATTCGGGTAATATTTTCTCAAGGTGGTATATTTAATCAGATTTTTGACATCATGTGCTGCCAGGGTCGAAAAAATATTTCTTAAGGCCTTCAGAATAAACATTATTATAATTATTAATACAATAATAATGATAATAATAATAATAATAATAATAATAATTATTATTATTATTATTATTATTACTACTACTAGTAGTAGTAGTAGTATATTATTATTATGATTAATAATAACAATAATAGTATTTAATTTATTTAAATTAACATTAGTAATATTTTTGTATTTATAATAATTAACAATAGCAATTATTATTGTTGTTGTAATAATCATATGATAATATGATAATTAAATATAAATATAAAAGTATTATATCATTATTATCAGTAGTAGTATTATAAGTAATATAGTATTTAATATTTTATTAATATTTTATAATAAAACTAAAAACAGTAATATTTTTTTAAATCGTTGTTTTTGTTAATATTGTATGATTTATACGATAATTTAATAAACATACTTTAAACATGATTTAAACACATTATAATTGTATTATATTTATGATAATACTATAGTCTACCGCTTGTCAGTGACGCCACCGGAAGTGGTGGCAAATCAACTTCCGTCCGCCATGTTGCAGTGAGACAGCGAGATTTCTGAGGAGAAGTTACGCTTTCAGTTCAGGTGCAGTCATGCTGTCCACACAGGCCTTTGGAGAAAACGGAAAGATGAAGGAGTATCACTACACCGGGCCTGTAGAGCATAGATTCTCTCCTTATGCTTTTAACGGAGGGTAAGAAACCCGAATGAGTGCGTGCTGGAGCGCTTGTAGCCGGCTTTGTCATGTCCCAGTCCGCGGTGTTGGTGCACTGAGCCGGACATCAGACGCTCGGTCTCGGTCCGGATGTTAAATGTCGGGGTTTTGATTTTAACGAACATCAAATCTGCTTAGTATTTAATACACTGAATACTCAACTGAATACATTTTGTTCAGAGTATGAAAGTGATAATAAATCCGGGGTTTGATCTGTTCTGGTGCTCGATAGCTGATTTAAGTTTTCTATTATGAACATTTTGACTTATGCAGCTGTTATTATAGCTTCAAATTAAAGTTTATATCACGTAATATCTTTATTTGCGAGTCTACGTTTAACACACAGAATAACAGCCTTATTGGAATCTTTTCCTGAGTGCCCCGGAAATGAAAAAAAAAAAATAGGTGTTTTAGAGCTCATTGCACCTCTCCTGCACTGTTCTTCACTCCTGGGTGTATAAAAATACTATTAGAGATAATGTAATTGTAATAAATGACTCATCCAGTACTAATCTTGTGTTCAGCCAATTAAATGCTCTCTAATTAGGTTAAGCTCTGCCCCTGGGGGCGTGGCTTTACTTTTTTTACAATGCAAGTTTTGGCTGTGCAACTTCATGTATGATATTCTCTTTCCTGGACATCCCACTGTCAATAAAAGAAATGATTAAAAATGAAAATGTACAGCTATGTAATTGCGTGTATAGCATGAGCTCCAAATAGAGCTAGCATCTCATTATTTAGGGGTCTTCATATGTTAGTTAATCTCTCAGTAATAATCTATTTTCCAGCTATCTAGTTGACCCTCGTGTATGTTTGGATGCAGTTGAGGTGTGAACTCTTTTTAAAAGAAGTCTTTGTGTTGAATATGGAATCCCTTCATTTATCAAAAATGTTCCCATTGTGTCACACAGGACTGTTCTGGCCGTGGCTGGAGAAGATTTTGCTTTAGTTGCGTCTGATACACGTCTAAGTGAGGGATACTCGATCCACAGCCGAGACTCTCCAAAGTGCTATAAACTGTAAGTGGCCAGTCTGTCGATCAGGTATCCTCAAATCCACATTTGGCTTTAAAAAAATTAAAATACTAGATAATTCTGTGTTCTCACACACAGGACCGACCAGACGGTGATCGGCTGCAGCGGATTCCACGGGGACTGTTTGACTCTGACTAAAATCATAGATGCAAGGCTCAAGGTAGAGGAAAGATTTTCTGTAACATTACACTGATCTGATATCTACAGCCGGTGATACGTTGTCTATCACTGAGCCTCACCTTTCTGTAACAAATTAAGTCCATTGTGTCTACGACTTTTCTCCTTGTGCTTGATATTGCAGATTTTTAGTCATTTCAGCCTTTGATCTGTGTGTTGTTTCGTTCTGGCAGATGTACAAGCACTCAAATAACAAATCCATGACCAGCGGCGCTATCGCAGCCATGCTTTCGACGATTCTGTACGGCAGGCGTTTTTTCCCGTACTACGTCTACAACATAATCGGTGGCCTCGACGAAGAAGGTACTTTTTATTTTTTATTATTGGTTGTCATTTCAGTTCAAACGGTGTAACATTACCGAAAAGACAGAAGGTTGGTTTTTTTTTCCGCTTTGTTTATGGTCCTTTTTCACCCCTCATTTATTACTTCAAGGTCGAGGTGCTGTATACAGTTTCGATCCGGTTGGATCGTACCAGAGGGACGCTTACAAAGCCGGCGGCTCAGCAAGCGCAATGCTTCAGCCCCTGCTTGACAATCAGGTAGGATTACACGTGACAGGTTTATTGATGCGTGGTGTTACTGTAAAAAAAAAACACGTACAGGTGTAAATACAAGAAATAACCGCGGTAGCATTCGGTGTTTTTTTCTTCTAAATATGAAAGATTTTATCGTGCTTAATGATGCATATAACAGTGCAAGACATACATTTTTGTTTTACGTATTTCAACTAAAATCATTGCCTTACACACTTTCAACTTTTAAATCATTTTTTTTTCTCCTCTCCTTTTTTTTTTTTTTTTTTTTACACAGATCGGATACAAAAACATGGAAAACGTGGAGCACTTGCCATTGACGCTGGATAAAGCCGTTCAGTTGGTTAAAGACGTGTTTATATCGGCCGCAGAGCGAGATGTCTACACCGGAGACGCGCTCAAGATTTGCATCATTACCAAGGAAGGTATCCGGGAGGAGAATCTGCCGCTCAGGAGAGACTAAAGGGTCTGCATGACGACGTCAGCCTGACTGCTTGCTTTCTTTCTTTTTCTCTTTTGGAATTAATATGTTCACTCTGAATATTGAATAATGATTTATTGCCACTTTTTGTATTCTTATTGGAGAATAAAAAATACTACAGAGTCTCCTATCTTGTTTATTTGCACTCTGTCACTGTGGGAGAATATTTTTCTCATAATAAAAAAAGATATACATGCATGAAAACACACCTGCACCTGAACAACATCTGGTTAGCGGTGACATCAGATGGCTAATGGCTCATCTCAACAGAAGACATCCCATAATTCTTATTTTTGCCTATAGAGTATGATAAACAGATACAATGGTTCATATGTTATATACAATTGTTTAATATTTTATACATAAAAAGTACTAAAATTGCAAACCGATCCCAGAACCAGTGTCAGATTGTTCATATCACACTGTAGGTACACTAACTTTTGTTGCACGGTGACACTGCAGCCAAACATTCACATAGTGCTGAAGGAGAACTGCAGCTCTGAGCCTTGGTGTTTTTGGAGACACTTTGGTCACCAGATACCACAAATTCCTATTTAGGCCTCAGAACCTAAAGTTCCTGAAACGTCCAACCTGGTTAAAATGGTTAATTTCAAACCCACATCTTATAAATCTTTCCCAGGTGTTCCTGCTCTTCTGAGGTATAAATTATTACCTAAGTACTGGTGATGTGCAAAATGTATTACAGGTTGTTCTTGCAAATACCACTATTATGGAACTATGAGTATTTGTAATAAGTATTTAGGAGTAATTATCTTAATGAATAGTTAAAATTTAATAAAGATGACTGCTTATAAAGACAAAACTTGGCTTGTAGTAGCAATCTTAGTCAAGGCTAAAACAACAATCATAATATTCTTAGACACCCATTGCAGAGGTGGCAAAAGTACACACATCCTTTACTTAAGTAGAAGTACAGATCCTCATGTTTTAAAATACTCGGGTAAAAGTTGAAGTACTGATTAAACTTTTTTACTTAAGTGAAAGTAAAGAAGTTTTGGCTCAGACATGTACTTAAGTAAAAAGTAGTTATTACTTCTACCTGTTTTAGCTGTTAACTGGACCTCACTTTATGATTGGCTGGATGGATGGATGTGATAGCCTAGTGGGTTCATGTCAGGGTCCCCACGAGGATGAGTTTGAGAGTTTGATTCCTGCTTGAGCTGGTGGTTGCTATGTTGGTAAATAAAACTTCTGGACCTTGTCCACTCTGAAAACATTTCAATTCTGTGTTGGATTTATTTCCTGATTTCCTGGTCTTTAATGAAAGATATCTCCACCAAAAGAAAGGCACTTCTGTGGTAGCTCAGTGGGTTAAGGCTTGTGCCTGAACATGGTCCTTAATATAGTCCACGCTGGTGATAAGGTTTCAAAGCCAGTCCTACATGCCTTCTTTCTTACTGCGCTGGCATGAAACAAAGTATGAACCCTCCAAAAAGCACACATGCTTTTCAGCAGTGGTCGCTCAGTGGTTTAAGGCTTGTGCCTCATCTAAACATGCATCCCAGTCTGATCTCTTCCATGGTTCATCGGCTTAAGGCTGCTGCCTCGTTGATAGTGAGGCTCAGGGTTTGAATCCTGCTAGTTGCAATGTAGGTTATGTTCCTGCTTCCTAAATCTTTCTTTAGCTTTATATTCTTGTGTTGATGGTTTAAAGGTAGATAGACCTGCTCTAAACATACTTCCTGACCTGTCTTCTCTGATGGTTGAGGGGGTTAAATCAGGTGTCGTGCTTTTGGTGGGGTTCAGGGTTTGAATCCTGCTTTCTGCCTGCCAGTCACAATCAGGAATCACTTCCTACATTTTCTTGAGCAATGTATTTTTGTTTTTAATGGGTTGAAAAGAAAGATAGACCTGCTCTAAATAAGCTCCCTAGCCTGTCCTCACCAATGGTTCAATGGGTTAACGTTGGTGTCTCGCTGGTGGTGGGGATCAGGGTTCGAATCCTGCTATTTTCCTGCTATTTACAATGTGGGTTCAACTTGTGCTACTTACATCTGTATTCGCTTCCTACATCTTTCTTTAGCGTTAAATTCTTGTGTTGATGGTTTAAAAAGAAAGATAGACCTGCTCTAATCAAGCTTCCCATCCTGTTTTTTCCTGATGGCTTAGTGGGTTAAGGCTGGTACTTTGCTAATGTTGGTGGTCAGGGTTCAAACCTGGCTTTCTGTCTGCTAGTCATGAGGTAGGTTAAATTCCTGATTCCTATGTATTCATATTTTTGTTTTGATGGGTTAAAAAGATAGACCTGCTCTAAACAAGCTTCCCCGGTTGTCCTTCCTGGTGGTTCAGTGGGTTAATGCTGGTGCTTCTCTAATGGTGTGAATCAGGGTTCAAATCGTGCATTGTCCCTGCTAGTCACAATATGGGTTAGCTTCCTAAGTTTGTCTTTAGCATTATATTCTTGTGTTGATGGTTTGAAAGAAAAGATAGATCTGCTCTAAACAATCGTCGCAGCCTGTCCTTCCTGATGGTTCAGTGGGTTAAGACTGGTATTTTGCTGTTGGTGGGGTTCAGGGTTTGAATCCTGCTTTCTGTGTTTCTTTCTGGTCTGAATTTCTTGCTTTGAAGCACGAAACGAAGGATAAACCCCCAAAAAAAAGAAGGTGTGTTGTGGGACTTGATGGCTTTGTGGTAAAAGCCTTGCCTCTGAGCTCAGAGGTTGCTGGTTCAAATCTGGCTTGTCCCCACACTGGGTAAGTTGTGTGGGAGTTAGTGTATGGTGGGCAATGAAGGGGGTGACTGTGAGCAAAGGCTGTGAAGACCTGCTGGGTTACAGCCTCAGAAAAAAATAAATTGAGGGTAACAGTTTTGCATTTAGGGGAGGAGAAAAAGGTTATTTAATAAATTTTTTTTTTTTGCCGCCAGGAGCCTATGTTGAAACTTTTTTGGATGTTTTTGCTTCATAACCCCCTGTTTTCAGCTTCTCAGATGCCAGGGGGGCACACGCCTGATTATTGCCCCCCTGGTTCAGGATATGCCCTCTGAAACTGTCCACAACCGACCTTCCACGCAGCCATTTCTGACACCTTCATCACTATTGTCACTGGAACCTTCCACGCTCTTAACTTTGAGTCCTGGCTGGGGTTTGAACCAGCAACCTCTCAACCCAGAGGTAAAGCTCTTCCAGTTGAGCCACAGGATCTCCTGCAAGAACCTGATTTTTAGGACCTTTTTTGGTTCTTTTATAAAACTTTTTAAACAATTTAAAGGAAAGCTAAGGGGTAGGAATTGAACCGGGTGAGTCAGATAGCAGAGGCTGCATCACTAAACCACTACACTACCAGAGGGGAGGCAAACAAGCCTTTGCTTATTGGACTCTTGGTTTTTCTATAGTTAAGAGACCACTGTTGTCTCTTAGATCATGATGGTAGAGGGTCAAAACTTCTCCTTCCTGTTCATTCTCTCAGTTACTCGAAGTCTATGAGAAGTGACTCAGGTACAAGAACCACATCTCCAACACCTGCACCACTGATATACCATGATTTACCAGCAACCACTTTTAATGACCTTTTATTGTTCTGTTTTTAAAAACTTCTTATAATGTTCAATATGAAACTAGAGGTAAGAATCCAACCAGGAAAGTCTTTCATCATAGATCACTAATGGCATTACTTCAAAACTCAAAACTTTGTTAGACATGTAAATAAGCAGGAAAGACGGAGACAAAGACAAAGAGACACAGACACAGCTTAAGAAAGAGTGAGAAACAAATAGAGAGACAGCAAGAGAGAAACATATACAGTGAGACAGAGACCCACTGAGCTACCACAGAAGTGCCTTTTTTTGGTGGAGTTATCTTTCATTGAAGACCAGGAAATCAAGAAATTAATCCAACACAGAATTGGAATGTTTTCAGAGTGGACAAGGTCCAGAAGTTTTATTTACCAACACAGCAACCACCAGCTCGAGCAGGAATCAAACTCTCAAACTCATCCTCGTGGGGACCCTGACATTAACCCACTAAGCTATTACATCCATCCATCCATCTATCCATCCATCTATCTATCCATCTATCTATCCATCTATCTATCTATCTATCTATCTATCTATCTATCTATCTATCTATCTATCTATCTATCTATCTATCTATCTATCTATGATGTGAGTTCCAGTTAACAGCTAAAACAGGTAGAAGTAATAACTACTTTTTACTTAAGTACATGTCTGAGCCAAAACTTCTTTACTTTCACTTAAGTAAAAAAGTATAATCAGTACTTCAACTTTTACCCGAGTATTTTAAAACATGAGGATCTGTACTTCTACTCAAGTAAAGGATGTGTGTACTTTTGCCACCTCTGAATGAGATGAATGGAAGTCTTTGTGTTTGTGAGGTCCATGGTTTAAGCCTTACCTCCTTTCATTTCTACACTGTTGACAGGCTGATGAGCATCAAGATTAAAATTATGCATGTATCACCCAGCACCAGTGGATCACCAGGTTAATGCTGTGGTTTCTTTGGGGTTCAGGGTTTAAAACCTCAAGCCTCACTTTTGTAAAAATTACTCCTAATTAATAATGTTGTTAGAAAAAACAGCAGTGAAAAGTCTAACCAATATTCAGAGTTTGCTATTTCTTATGAGCACATGTGAGCCATTTACGAAGTGTGTGCTTCTTCACAGGAGTAGAGCAACGAAGCACTCAGTGCAGCACCTGCAGACTGCACCAGCTCTTTAACCCTCCACCCAGCCCTTAGGTTATAACTGCTTATTTCCTAGAATTTTTTCTTAGGGTAGAAGTTCTTAATCATAAATGTTGCACTGTTTCAGGTTTTCCTTCTCCTGACACACCTGTTTATTAAATTATGAGCTGGATATGTTGAACCGACAGTTGTGTATATGATTTATTGCATAACCCTCAATCATATGTACAGTTTAATTGTGCTCACTCAGCATTAATCTGGTTACCTCCGAAATAGGGATTGCTAAAAAAAAAATAGCATTTAAAGTTTGCATTGTGGCAGCTGCATGTGGGTGTCACAGACCAATAATAGGTCATACACTGATTTTGATCAGACGAGGCCCAATTTACAGTGGAAAGTACCTAATGAAAAGTTGTTGATCTTTTATTTACATTACATTTACAGCATTTAACAGACGCCCTTATCCAGAGTGAGGCTTTTGAACGGTTCTGGCTGGTTGAAAGAGGTATTTTAATAGAAACCTGACACTGAATATTCACTTACGTCCAGTTTTACGAGTTTTGTCTCAAGTCTGGAAGCCGTCATGTTCAAACACACAAGCTTGGGAGCGAGAGGAACACAAGGATTTTACAGGGTTTTAAAAAAATCACCTTCAATACTGCCCGGGAATTCTGCTTATTTTATACAAGTCAGAGCAAGTACCTGCAACGGGTGTAAATACATGAAGAATTCCTTCATAACGATTACTCAGCGTGCTACGTCTGATAACAAGATACTCAGCTATGATCTCATCCATTATTTGTACAAACACGATTACAAGAATATAATCATTGAACGAAAACAAAAAAACTACGACAGTGCATCAGTTCCTGTTTCTGATCTGTGCAGGTGTGGGAGTTGGAGGTCATGATCACACACCAAACAGTAATGAGACGTGGTGCCTGCTGGGTGTGGCTCAGTCACCCTAATGCGACAGCAACCATGACCAGGGCACGTGGGCCATATTTGTGTTTTGGCAACCTGTACAAAGTTAGATTTTATTAAACTGTGTGTTTGAAGTTAACAGAACATGTCAGCACGATGTAGCTGAGAGCGCGTGCTTGTGTGCGTTCCAAAAACGCTTAAACGTGAAAAAACGCTTAATGTGGCTTAATACGATAAGACACCATTTTTTAAAGACCGAACTTAGTGAACACATTATTAATAATAAAGCATACTATTGTACAGATGAGCAGTTTGGTTTAGTTTTTGTGACTCTGGCAACCTGCTGCTGCTTTTTATTTATTTATTTTTTTTTTAAAGGGGTTTATCTTTGACTTCACATCACAACTGCATCCATAACCATGAGGACACCTGAACAAAATATATTTAAATTAAGCAGAGCGACAGCTGCATGGTGGTTCACTGGTAGTGCTGAATGCTCTACATGTCAGTAGCTCTGGTTTAAGTCCTGTATCTGGCAGCAGCAGACGTCACCTTCCGCATGGCTACATAGCGCTGCCTCTCCCATGTTCAAAATATCACACAGTGTAAAATTCACATGTCCTGGGTCTTGATTTTTCTCATCACCCCTTCAACTTTTCATCATGAAGCCAAACATTAATAAATCGTCATTTTCCTGGAGGTGTGAGTTTACAACATAAATACTAGGTGCAACTGCGAGTTGCTGTTACCCCATGCTGAGAACGTCACGTGAGCTCAAACAAATGTCCATGACTTTTTCCAAATCTTTGTGGATTTATTTATTTTTCCAGGCCTGGACGTTGCTTTTCTAAAACTCCACGACTTGCGAGTGTATAAATGAAAAGAGTCGTGTTTGTTTGCATGAATCACGTTTGGTTTGTATGCGAGTTTATACTCTGTTCAGCTTGGTGACGATGAGGACTCGGACGGACTGGTCGAAGGACGAGCACACGCACAGGCCCTGCTTGTCGGGACTCCAGTCCAGGCTGGCGATGGGTTGTGTGGACAGAGTGACGTTCTGCAGGAGATTGAGTGTCCCAGCCACTCCTCTTTCTACTCCCTCTGCGTCTATTTCACTCCTCTTCTCTGGATACTCACTGCCATAAACAAGAATGGTCATACACATCAGTGGTGCTTAGATGTAGAATTTCAGACGCAGCACTGCGGTCGGTTTGCAGTAAATCTACAGTGATACAAAGCATGTAACCAGAACACGTGTTCTGGTTAACAGAAAATGACAGTGATTCCTGCGTGTCCGTACACATATTTCTGAACTTACTATTTCCATAAATGCAGGTTCCCGGCTCCGCCTGCTGTCATGAAGACGTCCCGATTTTGGGGCAAATGCCTCACTTGCCATATTGTAGACTTGTGGGCCTAAATTACAAACCATAACAACAATAAAAGTAAATGAAACACAGTAGTGAGTATAACCACATGGCTGATATCATGTGAAGGAGTGTTCATGGTCACACCTTTTCTGAAACCGATGCAAAACCTTTGCTCGGATGCTGGGTCCTCATGTCGAAGACGTGAAATTTGCCTTCTAAAGAGGTTGCCACTAGTTTATTCATGCTGATGTCTTTTCTGTCAAATTCGACACTGCACACCTAAAACAAAAAAATAAAAAGGATTTTTTTTTAGCTTTTAAAATCACTCAATAGGTTAACGATCAAGAACACGTTTAAGATTTTTATGCGCTTGTACGAGAATACGTTGAGATACAAATAGTTATTAATAATAAAATATTATCCAATAATTAATTTAGAAGCAGATTTATATTAAATTCTTCTCATCATAACTTCATTAAAATACGTGGATAAAAAGTGCATGTCTTTTTTTGTCCACTAGGGGGCAAAATAGAGCCTTTTCAACTACACGTAATGATGAACGCATTTCTTTGTGTACATTTTTTGTTTGAATAATTATGTACTATTTTGTTTAGATTCATCTAAACAATCTGAAAGCAAAACCTTAAGAAACTTACACCGTTTTTTATATTTTTCTCCCATCGCAGAGACATATTCCGGAGGTCAAACAGCTTAATATCACCGTTGTCGTAACCAGCGCACACACAGCGGTCCTGATCGTTAAAGGCGTGACCTGTGAAAAATGTTCTTCATTAGTTAGTTAACAACAGCGCCGTGAATTCTTAATTCACGTGTGGATTCATTTTCTCTGACTGTGCTATAACTGACGTGTATGCTTGATCTGTTTGTGCAAATGTGCTCACAACACCCCAACTTGATGGTATGAATCATATAATACAATTTATAAAACAATATGAGTACAAACTGACACACTGGGATTCCTGTGGATGATCTATTTAGCAAGCTGATAGGCAGGAACACAAGCTGCCATTGCTGAGAGTTAAGGGACTCGTTTAAGAAACCCAAGAGTGGCAGCTTGCTGATATTCAGCTGTATAATTAAGTAGTCGTGAATAAGAAAATCTGCCAAACGCCATAAATGTAAAATGTAGCAAGACTTCATTAGCAAGATTTTGTTCCGATTATCTGTACTCGTACAGCATCCTTCCAGTAAAATTCCTTTTTTTTATATAATCCTGCAGAGAAAGCAGATTTTTGATTTCCTTATTATTCAGTACTATTAACAGGGTTCTGTGTAAATACACACCGAACGCAACAGTCCAACAATCTCTTTTGGTCTCCCCTTCTGTGGGTTCCATGTTGGCCACAGGTGTGTCCTTTTGCCTCGGATCCCACACCTTAACTGTACCTGCAGAAAGCAGACCGGAGAGCATCGTAACGATCAAACGGTCATTATAATCCAAAACCAGGTTCAAATCATACAGAATATATTCATCATGCACAACATTACTGGAGATCACCATAATGCCTGGATTACAATCTTCACCAGGAGTTACAGATAAACGGATTCTGTAATATCATTATAAAAACAATGACTGAAGGCACATGAAGGAACATGAAGGCACACTAACCATCCCGGCTCCCGGTGACTATTTCCGGCGCCCCGTCTCCGATGCCCAACCCTCCAACTCCATCGATGCAGTTAATTATTTCCTTGTGGCCCTTCACTGAGTACACGGGATCATCAGACGCCTCGAGGTTCCTGAAATATACATTTCACCCTTAGAAAAAACTCGTGAACGCGAAGAACGAGCGATTAGGAAAGGTTTATATCGTACCACACGTGAAGGTTGCCGTCAAAATCACCCATGGCCAAATGCCTCTGCTGTAAAGACGTCGCACCAAATGTTCCACATTTGATTGGCTTCGGCTTTTCGATCTGAAAAAAATTAAATATGCACCAGATATCACTGTACAAGCTCTCGTTTGTCTGATTTCCATGTTTTCCATATATTCCATGCATGAGAGAGAAACACACAGTAATGGAAAGGTTGAAGGATTAAAAGCACCATAACCCATACCCCATTTTTGCAATTCTGGAGCAATCACTTTTGACCAGATCTTTTGACAAGATGTGACATGAGTCATGCTCAGGTTCTGACCAGGCTTTATGGGAGATTCTCTATTGGATGAAAGTAGACTGAATCTCTTGGGGTAGTGTTTTGGGGCTCAGACAAATCCTGCTGATTGGGTTGGTGGACAGATGATGTGTCATTTAATACGTTAAGTGTCCATATTAGTCGCACTGTAGGAACTCTGACACACCACGAACACTGCCATGTGAAACCAATGAACATTATAGAGGGTCAACTTCCATATTGTCAAGTTCCATATTGGGAATCCAATATGGCCGCCAGAAGCAGGCGTTGTTTGCGGTTTCTATGACAACGCGCAGCTGCGGCGTTTTCTATAAGCTTTCTAAATAGCATGTCACCTAATCGCCAACCTGAACAGTACAAATACATTAAATAATCAACAGCAACAACAACAAAACAACACTTCACCTCTTTGACAAGTTGCACGTCTCCATGCTGAACCTCGTATATCTGCAGGACTCCGGTTCCTCTGGCGAAGTTCCCCATGCACACGAACTTGGCGCTGCATGGAATCCACTTACAATCAAACACCGTGTAGTTCAAGCTTTTCTGAATGTGCGCGATGATCTGCGGCTTTTCCAGAGGCGTCGACATTTCGGCTAAAAATCGAATTATACAACTAAACACAACACAAAAGCACTAATGTCTTATACAGGCTTAGAATCCTGTCTCCGTCTACCCGTATTATGAACACTTCCTGTTTCCGATACAACTACCTGCACTCTGATTGGCCACTGCTTTAGAGTTAGCTAATCACGTGATGTAAAAGAGAAACGTTAGCCAATCAGATTGAGGAGGCGGGACTTTTCGGAATACAGAGAGGAAAAGTCTGACAGAGAAAATATAGCTGTCCGGATAATTGCCTGATCGTTTGGTCCGATATTTTTATAATTATAAACGGAACATTGGCTTGGATTAGTAGGATTTCTTTATAAATTGAAACATTTCTGAAAATACCTCAAATATGTCCCTAATATATATATTTTTAATAAATATGCGAAAATTATACGCACATAGGCACTGTTTGGACGAATCTGGGGTCCTTTTATGTAAAATGGCAGACACCGCGTGCTGCCGATAAACACTTTCTGGAAATATTTTTTTAAATCGTCTTCATTGCAAGATCGTTCATAATGGAAACGGGAAGCACTTCGACATCCGAGGAGGTTCTGATCGCGGATAATGGAGAAAACACAGACTCTTTTAAGAAGGTCAAATCGAAGAAGGCTTCAAAACGCAAACGCGATCAGGGCGAAGTGGAAATGGAGTCTGAAGACGCCGTGGCACCCAAAAGACCACAGTTTCCTGCTATATCAGGAGACAAACTAAAGGTAAACTGACTTTGTTCTGTTACACACAATGGACTTGTACATGTGCACATTGGAATCGTACAGTATGTAGACAACTGGATTAAAGTTTAAAGACCCACGTGTATGTGTGCGCATGCGCAGTTCAGAGCTGATGTGACCAGCTGAGGTTCAAGATGTATACTTTTACTATGGACGAATAAATCATCTGTATCTAAGAAACACAATAAAACCATACATTTTGGAGTGTTTTAACATCTATAGTTGCTCATTGTCATTTTTTAAAAATATTTTATATTTGTGTCACAATCATTACTGAATGTTAGTAAGATCTGCCTATTTGACTGGTTATTGAAACACCAGTCTGCCTATAATTTATGATTCTATTCAATATCAAACACATAGTTTAACATATTGAGTGGTTCGCTCGGTTCCGATTGGGTCAATGGGATGGCAGTTAACACTTTGACAAAGTCTAAAATTCCTAAAAGTAAAACAAAAAACAGTATTATGGCGTCACTTAAACCAGGAAACTTAATTAATTAATTCACTCATTTTATGTATTTATATTTTTATCAAAAAGACTTCATATAACTTTTGAAATGTCCTTTTTCAGGGTGGCGCAGATGAAATGAGGAAAATCCCTGTACCGTCTCACAGATATACACCCCTGAAAGAAAACTGGCTCAAAATCTTCACCCCCATCGTCGAAAACCTGCAACTTCAAGTTCGATTTAATCTCAAAACAAGAAACGTGGAGATTAAGGTAAAAAAAAAAACCTTTCATGAATAAATATATGCACTGATGCGCAACAGTTGACGTTCTCTTTTTTGTTTAACAGACGTGTAAAGAAACGCAGGATATCGGCGCGCTTACGAAAGCATCGGATTTCGTGAAGGCCTTTATTTTAGGATTTCAGGTTGAGGTGGGTGTTTTGACCGACACGTCTCTCTGGGTTTTAATGGAACGCTTGTTGTTGAATATTTGTTTATGTGCAGTTTTTGAAATAATCCACAGGATGCGCTGGCACTCGTCAGGCTGGATGAACTGTTCTTGGAGACTTTTGATGTCACAGATGGTAAGTGTACACTTTGCACGCTTGTACTTACAGCAGCTTACGAGTAAAATAGAAGCATTAATTAGGAATTACACAGCCAGATACAAATAGACTTCGGGGGGGATGCCCCCCAAAAAAAACCTACATATGAGTAGGTATTGAAGTTTTGAGATTTATGGTGTGAACTGGTGCTGTTCTGAATGTTAAAACACCTGCAATTTTATCAGCAAGTTGGAGCAAACGTGAAATTCTTCCTGAAACCGGGGCAAATCTGCCACGGAGACATTTGACATGACTTATGGCTTCGCTGCAACGAGTCGTTCCAGGTGTTTTGAGCGGCAGGTGCGCTTCAAGAGCATCACTGGAAGATGAGGAAAGTTCAGGAAGACCTTCAACGTGCTCAAACTCCGAAAATGTAGAAAACATTCAGTGCATGATGATCGTCGGAGAGCAATCCACATGACCTCACCTACCCTCCTGGCCGTAAACAGAGTCTCAACTTTCTGACTACCGCGTTTAACCTACAGTTAGAGATGATCTCGTTCTTTTGCCAAGATTTTCATTTTGTTGCTTTTGTGTATTTGAAGGATTAATGATCATGCACAATTGTTGTACTGAAAATACACTAGGGTATTTATTTATCTGATACTCATTGCATTTGTTGTTTTTGCTTTGTGTTTTTTTGTTTTTGGGGAACAGTTAAGCCTCTTAAAGGAGATCACTTATCAAGAGCTGTCGGTAGAATAGCAGGCAAAGGAGGGAAAACTAAATTCACCATTGAAAATGTCACAAAGACCAGAATCGTCCTCGCAGACACGTGAGTCCAAGAACTTCTGCCCAGAATGGCCCAAAAAATAAGTTCAAACTTGACGTGATGAATTTGTTTTGCAGGAAGGTGCACATTTTGGGGTCTTTCCAGAATATAAAAATGGCACGGATGGCTATATGCAACCTAATATTAGGTAAAAAAAAAATTGGAGTTGCATGCATTTTTGCAATTAAGTGAACACCATGACATTCAACCCTGTTTTACTCTCACGTCCGCAGGAAGTCCACCATCAAAGGTGTACGGGAACATTCGGGCAGTCGCCAGCCGTGCAGCCGAGAGGTTTTAACGCCGGACGCGACTCTCTGATCCTCCACCTGCTGTGGGATCTCATGGACTGAAGCAAAAACGTGGCTCATAGGCTGCTGTCTGGACTCATGTAGTCGTCAGAGGACTTTTCTTTCATTGACTGACGAAAAAAAAAAGTGTCTGAATAATGAAACACTCGAAAATAAACCACATCAAAGGAAACAAAGGAATAAGAAATGACCAAAGTGTGTGCGTAAATATATTTATGTAATTTATTTATTCTTATACAGTACCAAGTCATAGGAGTCCCACAGGAGCAACACGATGCAGCATGCAGAAGAGACGTCTCCAACTGGAAATACGATTCTTGAAATTGAGTCGGAATGAAACCTTCCTTCTCCCATTCAATCAACACAAAGTAAAATTAGTTCAAAAGTGATTGAAAAATACATTCTAAAATGTATCCTCGACTGGATATACAGTATATATTAATATACACATACACCATATTACTGAAACATCATTCAATAAGAAAAAGGAATATACGTGTTTTTTTTGTTTTTTTTTTACATTTCAAGAACAGATTGTGCCTTTTTTTTCTTCTTCCTCCCTAAACTTTGGCGACATCCGTAATCGTTGAACATGTGACGTTAAACGTCCCGAGTGTAAACAGTAGACGTGCCGTAAAATAGGAAACCATGCGGGAAAGGGGACACGTGTCCATGCAGACGCCGGAGGAGCTCCAGGAGGAGGAGGAGGAGGATGGATGGATGGTGTGCCATGCTGCTTAGCGCTGCAGTTTAGATACGCTGGTGAAGATGCATAGAAGTAAAAGAGCTTCGTCATCGTTTCCAGCCGTACTCTTCGCTCGTCATGCCCAAGTTTGAAAAACGTCTCGCCGGTTGTGTGTGGGATGTAGAATGCAGTTTGATCCGGATCGGGCAAAAAAAAAAAACAGGGCTGCTGTAATGATCTGTAGAGGCGTTGTGAGAATTACACAGAGAGCTTTGAGATTAATTTAAAACGATCCGTAGACGTCTGCGATGTTTTCGGTACACCGTGACTTTTTTTTTTGCCGTCTGTTTCTCAGGTAACAGCAAGAACACTTCATAAATAAACAATTCACCACAATATAAGGAAAAGCAACACGATTAAATGTAAGAACAATTGAAATATTGCAAAAAAAATTGGAGAATTTTTTAAAAAATACAAAACATGTCATGTTCTTCTTGGCACGTCAGACCCTAATAACGTACTGAAATGTTCACATTACTTCCAACTTCTCAGAAAGCTGCTAAAAAAAAAAGGAAGCCAAAATAAGGGTGTGAAAAGAAAAAAAAAGATTTAATGAATGGAGGGGGAACAAAAATGAACCATTCTTCCTTTGTCCAGATCGAGATGCTCTACGAAGTTCTTCAGTCAGTAAAGAGCTACACCAGGTTGTTGTGAGGATCAGCATTCAAATGAAAAGAAAAAAAAACATACACGTTTGCTTCACCGGGTTCATGATAGCAATAAAGTAGCTTCACAGAGTATTCTGTTGAAAGAGCATTTTTTTTTACGAGATGTCTCGAGCAGATCATCGGAGATGGAACAGGAAAGCAAATATTGGAGGTGATGGGAGATTAGGATGCGCGAAGGCTCACACGTCAACGACCATCTTTTTGTGGATGTCAAGACCACCGACAACCTGAAGGAAAAGCATATGGGGGAGAAAACAGGAGCGAGGTTCAGAAGAACATTATAGCAGCAGTTTCAGACACTAATTCCCCATAATGAACGCTGACTGTACCCCAGACCTCCTCGCTTTCATACAAACATCAGTACCTGACATCTCCACAAGCAAAAACTCTTCCCAGAAGAATGGAGCTGATTTGACCAGGAAATGGGACCCTATGCTAGGTTGTCCACGAACCTTTATCCATATTATATATGCAGTTGACCGAGCTGCTTGCTTGCACGAGATGATGTTTCCAAAAACTCATCAGAGATCCCTGATGTTCCTAAAAAACAATCACTGACTCACGCTTTCCCTATCAACCGATCGGTTTAATCGCCATTGTTCCAGCACATCTGTCCTCCATGTGCACGTTTTTTGCTCATTATTATGCATCAATAGAAAAACCAAAAAATCTTGCTTCCTCATGTAACATGCTTCGATATGCAAATGACCACGATGTGTCAGTGAAATATGCAAATGAGTCACATGGCATCACCTGGTGACAGCCACGCACCGAGGACTACTTACGGCGCAAAACTCTTCGAAAGATATTCTCCCGTCGCCATCCTTGTCTGCGTTGATGATGGTCTTATCTACAATCTGCTGCAGCTGGGTGTCCTTCAGGTTGCTTCCCACCATCATCTTCAACACTTGGAAGAGCTCGCCGTTGGAAATATAGCCGTCCTTGTCCATGTCGTAGATCCTGAAAGCGACTGGGAGATGTTCGGGAAGACGGTTACCGTGTAAGTGCAAATGTTGTTTATGTTTATTTGCTTTAAGAGAGAGGAACTGAAAAGATTGGACTTACATCTGAGCTTCTGTTCCTTATCTCCTTTAACACTGAACTGTGAGACGCCCTCTATAAATTCTACAGAAAAACGTGTGCACACAAATTTAATTTATCAAGTTTGTAATTATTTATTTGATATAAACCCATTTCCTAAGCTAGACATGTGCTAGACAGGAAACTAAATAAAGGTCAAATTATACACACACGTCCACAATCATCAGCATACGCGTTTGCCAGTGCCTCACCTTTGAAATCCACTTCCCCATTGCCGTCCGTGTCGAATATTTCGATGACCCTCTGCACCAGCGGATTCTGCTGCAGCTCGGGCAGGGACATGAACTCCTCGACGCTCAGGGATCCCGAGTTATCCAGGTCGAGTTTTTAAATCTCTTTCCAAGCCTCTTGATCTCATCTGCATCGACTAGAGTGAAGAAAAAAAAGAGCGAACAGAAGCAACTCATCAGCCCTTCCTCCGAATCACAGATGCACCTAAAGGGGGAACTTGCAAAGCTGTGGCGTGTAAGCCGTGCCGTTATTTTAATACAAAGACGTAAAAATTCTAACAAAACCCAAATAACGTCTGATTGCAAGTGGAACAGGAGAAACTTACAGACGAGAGTCTGCTCCTTTCCCTGAATAGGCATCGTTTCATGTGCTTGCTTAAACACAAGCTTATTCACACTGTCTCATAATCCTTTACTAAGCTCTAATCTTTTCATCCTGAGATTTTACGAGCAGGAAAGTGTGTCAGGACTGATTAAAAGTGCATCTATTTTTCTGCACAATTCTGCACCTATATGACTTGCTGATAAAGTCATTGCGTGCATGGCGAGAGGTTCAGGTGTATACTAGCAGAATGACATGTATGCATTAATTCTTTTGCTGCTCCTGTTGATAAAACACAATCGAACATAGTTGGATCCATCAATGTTCTAGTCTCTGGGCAAAAAAAAATGCTCAGATATTTCATGACACTTTTCCCCTGAGATGTTTTATGCATTTATTTTGCTAAAACTCCTGTTGGAAACGTAGACAGAGTGCAGCTCATGAATAATTAGTGTCACCGGGTGGGTCAGTAATTGCATACGGTCAGCGCCACAGATCCGGTAGTGTAAAGCTTAAGAAACCACGGCACGGCGAGCTGCTCTTGAGACAATGGTTCTCCTTTAATTATTAAATGAATACGGAGGGGTCGAGATTTTTTCCTCTGTCTGGCCATGGAGTAGAAATAAAAAAAAACAGCCTCAGCATTCTTAACGCCGTTACCAAACAATCTGAGTCCCAACACCGTTACGTTAATGAGATAATTTTGGGCGGCCACTTAGACTGGCGGTATTTCTTATCCATGTCATTGGAGAACCTCTGCTAGACGCTGTGCCACTTGTGTTTGGGGAAGCCCTTAGCAACTTGGAACTCCAGCAGGCAGGATATTCTGAGCCGCCACATGCGGATCAGGACGGTTGTTAGATGCTGCTCTGCACCTGTCTCAGCCATATGGTGTTATACATGGCTGCAAGTGCAAAAGCATCAACGTTTATAGTGTTAATGTTCACGAGAACAAAATAAAGTGTAGGTTGAGCATTTCGTTCAATACTGGGACGAAGATATATTTGCTAGGAAGCCAGTGCAGGGTGAGAGGGTCGGAGTGTACTAATTATTAGGGGTGTTTATCAGTCTATCTGAAATCTTCTATTTGAGAGAATCAACTCTGTATATATATATATAATATATATATATACACAGTACAGACCAAAAGTTTGGACACACCTTCTCATTCAGAGAGTTTTCTTTATTTTCATGACTATGAAAATTGTAGATTCACACTGAAGGCATCAAGGGCTATTTGACCAAGAAGGAGAGTGATGGGGTGCTGCGCCAGATGACCTGGCCTCCACAGTCACCGGACCTGAACCCAATCGAGATGGTTTAGGGGTGAGCTGGACCGCAGAGTGAAGGCAAAAGGGCCAACAAGTGCCAAGCATCTCTCGGGGAACTCCTTCAAGACTGTTGGAAGACCATTTCAGGTGACTACCTCTTGAAGCTCATCAAGAGAATGCCAAGAGTGTGCAAAGCAGTAATCAAAGCAAAAGGTGGCTACTTTGAAGAACCTAGAATATGACATTTTTCAGTTGTTTCACACTTTTTTGTTATGTATATAATTCCATATATAATTCCACATGTGTTAATTTATAGTTTTGATGCCTTCAGTGTGAATCTACAATTTTCATAGTCATGAAAATAAAGAAAACGGTCTTTGAAACGTCTCTTAGCGCTAGCCAACTTATACAGTCTTCAAACCTTCAAATGTCTGATATGGTTGGTGGTGTTGAAATGTTTTGGGTGCTTCCTGTCTCATGGAATTTTCTCGGGTTGCTAATGTATAGTCTTTTTCAACACACCTTGTAGAATTGGCAGCTGGTGAAGCCATTTTAGATTTATTTTTTTACAATTCATATTAATTTTGTATTAGACATTCACACAGGGTTTGAATCCACCATACAGACATATCCAATTGTGTGTGTGCATGTTTTGCATGCGTGTGTGTGTGTGTGTGTGTATATATTTGTAACTGAAAATATCTGACACACAAGGCCTGTTGTGAGTCATGGTTTCACACTGTTCCTTTCAGGGCCATTAACAAACAGGGCGCGGTGTGGAGGTGTGAAGGTGTGGAAGTTCCTGAGTCACATTTACTTCGGAATTATTTCTACCCGTCCGGAGAATTCTTATAAAAAGCAAACTGAAAAGGTGAAGGAAAAGAAGAGGGGGTTGCTCTTATTGTACTCTTCCTCATTTTAAGGAAATGCCCATAAGACAGAGTTTTGTTTCTCCACTGCACTCTTGTTTCTCCACTGAAAGCGTGTGGTCCGTCAGGAGCATTCACGGAAAGTCTCGGATCTAACTCTAGTGATCACGTCCTCCTTCCCATGTCTTCTCCAATCTATTTAGGTTGTCTTCGCTTAAGGTCCAAGAGATCAAGGGGTCACGGACCTAATTAAAACAGCACTGACTATAAATAAGTCTGACTCTCTCAGCAGAAGCGTGAAAGCGCCCTTTACGTTGGAGGAAGGAATTTTTAGATGGCACGAACGTCCGTGTGGATTCTATTACAAACCCAGTTTGAGGTTTCAAATTCCCATTCAAACCCTCTTTATTTACACGTACATTGTACGGATTGAAGTCCTCATTCAAACAATCCTGGTATTTACAAACTACAGAAGCACTGCGTCATATATAAAGTATCTACAGATTAACACAAGACTTTTACACACGAATGAAATTTCAGATAATTGCCAATACTTACAGTGCGAGCACATCTCCAGGGGATAACTTGCTTCATTTCCCTATAACAAAAAAAAAGGATAAATAAATGCAACACAGGCATTTTTACCCATTTACTTTTCAATTGTTGTGTTGTTTAAATACAACTGAGCAGGTCAGGGTTAAGGGGCGTTACTCAAGTGGACCATCAACCTTGCCGGGATTTGAACAAGGTTAATGTCGTAACCACTGAGCTACGACTACCCTGTTTCCTAATTAACACTGGTAAATCTAACTATTAAAGCAGAAAACAAATCCAGTTCTGCTTTGATTTATTATTAAAAGTGTCCAGTTGGGGCTCGGGGGAATCAAAGCCGCATGCTCAATAGGCGACTGGGATAAAACGCTTCAACGATGTGCAAAATAAATACGCTAAAACACTCATTTTGGTAAATTAAACAACGGGAAAACATTTTTCACAGCGTTAAAGGAAGTCTTTGGTGTTCCCGTGGCTGCAAATGAAACTTGAAACTTGTCGCATCTCTTCAATTAACACAAGAAAAAAACAGATCAAGACTATTATCAAAGACGTGCCTATGAAGTCTTTGCATCGTCTGAACCTTTCCACATTCACTAATTATCAAGGAATTTGACCAAAATAAAAATGAAAAGTAAGCTGTAATTTATTTCCTGTGAAAAATTACAGACTTTCGAGGAAATGTTATAGTAACTAATTCAGCGCTTATTCTGTGTGAATGGAACCATTATCGCATTGAAGGGTGCTTTTTGCTCATTTTAAGAGAACAATAAAACACAGCCAATTGAACTACATGTCGCTGTGAAATTAGAAAGGAATAAAACCCAGGAAATTATTCACTGCCATAATATTTTATTACTGGACAAGAATACTCATTAGCAAGCCCTGCTCAGAGATGTACTTCTGCTAAATGACCTGTTTAAGTGGGCTGAACATGACCAAGGAAAATGAGGGGAATTCTTAATGAGGCTCATAAATAATGGACTGTTCATTCACAGGCAATTAAACTAAACCGCGAATATAAAACTGAATATTTCTAATACCAGGTGGAGACCAGGACAATTTAAAATCAGGGTCTGAATTGAAATATATTCACTATGTATAAAAATATACATATAAAGGTACACATGCACTTAAGCGAATCTTTACTGAATCACAAACCAATATTCATAATTAATTCCTAATAGTCAGTGGTGGTCAAGGGCAAGATTTAATTTCTTGTAATTTCCGGCATCATGAAGGTGTAAAAACCTTGTTCCAAGTTGTATTCATGCCTACCTGAAGCTTTTCGAGGTCTCAAAGATACCCAAAATGCTACTGAACTACCAGCTGATAGTATAATAATGGTCCACATACAAATGTATATTAGTTCACATTTAGTTCCGTAAGGATAAATATAAATTACTGTAATTTCCGGACTATAAAGCGCACCCATATATAAGCCACTGAATTTGACAAAAATTCTTATTTTGAACATAAATAAGCCGCACCTGTCTATAAGCCGCAGGTGTCTACACTGAAACTAATGAACTTTACACAGGCTTTGATGAAGAAAGACTGTCTGTTACACGGTGTAACGGGTGAAATATGTTGTGCTTCCTTTGGGAGCATAGCAGTATTTTGGAAATAGGCTGCCGCAGCATTTTTCCACTATTACTGCATGTGTGCAAGACCGAGGAATATGTCCTTATTATTTTCTGATGCTGATTTCTAAGTTTCTTTGACTAACCCGTAACGCTGTTGCCAAGAATAATAAAAAAGCACGAGTTTTGGAAACCTGTCTGTGCTTATATGATTTCTGTTGTAACTGGAGTTAGCGAGCTCTCCCTTCACCCAGACTCAACGCGTTACAACGGCTTGTATCTAAACAGTAGCCGACCAAGAAAATCATTGTTCACTGTCTTCCTCCTTCCTTTCACAACTATTTCTCTCGGGAGTTTATCTTGCAGCTCAGAACACAGGTGAAGTGTGTTTTTTCGTTTCCAGTCGGAAATTTAATTGGTCTAATGTTATGGGGTTCAGTTTTTTGGCTTGAAGTTTGTGAAACCAGGAAAAATTTATAAATTAGCGGCTTCGTTGTTTAAACCGCAGGGTTCAAAACGTGGGAAAAAAGTAGCGGCTTATAGTCCGAAAAATACGGTAGTTAATTCAGCCTCCGAGTTCATAACAACGGTGGATCACAAAGGTAGTGGGGTAGATCGCACGACAGCAAAAAAAATAGATATTTATGTATGCATTTTTATGGTAGGTAGATCATTTTGATTTTTTATAAGTAGCTTTAATGCTAAAAAAAAGTGTGTGCACCCCTGAGCAATACCATCTGTACCATGGTGCTCATCTTTTTTGTAGCCAGAAACCTGAGAACTTTGTAAACAGCTCAGTATCTGTCTATTTATTTATTTCCAAATCATTTTTTGGAGCCACAAAGCTTTTTTTGTTCCGGATCTGACTTTGGTGCATGGCCCCCTAAATACAGAAAGTGAGACGATGCAGGGGTGTGACGTCACCAGATCATGGGCGTGTCCAGCTGCAAGATAGTTGGAAAAAGTTTTATGCAAAATCATAAGCAACCTGCTGCATCCCAACAGAGCGTAGTCTGATGTTCCAAAAATCCCATCTAAATGGAAACTCCTCATTGTACAACATAAATGTCCCCCTGGTGACGTCAATAGGGTGCATCACCACTAACATTTGACATGAATCATTAAAATACACCTACAAACGCCTAGAATAAGCAAAACTGCCATATTTGATGCAGGTCATGTGGGTGGAGCCTTTTTGTGAAACGCGTTTGAAATGATTTTAAATTGCCGTAAAAGAAAATTAATTAAGCAGCCGAAAAGCTGTTACAACTGTCGCAAAATCCTGCAATCGCACGCCCAAACTCATGAACCGTAAACGATTCGGTGTAAATCGGTTGATATTGCAAAAAATATATAAATATATATGAGATGTGCTAATATATACGTGTGTGTGTGTGTGTGTAAAGTCAGCACATCTCATACACCCTTAAATAAAATTACAGGTTACAGTAACATAATACCGGTATTCACTTTATTATTTAGTTAGTCAATTAATTAATTAATGATCTTCGGCCCCACAAAAAAATTCTCACCATTTTGTTGCTCGGGAAGCAGAAATCCGCTTCAAAAGCAGGCAGCAATAAATGAGTGCAGAAAATAAACTCGAGAAACGCTTTCCTTTCCAGGAAAATATTCTTTTTGCTTTTGCAACAGCACGAAGAAAAAGAATAAAAAGGCGATTTCTACTCGGTTTGGGTGGATTTCTTTTTTTTTTGTGCTGCAGAGACTAGGAAGAGGCGTGAGTGTGTACACTACATCCGGGTATCTCAGTATTGGTTGTATACTAAATAGCGCATCACTGTCTGTAGACTTAACCTACATAGTGCACTCATAGAGTACATAGAGTCATATTCTTCAGCACCCTACCTAGTGTACTCGAATAAGCAGAGATGTGTTTTTGGGATTAACCCATACTTGTGTTCATACGAACGCAATTTCTAATAAGTGGTCGAATTCCATTGTTTAGCCTAGTGAATATTTACAGGTGCATGAGAATATCCTGTAATATAGACGATATTATGACAGATAATAACATGTCCTATATGCAAAGCACAATGAATAGGTTATAAGCGCTCGTTTTGGTTTCCGCAGTATTGAAGTCTGCCAAGTGCAGATCTGTTACTTTAGCGCCATCTGCCGGCCACAAGGCTCAATACATGCAATAAAAAATATTGTCTTTTTTATATATATTGTTATAAAAATGTGAATTATTAAATCGTATTACACACCACAATGTTTTATAGAGTAGCATTGAAACCATGGAAACAAAAAAAAGTGTAGATGGTTTTATTAATACAGTATCAAATAAAAAGATATCAATTTATTTTTTTGATGTGTAAACGTATTTTCTCAAAAACTGTAAACAACAATCTCATGTATTCTCAATTCCACAACCTTAAATAAAATATGTGCATTATCTTTCAATCACTGTTGCTACCTACTTTATTTTAATCAGAGTCACAATGGATCTGACTGGAGTCTGTTTTCCAGGAACAATGGAAGCATAAAGGGAAAATTCAGCTTGGAAAAATGGATAGAATGGCAGAGCACCATGCACACACACAAACATAAACACACACACAAACACACACAAATTCAGGCATATCTACAGGGATTTTAAACCTAGCCAATGTGCCTACCTGTGTGTTTCTGGACAGAGAGAACCTGAGGAAAAGTCACACAAAATCACAGGGGAAAAGAAAACATCCACAGAAATGCTGAATAAACTCCAGCCCAAGATCAAATAGAGGCAGCAATGCAACCTGAATAAAAATGCTTATAATAAACTACACATCGAGAAGGTCTTGGACCTAAAATGCATTTGAGACATCGAGCACAATAGTATAGACGAAAAATGATGACCTTTAGTAGAATGCCTGCATGGCGTTCGGTTTGGAAGGATGATTTATTGCATTCTAATTGAACTGAACACTGTTTCTCAAACACAGATATCACAGAACACAAAACGGACAAACATCAAACAACATAACAAAGATGCCTTAAATAAATAATATTAAGCAAAATCCCAGTCATGGCATCACCTAATAATGGGATGATAATGTTATACAGGACCTGAAAGTTATGTGTGTATACTATTATGAATGCTATATGGATACTCATTATAACTGATATGTGAATGTGCGCTTCACTGCTGGTCATGAATGTGATTCTTATGCTTTCTTAGTTGTTATTTGTACTTTCTCACAAATAGGTTTCCTTACTGATGGACATCAGGCCGTGGGGGTGAATAGGTTTGCACTCATACTCAATACTGCG